>NW_026706044.1:0-316880 GCF_029867415.1 Vicia villosa
CTTGTACAGTTGACTTTTTCAGACGAATCGCGTTTCTGGAGATTTCAAATGAAACAGGCTATCCTCATCAAATGAATGGTATGAATGGATCATATTGAGGCATTAGAGGATATTGAGCCATGGTTTGAGTTGTGGCACCATGTCCTGATTAAAAAGTCAGTTGCTCAGTGAATTAGGTCAAAAACCCTAATTGTCGACCTGATGAAATTGATGCCTGTAGGTCTTGAATTGAGATGTAATTTCCATTGTATATTGTCATAGGGATTATTTGAGGATGATTGAAACCTTTGATTGACTTCCTGGGGGTTTTTAGGGTTTCCCAAATGTGATCCCTGATTTCAGTCCCTGATAGTTCAAAACCCTGATCTGAGGATTTGTCTGATCAATCTTTGTATAGGAGATGTTATGAGCCAATGGATTAGGTCAAAATGATGCACTTGAGGTCTTGAGGTCATGTCCCAAGTCATTAGGTCAAATCCTGAGCAAAAGTCAGGAGTATGCTGTCTTCAGTCAAAACCCTAATTCAGTCGATTCAAAGCTGTTGAGTTTGTTGAAGTGAATCTCTGAGGACCAAATGTTGATTGTTGATGAAGATAGTTCTTTTGAGATGAAGGGAGAACAAAACCCTAATTGATTGTTACTTGTACTGATGAGTGGTTTCCTGATTAAACCCTGCTAAGCACAAGTAGCAAACACAAGCTATGCAATTTGTTAGAGATGCAAATGATGCATATGCAAATGATATGAGGTGGTATCTTAGGTCAAAAATTGGGGTATGACAGATGCCCCTATTTAAGTTTCTTCAACCTGAGATATGAAGATTGAAAATCTTCGTTTTGATAGGGTGGAAGAGACTTAAATATCAGAAGACGCGAATTTTGGACCTAAGATACCAAAATTGCGAATGATGCAAGGATATCTTTACCGAGGGAATATCAAGAACTGACTCCGCTGGGGAAAAGAGATTGGGAAGGATGCCTCAATCCGTTTTAGGAAGAGAATCCATTTTTGTCTTTTTCGGGAAAGCAAGTGTATGCTTCACCGGGGAATGATAGCTTTGTAAGAAAAGCTTACCTATCGACATTATCGACTATCAGCATGGGGATAGACTTGTTTAATAATGCGAAGGTGAAAGGTATGAAACTGTGTTACCGACTACCAGCATGGTGATAGACTTGACAAGGTAAAAAGAGTTTCAAAGGTTTGGTTAATATTACCGACTATCAGCATTGTGATAGACATGTTTAATAATATAACCAGAACAAAAGGTTACCGACTACCAGCCTTGTGATAGTGGTTTTGAAGACATGATCAATTATCAGCCGAGTGATAAAATGATTCTGGAGACTTTGCTAGGGAAATTACTGGTTATTCAGCCTTGTGAACAGTAATAAGGCCCTGATTGTCAAATGGTCTTCATGATTGATTTCCTTGAGAGGAAAAGAAAACTTTCGGAAGAGACATGAGCTGCTCAGATGATGAGGCTATTGCTTATTGTCTGTTTTTCACGACTCTATTTGGAGAATCGGAATTTGAATCTTTGGTAAAGACAAAGTTCTAACCATGAATGAATTGGAAAGAAATAGTCAAACAAGACTTTGCACCCATGAGGAATGAACTCAACTGGGGATCTCCTCCTTTGTTTTGAAAGGAGAAACTAAAGCAACCTTCTTCCACGAGGAATGATCTCAGTGGGGAACTGGAAAAAGAAGATGTTCTTTTCTGCTTATGGGTGACAACCTACTTGGAGAGATGACACGCCCATACTTGTTTCTTTTCTTCTTTTTTCTCTTCTTTTTTTTTTTTTTTTTTTTTTTTTTTTTTTTGAGGATAGATATATCCTAAACAAGTGATTTTAAAGCAAACATTGAAAAATGCAAGAATGCATAAATGATGCAAATATGTATGAATGATGAATGTCATGAATGTAGCATGCATGCTGACGAGACTGACAGACAAAAGAGTATATACTGGAGAGGGACCGACGTCGCAATACAACCAGATACTTGGCAAATGTTCTTCAACACGGTGTAGATAACACGGGTGATGAATGGTGTTGCGTGTTTTAAACTTCTCTGGGGAAGATAAGCATTTTTACTGGGATGGAAGAGCTTCTTCACTGGAGATGGAAAATCTTTGTCACTGGGGATAAAAGACCTTCTTTACTGGGGATAGAAGAGCTTCTTCACTGGGGATAGAAGAGCTTTTCCTATCATAATCTTTGATTCATCCTATGGAGATAGCTGTTGATATTCCTTCGGTTGTTCAACACTCAAAGGAAAGTTTCGCTTTTATTTTGAAAAAGAAAAGTGAAGTAAATTCATTTAAAACTTTTTTTCTTTTTTCAAAAGTGAATAACACAATTAAAGCGTCATTTTGCAAGCTGAAAGAAATTAGAGATTGCAAACAAATGGGCACAAGGCTCAAATTTATTTAATAGGATGGTAATCAGCTAAAGGCATGATTCCATAGAGTATTTACAAAAGTTGGAAATGGTAATTATGCGGAAAAGGCTACATTGAAAGCAATAACCACTATTCCCTTAACAACTTTGAGTTCCAACTGTGCTTGTTGCTTCAGATTGGCGATGATTTGATTGAAGATCCTTTGATGAAAAAGACTCCTCAGGTGACGAAGTACGGACTGATGCAGTTACTTTGTCATAAATCCCTAATTTTTGCCTAGATTGCCCTTTCAGGTTTTCAATCTACCAGGATGAATTCTTTTCTGTTTATTGTCTCTAATTTTTGCCTGGACCGCCCTTTCAGGTTTTCAGTCCACCGAGACGCTCATTTTTGCCTAAGTCGCCCTTTGCGGGTTTTCAACTTACCGAGCTGTTCTTTTGTATATTTTTTTTTTTTTAGACAAAGTATTTCTTGACTGCATCAGCATTCACAGGATATGGGAGTTCATCACCATCCATGGTTGCAAGAGTCATGGCGCCGCCAGAAAATGTTCTTTTGACAACATACGGGCCTTCGTAATTAGGAGACCATTTGCCCCTAGAATCTGGTTGAAAAGACAAGATCTTTTTAAGCACGAGGTCGCCTTCTCGAAATTCACGAGGTCGAACCTTTTTGTTGAAGGCTTGTTTCATCCTTGCTTGGTATAACTGTCCATGGCATAGAGCAGTCATACGTTTTTCTTCGATTAAGTTCAACTGATCGTATCTGTTTTGACACCATTCAGCCTCTGATAACTTAGTCTCCATGAGGACTCTCATTGATGGGATTTCAACTTCTACGGGGAGCACAGCTTCCATGCCGTATACTAGAGAAAAGGGAGTTGCCCCTGTTGAAGTACGCACTGAAGTACGGTACCCATGTAAAGCAAATGGCAACATTTCATGCCAGTCTTTGTAAGTGACGACCATTTTCTGGACGATCTTCTTAATGTTCTTGTTAGCAGCTTCAACAGCGCCGTTCATTTTTGGTCTGTAAGGAGAAGAGTTATGATGCTCAATCTTGAATTCCTCACACAATTCTTTCATCATCTTGTTATTCAAGTTCGAACCATTGTCAGTAATGATCTTGCTGGGAATACCATATCGGCAAATGATGTTGTTCTTGATAAACCTCACAACCACTTGTCTTGTAACATTGGCATAAGACGCTGCTTCGACCCATTTGGTGAAGTAATCAATTGCTACCAAGATGAAACGATGACCGTTTGAAGCTTTTGGTTCGATCATTCCAATCATGTCGATACCCCACATGGAAAAAGGCCACGGAGATGAGAGAACGTTGAGTAGAGTCGGCGGTACATGGATCTTATCTGCGTAGATCTGGCACTTGTGACATCTCTTCACGTGTTTGTAACAGTCAGATTCCATTGTCAACCAATAGTATCCTGCTCTTAAGATCTTTTTGGACATTGCATGCCCATTTGAATGAGTTCCAAAGGACCCTTCATGCACTTCATGCATTAACATGTCTGCTTCGTGTCTGTCCACGCATCTGAGCAAAACCATGTCGAAGTTTCTTTTGTATAGCACGTCTCCGTTCAGGAAGAAACTGCCAGAAAGTCTCCTTAGAGTCTTCTTGTCTTTGTTTGATGCCCCAAGCGGGTACTCTTGAGTTTGAAGGAAGCGTTTGATGTCGTGGAACCACGGTTTATCATCGATGACTGCTTCAGTTGCAAACACATAGGCGGGCCTTTCAAGGCGCGTAATTCTGACTGTAGGCATATCGTTCCAATGATTGACTTTGAACATGGAAGATAGAGTAGCCAAGGCGTCTGCCATTCGATTCTGATCTCGAGGTATATGATGCAATTCAACCTTGTTGAAGAAAGTCAACAGACGTCTTGCATAATCTCTGTAAGGAATCAAGCCAGGGTGGTAAGTTTCCCACTTGTCTTTGATTTGGTTGATCACAAGGGCTGAATCTCCATATATGTCTAGGATCTTGATCCTTAAGTCAATGGCTTCTTCGAGACCCATGATACAAGCTTCATATTCTGCGATGTTGTTGGTGCACTCAAATAGCAATCTGGCGGAGAACGGGATATGAGTACCCTTGGGAGTGATGATGATTGCCCCAATTCCATTGCCAAAAGCGTTTACTGCTCCATCAAAAATTAGGCCCCATCTTGATCCAGGCTCAGGACCTTCTTCTGGTAACGGTTCGTCACAATCTTTCATCTTCAAGTACAAGACATCTTCATCAGGAAAGTCCAACTTGAGAGATTGATATTCATTAATTGGTTGATGCGCCAAGTGATCAGCGAGAATGCTTCCTTTGACTGCTTTTTGAGCACGGTACTCAATGTCATACTCAGATAACAGCATTTGCCATCGGGCAATCCTTCCTGTTAAGGCAGGCTTTTCAAAGACATACTTGATCGGATCCATTTTGGAGATTAACCAAGTAGTATTGTTGATCATGTATTGGCGGAGACGTTTTGAAGCCCAAGCCAAAGCACAACATGTTTTTTCGAGCATGGAGTAACGAGACTCACAGTCTGTGAATTTCTTACTCAGGTAATAGATGGCATGCTCCTTCTTACCAGTTTCATCTTGTTGCCCAAGCATACAACCCATGGATTCTTCTAACACAGTAAGGTACATGATTAATGGTCTTCCTTCAACTGGAGGAATCAATATTGGTGGTTCTAACAGGTACTCTTTGATACTGTCGAACGCTTTCTGGCAATCTTCAGTCCATACAACCCCTTGATCTTTGCGGAGAAGCTTGAAAATCGGCCCACAAGTGGCAGTCATTTGAGAGATAAATCTGGAGATATAGTTCAATCGTCCAAGAAATCCTCTTACTTGCTTTTCAGTTTTTGGTGCAGGCATCTCTTGAATAGCTCTGACTTTGTCGGGATCTACTTCAATACCTCTTTGGCTGACAATGAAACCCAAGAGTTTTCCAGATCTAACCCCAAAAGTACATTTGTTAGGATTCAAGCGAAGCTGATATTTCCTTAGTCGTTGAAACAACTTCAAAAGGTATTCAATATGTTCTTCTTCTGTGCTGGACTTGGCTATCATGTCGTCCACATAAACTTCAATTTCTTTATGCATCATGTCATGAAAGAGAGTAGTCATTGCTCTTTGGTAAGTTGCGCCTGCATTCTTTAATCCAAACGGCATCACTTTATAGCAAAAAGTACCCCATGGGGTGATGAAAGATGTCTTCTCCATGTCTTCAGGAGCCATCTTGATCTGATTATAACCGGAGAACCCGTCCATAAAGGAAAAGACGTTGAACTTAGCGGTGTTATCGACCAGCATGTCGATATGTGGTAATGGAAAATCATCTTTTGGACTGGCTTTGTTCAAGTCACGGTAGTCAACACACATTCTGACTTTGCCATCTTTCTTTGGAACTGGCACTATGTTGGCTAACCATTGAGGATACTCAGAGGTGACAAGAAAACCTGCGTCGAGTTGCTTTTGAACTTCCACTTTGATCTTATTAGCCATATCAGGGTGAGTCCTTCGCAATTTCTGCTTAACCGGCGGACATTCTGGCTTCAATGGCAAGTAATGCTGAACAATATTGGTATCCAACCCAGGCATGTCTTGATAGGACCAGGCAAACACGTCAACATATTCTTTGAGAAGGTCTGTCAACTTACTCTTGACATCAGCATCAAGCAGCGATCCAACGGTCACTTCTTTTTTGTCTTCTTCAGAACCCAAGTTGATCTTTTCTAAAGGCTCTTTGTGAGGCAGAATGGCTCTTTCCTCGTGCTTAAGTAATCGAGAGATCTCGTCCGGGATCTCCTCTTCTTCCTCTTCTTCGGCTTCGAACACAGGAAACTCAAAGTTGGGAGAGGGCATAGGGTTATTGCATTCAATGGGTTTATCAATAGTTAATCTGCACATGTGATTTATATCTATTTCAGAAAATTTATGAATGCAAGAGTGTATGCAGATTTTTTTGAAAAGTTTTTTTTTTATTTTGGTTTTTTTAGGATTACCATTTCCAGAAAAAAAAAGGCAAAAATAAAACATATAATGTAGGGAATTCAAAATGACACTTTATTTATGATTCATTTTTGAAACAAAGCCCTAAACACAAACTCATTTGTCTTGGGCGGGACGAAGAGGGAAACTTTTAAAACAAAGCCCTATACACAAAGTTATTTGGGCGGAACCTTTAAAAGCAAAGCCCTATAAAACATCTCTCTGCTTTGGGCAAGGCAGGAGGTCAAAATAACAGCGAGGTGATTACTTTGAGCGGCGAACAACATTCGGAACGTCGACAGCTTTCCAGTAGCAACGAACTCCTCTGTGTATTATGTATTCAGGAAAATTCTCCCCAGAATGATCTTCAGTATTAACATCGTCTGCTGGTCGAGCAGGATTTGAAGGTCCTGGTTTGTCAACCTTGTTCTTTGTAGAGTTGAAACGGTCTTCTTCTACTTCTTGAAGAGCATAAGATGAGTCACAATCTTCAGAATTTTCAGGATGTATTTCCCAGTCTTCAGGATGAAGAGACTCATTGTCAGCAACACTTTCTGAGTCGGTTGCGGGATCATCTTCCCCTTCATCTTCAAAAATGGCATTTATGTGATAATAACCATCTTCAGGATTATAAACCTTGGCAGATGCGTTGAAGCCGAAATCTTCAGTAATTTCAGGCTGCTGAGAAAATTGACAGTGCTGATAAACCTCTTCTGGTTGACTATTATATTCAAAGGAATCTCCCCATCCAGTTGGTTGGATATCCTCAATCGCAATCTTGTAACTTTCAGGTGCAGTGTATTTCACCATATAATCATATTTTCCACTTGGTTGTCCCAAGGTGTCCCAGACCTCTGCAGGAACAGGTTCAGTTTCATTGCCTTTGGGTTTCTCCGAAGGAGGATATGGTTCTTCCTGAGATATGTATCCCGAGTCATTGAGATAACATTTCCATTCTTCTTCAGGATCGGGTAAACCTTCTTCGATACATTCTTCGATAAGGACATTAACCTCTTGAGGAATTGGGTTAAGGAATCCTCCACTAATGAATGTTTCTTTGATCGGTCGAAGGGTTTCATCCTTCTTGGTGCAGTTTGAGAATGTTGGTGAACATCCGAGACCTGCTCTAGTTTCATTCTTGGTCGGAATCACAACTTGCCCCCAGCCAGTGGTAGTTCCATCTTTCACTACTTTTACCGCCTCTTTGTAAGAAGAGATCGATGCTTTCTTCTTGGAAGATTCGTCTTCTAAAGAGAGACCTTGGAACTGAGTTCCTTCCTCATTATCGGCACTTATGAAAGAGAAATTGGATAAATGACTCACCATCAAGGCTTGTTCTCCACTTATTGTTACCAATTTTCCATTTGTTACAAATTTTAACTTTTGATGGAGCGTAGAAGTTACTGCCCCTGCTTCATGGATCCATGGTCGTCCTAACAGACAGCTATAAGCAGCTTGTATGTCCATGACCTGGAAGATGATTTGGAACGTATGTGGACCAATTGTCATGGGAAGGTTGACTTCTCCGATAACAGATTTTCGCGATCCATCAAATGCTTTGACAACTACACCACTGAACTTCATAGGCATTCCTTGGTAAGACAAACGAGCAAGAGTCGTCTTTGGCATAACATTCAAGGAAGATCCGGTGTCTACCAATACATTGGACAAAGAGTCTGACTGACAGTTCATAGAAATGTGTAAAGCAAGATTGTGATTTCTACCCTCCTCGGGTAGTTCTTCATCACAGAAGCTTAAATTGTTGCAAGCTGTTATGTTGGCTATTATCCCATCAAAGTGGTCAACAGTCACATCATGATCAACAAAAGCTTGATCCAAAACTCTCATCAGGGCTTCCCTGTGGGCTTCTGAATTCAACAGCAATGAAAGTATTGAGATTTTTGAAGGAGTCTGCATAAGCTGATCCACAATCTTGTATTCACTTCTTTTGATAAGCTTCAAAATTTCATCAAAGTCAGGATTGACATTGGTTCCACTGGATTGACCAACATCAGTGTTTGTATTACTGACAGGAGTTTCCACAGGATTTCCCACTGGTGTATTCACAGGATTTTGTCCGGTTGCAGGGGCAACAGGCTGCTTTGAAGGTAGTGGAGTATACACACGTCCACTTCTTGTCACTCGACTCACATCAGCGATATTCACGACAGATGAAAGAGTAGGTAAAGGAACTTCTTGTCCATTCTTTATCATGGTAGCATTGTAGTTGTATGGAACTGCCTTGTCAGAGTTATAAGGAACAGGTCCAGGTAGACAAATGATCAAAGGAGCAACAGGAACCTTCGGCTTGTTATAAGTAACTTCCATGCGCTCAGGCATGTTGAAATGAGGAACGATGACGTTAACTGTAGGCATTTCCGAGTTGATATCTGAGACTAAAAGCTCATGCGGATAGCATCCTATCATGTTAACTTCATTTTCGTTCCTATTTCTGTAGATCTGAATAGTACCATTATCCAACAGTACTTGGAGATCTCTTCTCACAATCGAACATCCGTGAGGATCTACACAACATATGCTACAGGAACCATAGTGATGCTGGCGAAAATTCTGCCCTCGACAGAGAGTGGCGTGCATTTGTACCAAATTAGCTCTTGAGAAATTGATATTATAGACTCGGTACGGACCAGGACATCCATACACCATGTTTACAACATGCCCTCCATGATTGGGCAGCGGATTTGCTTGCACATTTGGATTCAAATTTCTGAAAGAGAGGAGTTAGATCTTACCAACCTCTGAACTTCATGTTTCAAGGCTATGCAATGCTCAAGATCATGGCCAGGCGCTCCTTGATGATAAGGGCATGAGACCTCAGCTTTGTACCACCATGGGAGTTTCTCAGGTACTGGTGGTGGTGTTTTAGTTTGAACAAGACCTCTTTCAATCAAAGCAGGGTACAATTCTGTGTAGGTCATTGGAATCGGATCAAACTGTGGAACTCTTTGTACACGATTCTGATTATTGTTAAACTGCTGAGCCTGTTGTCGAGGCTGTTGTTGTTGAAACTGCGGAGTAAATCCCGGATTCGGTGTTGTATTAACATTAACGGCTGGTGCGATAGCAGCTACCTGTCGTTGACGATTGACATTTCCTCTTGGCTTCCCTTGGGATACCATGTCAACACTTTGTTCTTTCTTCTTTGGGAAACCACTTCCAAACTTTTTGGTTCCGCTTGAAGATCCACCTTCTTTAGTTAGACGTCCGGTTCGGACTCCTTCTTCTAGACGCATCCCCATGTTTACCATTTCGGTGAAATCATTTGGAGCACTAGCAATCATGCGTTCATAGTAAAACGGACTGAGAGTATTCAAGAAGATCTTTGTCATCTCTTTTTCTTTTAACGGTGGATTAATCTGAGCAGCAGTTTCTCTCCATCGTTGGGCATACTCTTTGAAAGTTTCATGGTCTTTCTGAGCCATGGATCGAAGCTGATCTCTGTCTGGAGCCATATCCGAGTTATACTTGTATTGTCGGACAAAGGCCTCGCCTAAGTCATTGAAAGTTCGAATATTGGTGCTATCCAAACCTGTGTACCACTTCAGTGCGGCACCAGTCAAACTGTCTTGAAAGTAATGGATAAGCAACTGATGATTATCTGCATAAGTAGACATCTTCCTGGCATACATCACAAGATGACTTTGTGGACAAGAACTTCCTTTGTATTTCTCAAAGTCTGGGACCTTGAATTTAGCTGGTATTTGTACACTGGGAACCAAACATAGCTCCTGGGCATTCTTTCCAAACAAATCTTTTCCACGAATAGCTTTGACTTCCAGCTGAATCTTGTTGAACTGTTCTTGGAGATCTTCCACAAGATTACGCTGATTCGTGCTATCACCTTGATCATGATAAATCTCATTGCCATCATAAGGAACAGTGTGAACCGTAGGAGTCGGAACTGTCATAGTGGGCTGAGAAAGTGCCATAGTGACTTGAGAAAAAGTTACCCCCTGATTTGGGGTAAACTGTGAACTTTGTGCAGCAGGCGCTTCAGTTGTAGCTGTTTGAACCCCAGAGAAATTACGGCGAAATCCTGTACCAAAGCTGAAAGGCGTGCCCCAACCTTCTGGCATGGAGAAAGATGGAATACCGAACGCAACTGTAGAAACTGGAGTAGTGACTTCAGATGTTACCGTTGCTTGACTGTTGGGTGGCGGCGGCTGATTTTGTGCGGCCATTAAGGAGTCAACCAGAGTAGTGAGACTTTCCAACTTTTCCTGAAGGGTGGTCACCGTACCACGAAGCTCAATATTCTCTTGTTCAGAGTGTTCCATTACTCTTCTTCTGTTTGAACGAGTATTGTATCTGTGATCTGATTGTGAGCGTGGTCGAGACACTTTGAGACGCGACAGCTTGACGATCTATTGGAGAAAGATCCAAAAGATAAGACTCTATACAACAGACTCGATATGCAGAATGATGTATGCAAAAAGAAATTTATGATTTTTTCCAAACATTTTAAAGATTATTTCCTTGCAAACATTTGAACACAAACTATTCTTTTATTCATTCATTTTTTTTATTACAATAATGGGAAATGTTACAACATTGGAGCGTAGCTCCTTACAGAATCAAATGATACATGAAAATTTAAATAAATCCTAAGCATCTTCATCAGACGAAGAACCAAATGCATTGTGCAACTTGAGCTTCATGATTTCTTTCCCATAGCGAGCTTTCAACTCGGCCTTTTCGGTCCTCAGCTTGTCAACCACATTCTTCCAATTGTCAGGTATCGGAGCGTTGCTTGTTGAGCCTTCAAGCTTTTTCTTGCTCTCTTTGATGTATCTTCTGATTGCGGCATCTTTCCGACGGATCTTCTCATCTTTGTTCATGAGCCATCCATCCTGATAATAGAGAGTTTCTTCATGTTCTTTCACTCTTTTCTTAAACTTTCTGTTTTCCACATCAGTTTTACGAAACTTTTCTTCCCAAGCATCCTTCTCTACCCTCATCTTGGCTAAAGTTTCTTGGTATTCCTCCATAGTGGGAATGTTGGGCAGTTGAGATACTGCAGGAAACATGGGTTAAGGCATTTGAAACTCCCTTGCTCTTTTCCTTACCCAACAGGTGTAGGCGCTCGTAGCGATACAGTTCTTTGTCTCACCTTTTTCTTTCCATCGGATGTCGTACCAGGCTTTCACCATTTTTGTTTTCAACCCTTGAGGATCATTTCCTTCCTGATAGAAGTAACTTTCCACTGTAGGGCCAATGGGTTTAGTTGAATTTGCATACCCGAGTTGTCGTCGGGCTAGGACCGGATTGTAGTTAATTCCTCCTTGTGTACCAATGAGGGGTACGTTGGCGAATTCTCCACAGCTTTCAATGGTTTCCGTACCGCAGCGAGCCAAGGTATACCACTGAATATCATTATTAGTAAGAGACCTAAGTCTTTGAGACCAACGTAAACCTTCCCGGTTTTCCGTGAAAATGGGAGACTTAGGTAAGTGTGAAACAATCCATTTAAACAACAGAGGTGCACAACATACAATAATTCCACCACCTTGGTGATTCCTATGATGGACGGAGAAATACATGTCACCAAGCAGAGTCGGAACGAGATTTCCATTCAAAAAGACCTTTATGGCATTGATATCAACAAAGTCGTCGATATTGGGAAACAAAACCAACCCATAGATAAGCAAGGCTAGTACAGCTTCAAAAGCTATCATGCTACCAGTCTCGATGAAGTCAAAGGCTTTCTTTATTAGAAACTGTGAAGGCAAACCTGGAAGGTTTCCTTTGGTAGTCCAATTACTCTCTACTTCAGATTTCTTCAAGTGAGTTCCTGTTGCAATGACTGGTGACTTAGGAATGGCTTCCAAACCATTGAAAGGTATTTTGTCAGACACAGGAATACCCAAAAGATTGGCATATTCTTCCAAGGTTGGTACCAACTGATAGTCTGGAAAGGTAAAACACCGGTAGACGGGATCATAAAACTGAACCAGAGTTTTGAGAAGCCCTTCATCAACATGAGTGTTCAAGATAGGCAAAAGCTTTCCATGGCTTTTCCTAAAATCAGAAGGATCTTGTACAAAAGATGCTAACTCTTTCAGTCTTTCCACATTAGGCTCTTTGAAACCGTACCTCTTGGTATACCTTTTTACCCACTCCATAACCTAATCCTATAATGTTTGCAAAGAAAATTCTCTAATTGTTTGGAAAAATCATGTTTTTATGGAAAAAGATGGGTTTTCTAATGAATGTATGAATGCATGGATGCATGGATGCCACATATTCAAACATGGTAAAGCAAACATGGTAGTTCAAACATGGCAACACAAACATGGTAACACAAACATGGTACACACAGGTTCAAAGGTCCAGCGTCACGAGCATGAGGTCAGAGAACCAAATATGGGATAGTTCTAGTTAATCACCTGCACAACATGTTCTACTGATACGTCAGAGTCTACATTTTTCTTTCGGATATTACCGGCTTTCCACAATTAAACTCATGAGCCAGTAATATTCTCAAGAAAAACTCGTCTGAGTGTGGTTCTCTGCATGACAACTAATCCAAGTCTTCACCTGAATAGTTTCTGCACCACAACCTAATAAGGCCAGGATGGGTTGGGGTTCTACGGTCTCTCAGCTTCTACAGTTCAATGAAAGCAACAATGTCTTCGCAATTAACTCGCTAAACATATATTACAAACAAGGAACCTCCACTGAGCGGAAGGATTCTCACGTGCGCCTGCACATGACTATACCCTCCACCTAATTTCTTATGTGTACTTAATCCGGGTTAGGATTTGTCCATAATGTATCACTTGTAACAGAATCCACACAAGTAACAGAACCAAAGAACCAAACAAGAACATAATAAAAATAAAACAAATAGAAATAACCCTTTCTTTGGAAACAATAAAAAGATGGTCCCCAGTGAAGTCGCCATTTTTCTGTCGCGGGGAAAAATCGTTGTCCTTTTTTCGGGATGAGACACCTGATGCCTTCTTTGGGCTCGAGTGCTCAAAAAATGATTTTTCTTTTGTACGGACCAAACTTTTTATTGTTTCCAAAAGAGGAAAAGGAAAAAAGTTGCAATAACCTTAAAAGTGGGGGAGAGATCTTGGGTAAGAGGGTTGGTTATACGAAGGGAAGGTATTAGCACCCAACGT
The DNA here is from genome assembly GCF_029867415.1 of Vicia villosa. Classification (NCBI taxonomy): domain Eukaryota; kingdom Viridiplantae; phylum Streptophyta; class Magnoliopsida; order Fabales; family Fabaceae; genus Vicia; species Vicia villosa. Next base: position 13,564 of record NW_026706044.1, read on the forward strand.
ATCTATAGTACTCTATAGGTTTCTTTGTTTTATTTATTCCATTCTTGTTATGGTGGAGGTTCTTGTGAAATAGGTGGGACCTAAGGTGTTTGTTTGATTATGCTCGCAAAGATCATCGCGATCCTCTGCATACATATCCCCTAGAGGGAATCAGAGCATCTGTAGCTCGGGGTCTACGGGTGCTAAGGTTTAAATGGTTTTTTTGTTTTATTTTTTTGTTTTGCTCGCCAAGGATCGACCTTGTGCCTACGTATTCTCAAAGGGATGTTGAGAAAGTCAGAGCAATCGTAGTTCCCACTTATGTTAGTGGAAGCAAAGGAAAATAGACAAATGTCGTCTAAATGCTAGATGTATCTAATCTATATCATCACATACATCTGTTTGTTTCTGTTTGAAAATCTTTTCATTATAAGCCCGGGGCCATGCCACTTAGGGTGCTTAGAATGATAAAGATGTTTTTGTTTAACCAGCCTTGTGGCAAAAGTTTCAATGAAGTCAGCCTTGTGACAAAAACTTTGATTAATCAGCCAGCCTTGTGGCAAAAGTTTCAATGAAGTCAGCCTTGTGACAAAAACTTTGATTAATCATCCAGTACGGTGGTAAAACAGTTTGATTGATTAGCCAGCCTTGTGGCAAAAAGAAAGTTGGATTGATTAGCCAGCCTTGTGGCAAAAAAGTTTGATTGATTGATTGATTGTTTGTGATGATATAAAAGAGATACTCCTAGTATAGAGATGAAAAATGTCTAATCTCCTAGGGTATTTTGATTTGGATATTGGGGGATGCTTATAAGAAGCCCGTGGGTCCTTGTACGAAGCCCAAGAGGAGGCTATCCGAGGGTCCTTGCATTGTAAGCCCAAGAGGAGGCTATGGGAGGGACAATCCAGGGTCCTTGCATTGTAAGCCCAAGAGGAGGCTATGGGAGGGTCACTCGTTTGTACAAAGCCCAAGGGGAGGCATGGTATAGTTGGTTTGAGCTCTTAGAGCGATTTCACCGGGAAACCATACTCTATGTCCTAACCTAAACTAGTGGAGATTCTTTGCACGAAGCCCAATAGGAGGCTATGGGGAACCTAGTGTTGTACTAAGTTGAACAAGCACACATATCACATATATGAACAAACATGAACAAGTATTAACAAACATGAACAGGTATGAACAATTATATATATATGACAAAGTGTGTGTATATAATGGAGTTTATGAAGGAAATATACCTGTAAGCATGATCCATTTGTATACACGGGGGCTCGGGACTCACACTCGGGGAGAGGTCCGCTTGAGTTTATTCACAGCTATGTAAACAGGTATTTACAAAGGGCTTGGGACTTATACCTACATGGAGGCCCATGGTATATTTTTGGGAAGATTTAAAGAAACCTTCACTTTTGGTTTGTTATTCAAAGTTAAAAAACACATTGATTGAGATATGTACAAAACGGTGTGTACAATGAAATACCTAATTTCATGTACATGAATGGGTATGTACAAAAGGGCTTGGGACTTATACCTACGTGGAGGCCCGTGTTTTATTTACAAAACATGGTTGATTGTTTATTTACAGGACGCGAGGTTTCGCTTTTGTAAAACTGTTTGAAAGTTTGTTTTGAAAGTTTATTCTGTTTGAAGAAAAACTGTACAAAAAAGAAAAGAAATGGGACTTACACTCTCTAATATTCGAGAGGCCCCTGTTTTATTTTCATAAAACAGGGTGGATGGTTTTGAAAAAGAGTTGAAAGATTTGGCGTTAAAAACTGTGAAGGTTTTGGAAAAAGTTTTCTGTACAAAGAAAGACGAAAGGGACTTATACTCTCTAATATTCGAGAGGCCCCACATCGTTTTGAAAATCAATTGATCAATTAAAAAGATTTAATCAATAGTTTCAAAAAGAAATGGTTTATTGTTTTGAAAAGAATCGCGATCGCTCGTTTTAAAACGATTTGAATTTTGAAAGAAGTCAAATTAATCAAGATAAACAAAAAGATTGTCTTCAATTAACATTTAGATGATTAGGGTTTGCTTCAAAAAGTATTTACAAATGATTAACTTTGAAAATCAAATGAAAAATAATATTTAAAAGTATTAAAATTACTTAAAAGCAAGTCATTTTAAAACTATTAAAAAATGTATCAAATAAATATTTTTTGATGATTTTTTTTTTATATTCTCAAAATATATATATTAAGTGAGAGGTATGCAAAAAATGAATAAAAAATGAGTTAATTTGGTTAGTTAAATAATTAATTGAAGTTTGTTAAAAAAAGAAAGAAAAATAGTTGTAAAAAAAATGGTTTTGGTCCCTAGAGGTGTTGAACCCACGACCTCACGCTCACCACTCAAAAACATGACCAACTGGACCACGCGCGTGGTCTGTTTAGTATTTGCAACGAATCAATTATATTTTTGAATCAATTTCTAATTTCAGTTTCAAAATCTGGCGCCAAGAACACATACCCAATTCAAATTTGAAAATTCTGAAAACTGAATTGTTTGGATCGAGTGAATAGCCTATCTTGCTCGATTTTTCACCAGGAACATGATGGTATCATTTAATTGCATTTATTTTATCTCTAAGGCTATCAATTTTCTGATGAACACGAAGAACCCTAATTTTGAGTTTCAATCTGAAATCGTGTGTGTGCATGATAAGTTGCAATTGATTGAGGGTTAATGATCCATACATATGCAGAAACAAGATGGCATGGCAGTTTTTCATTTATGATGCATGTATGATACAGTTTGAAGTTCATGAGCACTTACCTCAAAAACGGCCAAACTGGAAATTGAAATCGTGCCTGGAGGTGTTACAGATGCTTTGTATCAATCTGGATAGCTTCAATGGACCTTATGTGATGTGTTTGAATGCCTGGAATGAACTGGAAACCTCTTGATCACCTTGTGGTACCCGAACTGCAGTTTAGCTCAAGTGAGGATCAAGCTAGTTGATTTTGATGTTTCAGATCATGTATGATGGTTGGAACAGTTCATGTGAAGTATATGGAGTGTGTTTAGATGATTAACTTGGACAGATATGGCCTGGTATGAGAATTGATATGTTAAGGCTCATTTTATGCAAATATGGTGGTTGAAGAGTGATTCTGAGATTTAGGGTGATTTGGGGTGTATGGATGGATCAAACACATCCCATATGATGTTTGTGGTTTGTGGGAAGCATCACTTTGGTCAGAACTTGCAAGAGATGGAGGTTGAGTTTTCTACCTCACTTTGAAACACATGACTTGTAATTCAAGAAAGAAGAGAGAAAACCTATAATTGTGAGGTTTTGGTGTGATTTGCAATGAAGTTTGGACCTCTATTTATAGGCCAAGGTTTCTGAATACAAAGCTTTGCAAGTTGATCAAGAATTGGTGATTTGGCATTTGAAGATAAAATGGAATCTTTACATTTAATGCACATGGTTAAAAGTTACTAAACCATGGTTAAATCCCAAGCTTCCTATCCTCTTCCATTCTGATCTCATATCAGAAAATATATCTTCAATTATTGCCTCTTTGCATCATTGCTTGGATTATAGGTCATGTAGTCTTGAAACTTAGTGAAAAATGGTGAAAATTCAAGTGAAAATGATCACTAAATGCATAATTCAAAACCATACCTACACTCCATATTTTTTCATGCTCTTTGACATTTTGGAAAGCTCATATTACACACTTCAAAAGCCTAGTTGAAAGTTTCTTCAAGTCTCTTAAGGAAATGGGTGAAAAAGTTCCATGAACTTTGAAGAAAATGAAGTTTTAAGTGAAGTTTTCAAAAAGTACCAACTTTGAAGCTCCATATCTCTTAAATGGTTGATCTTATGGAAAAAAATTTATATGTGTCAAAGTTGTTTATTGGATCAAAATCTACAACTTTCATGTTGGAAGTTTTTTTCAGTTTGTAGGTGAAATTTTGAGTTATTCCCCTCCAAAGTTTGGAAAAAACCATGAAAAACACTTAGAAAAATTTTCTAAGTATGAAAGTCAAACTTTTGACTTTTTGATTCTTGATTGATTTTCTTGATTTTTCTTGATCAAATGACTTCATACTTCATATATTGATGATTTTCAACTTCAAAAGTCATGGTTGACCAAAATTCCCCAAAAGTCAATGGTGATCTTGTACAGTTGACTTTTCAGACGAATCGCGTTTCTGGAGATTTCAAATGAAACAGGCTACCCTCATCAAATGAATGGTATGAATGAATCATATTGAAGCATTAGAGGATATTGAGCCATGGTTTGAGTTGTGACACCATGTCCTGATTAAAAAGTCAGTGGTTTAGTGAATTAGGTCAAAAACCCTAATTGTCGACCTGATGAAATTGATGCCTGTAGGTCTTGAATTGAGATGTAATTTCCATTGTATATTGTCATAGGGATTATTTGAGGATGATTGAAACCTTTGATTGACTTCCTGGGGGTTTTTAGGGTTTCCCAAATGTGATCCCTGATTTCAGTCCCTGAGAGTTTAAAACCCTGATCTGAGGATTTGTCTGATCAATCTTTGTATAGGAGATGTTATGAGCCAATGGGTTAGGTCAAAATGATGCACTTGAGGTCTTGAGGTCATGTCCCAAGTCATTAGGTCAAATCCTGAGCAAAAGTCAGGAGTATGCTGTCTTCAGTGAAAACCCTAATTCAGTCGATTCAAAGCTGTTGAGTTTGTTGAAGTGAATCTCTGAGGACCAAATGTTGATTGTTGATGAAGATAGTTCTTTTGAGATGAAGGGAGAACAAAACCCTAATTGATTGTTACTTGTACTGATGAGTGGTTTCCTGATTAAACCCTGCTAAGCACAAGTAGCAAACACAAGCTATGCAATTTGTTAGAGATGCAAATGATGCATATGCAAATGATTTGAGGTGGTATCTTAGGTCAAAAATTGGGGTATGACACCAACAAATGGCTATAGAAAGGGCCAGTTAAAGTGCCCATGAACATGTCAACTAGTTCGCGATCAGATAAGGGTGGTTGAACCCTTCCAGCCATATCTCTCCACTTTTGTGCATATCCTTTGAAACTTTCTTTTGGTCCCATAGACATGCCCCTTAGTTGAGTACGGGTTGGCGCAAGATCAGCATTGTATTGGTACTGTTTGTAAAAAGCAGCAGCTAATTCTTCCCAAGTATGAACCTTGGTATTTTCCAGCTGGTAGTACCACTCGAGTTGTGTACCCGACAGACTTTCTTGGAAGAAGTGAATCCACAATTTGTTATCTGTTGTATGAGGTTGTATCTTCCTCACATAGGATCTCAGATGTAGTTTCGGGCAAGAAACTCCATCATATTTTGCAAAGACAGGAACCTTGAATTTTGGAGGGATAACAACATCCGAGATGAGCCCCAGATCATTGAAATCTAAGCCAGGTATTTTTTGTATCTCCATAGCTTTCATACGGTCTTCCAGCTGTTGGTATTTTTCATCATCCGGTTCGTCCCTAGAATGATCATCTTCTTCATTTGAAGAGAGAGAGAGGGTTTAGCTGAACCCTGGTTGCTTTGATTGTCTTCTTGTTCATCATCACCGACTGTTTCAGGGATCGGTGGCTTTTTGAACTTTTTGACTGGGATTTTGATTTTCCTTTTCAGGTGACTCAAGCCTACAGATCCTTTGGGCTTCTTTTTCTTCTTGAATATCAGGGCTTTCAGTTCTTGCTGCCCCTTTGCCAGTTCCAGAATTGCCACTTGAACTTGGGCATTCTGTGCTTCGAGATTCTTGATGCTCATTTCAGATTCCATCTCTTCTGACTGAAATAAACAGCGAGAAGATGAGAAATCCGTCATGTGAACCTGTTATGCAGTGTGTATGACTGGATGCAATGTGTATGCAATGTATGAAATGTATATGTATGAAATGTATATGCAATGCATGAAGTGAAATGTGTGTGCAATGTTTTCAAGGATCTTAGAGTTTAGATTTGTTAAAGAAGAAACAAACGTTAGTTAATCAATTTATTCTTTTTTTTTTTTTTGCCTCATTTGGGCTTACAAGACAGAAATAAAATAAATGATCCTTTAGGTCTCCCTCGGACGCTTTCTCTTTGCCCCCAGGAATGTGTTGATCTGCTGTTCTTCTTGAAGCTGTCCGGTGAGCTCCAATACCCTTCTCTCATAGTCCTGACAGTGTGCTTTGAAGGTGTCTCTTTCCTCTTTGAGTTGAACCCAAGATTTTTGCAACTCTTCTAGGTCAGTTGGCATATCCGGGTGTAGAATAACTTGAGGTTCATATCCTTCGACCTCTGGTTCAATAGTCATAGGTAGAACAGCGGGATATGGCATAAGGAGTTTCTGAGCATGAGTGCGGACCCATCTGAGGTAAGGTTCCATAGGGATAGAATTCCATTGCCCCAAAGTTTTGCTTTCTATTCTATAGACACTGTCCCATGCACGTATGAACCTTCGTCGGTGTCTATGAGAATCATTCTCGTAATCAAACACAATGCCACGGATAATCATGTCATGAGAACCGTTGCTCCTTGCATATCCGAATTGGCGTAGAGCTAAAGAGGGATTGTAAGTGATGCCTCCTTTGATGCCAAGGAGTGGCACATTAGGGTACTCTCCACAATGATCAATGATAGTAATGTCTCTTTGAAAGAAGTTGTTCCACCGGATATCTGAATGAGACAAAGACATAATCCTGCGAGACCATTGCATTCTTTGTTCATTTCTCAACACTGATCGGGGAAGATGAAATGTAAACCACCTAGCCAGTAGTGGTATACAGCACATGAGAGTTCCTCGTTTCTTCATGGTACGAGTGTGTAGAGAATATAGAATGTCTCCCAGCAATGTTGGTACCGGGTTACGGATTAGGAACAGGTTGATGATGTGTACCCTTATGAACTGGTCGGGATTTGGGAATAAAACCAACCCATAGATCAAAAGGGCCACAACCTCCTCAAAAGCTGGATAACCTTTGTTTTCTAGCAGTAGTCGAGCCTTTTCCAATAAGAACTTGGCAAGCAAACCTTTAACTCCACTCTTTGTTTCCCAATTGGACTCGATTTCTGATTTTCGCAGATGTAAAGCAGCAGCAATGACTTCAGGTTTTGGAATCCTTTCTAAACCAGTGAAAGGTAATTGATTTCGAACAGGCAATCCAATTAGTTCAGAGAATTCTTCCAAAGTGGGTACCAACTGGTAATCAGGAAAGGTAAAGCAATGATGTTCATGGTCAAAGAACTGGAACAGGACCCGTATCATGTCTTCTTCAAATTTTGAGGTAACCAAATGGAGTAGGTGACCATGCCTTTCAGTGAATTGAACATTCCTGGGGAATTCTGACACTAAGTCTTTTAGTTCAGATGGTACCGTTGAGATGTTGATTCGGATGTAATCTCGGGTGGCGGGAGCCATTACCTGCAAAAACAAAGGTAAACTCTTTGATCCTTGAAGTGTTTTGTGAGAAAATGACATGCTTATGATGCAAACATGTGGCACACAAAAACAAATCAAACAATAGCCTTAGGTTTAAAGGCTTGCATGGAGCTGATAGGTGATACCCTCCCCACTGAAGTTGAGTTGGTTAAAACCTGTCCTAGAATAGTATTCGGGTTCTATGATCCTTGGAAGTAACATCTCAATACGGCACTCGAGCGGCCGATCAAAATATTCCTCGAGGATAACTAACTTCGATCAATTTCAAAGCTAGCCACTTAATAGGCCACAAGTCAAGTTCAACTAAAAAGGTTCTAAGACAAATTAGTGTTTAATGACATTTCGGAAGCCTAATATACTCCTTGATCGTTTTCAAGGGACATCAGTATAAACCAAAGTATCACACTAACGATGACTACCAGATCAACCGTATCGGTACATGCCGTACAGTTTCCTTGGTCTATTGTCATATACTTAAGGTATCTCGAGATTCGGGTTAGAATCTTCCACACAAGCAAAATACCCAAACAAACCTTTGAAAAAATAGAGCAATCAAATCAAACAAATGAAAACATCGAAGTAATCTATTCTGTTAAGGTAACCCCTTTTGAAAACATTTTGTTTTTTTTTTTTGAAAGTATCTCCCCAGCAGAGTCGCCAGTTCTGTGGACCTCCGTTTTTATTCGGGCCATACCTCTGTTCGGGAGAGATACGTGAACTGACTCTTTTTATCGCTTAATGCTTTCGCATTTTTGAAAATTCACAGAGTCGCCACCGACCTTTTATTTTATCCAATTAAGGAAAGGTTTATAAAAGAAACAGAAAAAAGACCTTTAAGAAATTCTGGGTAAGGGGGTAGGTTATACAAAGGGAAGGTGTTAGCACCCTTTGTATCCATGGTTATCCATGGGCTCTTAAGTTTGCTTAGCTCACTTGTTTTTCGATCACTTTTCAATTGCTTTAGAATACTCATATGTGGTTTCAAATACCTTTGTAAATTGAATTTTGTAATGATCCGTGTGCGGATGTATACAAAATGCTTGTTTATCTTTCGAAAGATGTTTTGAAAAGAACGTTAACTTTGTAATGATCCGTGTTTGGATGTATACAAAATATTGTCTTTTTGGAAAGTTTTGTTTTGAAAAACAACAGTGTATGAGAATTTTGTTTGTTTTGATTTGAGCAAGCAAACTAGGAGGTCTACCCTGAGTTGTAAGGTCTTTATCCTATTTCCTTTAAAAATCTATCCTTTCACCGGATATAAACAAAAGGTTCGATTTTGTACTCAAAACAATGGAAATTTGACTTTGATTTTGAAAAGAATGAGAAGGGATTACCTTAAGAGGTGCAAGTGTGATTGTGTTTGTATTCAGATATTTTATCTTTGAAGTTAGTGATCTAACGGTTCAATTTTATCTTTGACATACACGCAGTTTATATTTGCTGGAAATTAAAATGCGGAAATGTAAAGTGCGGAAAGTAAATCTACGCTATTACATCGATTGTGCAGGAAATGTAAACTAAGCCTATTTACATGATTTTGACATCCTATACATTTATCTAGGAATTTAAATTGCAAGGAAAATAAAAGGCATGTTTTTGGATTTTTTATGATTTATTTTAATTATAATTAATGTATGATTAATTAAATCAAAATGAAAAAAAAAAAGATGAAAATAGATTTAAACCTAGAAATTAAGTTTAAAATATGTACAAAATATTTGTCAATTAATTTTAAAACAAAACTAATTTTTTTTTGAATTTTTGAAATTTGATTTGAAATTGATTAAGCTAATTAAAACATAATTATGCAAATAATTACACAAATAATTAAAACTTAAAGAGAAAATTATTCAAAATATGTACAAAATTAGTTTATAATATATAAACAATATTTAACATTAAGAACAATTTTTTTATGATTTTTTGATTGGTTAGAATAATTAAGAAGCAAATATATAAATATATACTAATTAATTATGCAAAATATTGAAATTTTGAAGAAAAATAAAATATTTTTATTTCAGAAAATAATATATCATTTTAGAAGTCTAAAAATATTTTTTGTGTAAAAAAATTTTGCAAAGAAATTAAAATAGAAATAAAAAATAAAAGGATACTGATCAGATGTGGAAATTGAATGAAGGAACATGATGCAGCTGCATGATCTGGCGCGTTGGATTGGATGGATAGTGGATCAGATGGTTCAGATTTTGAGGCGTATGGCACTCAGTGTACCTGCAAAACACTTGATTAGTGGGAAATTTAAAAAAACTGCGCGCGCGTGCCAGCCAATAGGAGGAGGACACGCATCATCTTCAACCTCCAGACGCCACTTTCAACAGCGCTTTTATGCAAAAGCGCTATAATTGATGAACCCTAATTCTGCAAAATAACGAATAGGGGTAAACAGGCATAGAAATCAGGCGCGATGGTACCATTCAACTCGTCTTGTTCCACTGAATGTAACCATGCCCTTAATTTGCTTTAATTTTGGCCCTAATGAAGAACCCTAATTTTGAGCTAAGAAAACCCTAAAATGGTATATGCTACAAACAACCATTAAAATCCAATTGAAGCTCCAGAAACGACCAGAGCTTCAAACCAAACATAATCATGCATCTACATCTTGTTAAATATGCGTGTGTTATGAGATATAAGTTGGTTTTAGTTTGAACAAACCGTGGCCTATATAGCTCGATTCAATGAGGTTTAAGACTTGGAAATGATTGGAATTGTTTCAATGAAGCTCAGAGATGATGTTTGAATGTTTATTTTGTATTGAAATTGACTGAAACTTAAAATTCGAATTTCAAGTTTCTTTGAAAATTACAAGTTGTTACAAGAGTGCTATGTGCTTATGAATGCTACTGAATTCGTTCTCTCTGTGTTACTAAAGTATGCTAGCCTATTTATAAGCATTGAAGTGCTTAGAATTGAAGCTAAGAAGCATCTAGTTGCCTTTGTGGAATTCTTGATTTTTTTATATTAAAAAGCTTTGAATTATTGACCAAGTCTTCTTCTCTTCAATGCACTTGCCTTGCTCTTCAATTCTCTGCAGAAAAATGAAGATTCCTTGGGTGAGTCATGCTTAGATTGTAAGCTAACCATTATCCATTCATTTTTCCTTTTAATTTAATCTTAAAATAAGATAAAATCAAGCAAAAAATGAATAAAAATGGTATGGGCCTTGTCTTGGTCGTGGGAGGCCCATAATAACATGGCATACATGTTTGAACCATGAAAACTTGGCCTCATTTGGAAAAAATGCATTTTTGAGCAATGTTGGTTTTATGCATTTTCCAAAATTTAGCCAACTTCAACAAGGTGTAAATCCCTCAATTTTTGTCATATGAAGGAGATCTTGCACTTTTTGGAAACCTCAAAGAGTCCTCTAACCAATGCCTTTGGTCTCATGTCAAAATGATTTTTGATGCTCCTTGTGTGTCCTTTTGAAAAAAGTGTCTTTTTGTTGACTTTGAAAATGACCTGTAATGTCTTTGATCATATTTTTCAAATGGTGAATGCAATGACCATGGTATCAATTTCATTTGAAAGATAATTGAATTTCCTTCAAAATGAGCTTTGGTTTGAATTTTTTGGATGAAGGATGAGAGAGTTATGACCAGTCAAAGTTGAGTTGACTTTTCAGGTAAAAACCCTAATTTTGAATCTTAGGGTTTTGTTGATTTTTGATCTTTCCTTGATGAATTATGATCATCCAATGATCAAATGATGAATCCTTTGACAAAATATGGACTTTGACAAAAAATTTCATTTTTGACTGTCTGTTGACTTTTTTGGTCAAACGGGTCGTCTGTTGACTGTTTGAGCTGCTGATGGTGCGTCTGAGTGAATTGAAGTTTGAAAATTTGTATGATGGTACTTTGAGATATATGGATGTGTATGAAATCCATTTGAGGTCTCAAAAACTTGTTTCTCCTGTAAAAACAAGAAAACCCTAGTCAGGGACTGTTTATGTAGGAGACAGTTAAACGTACTTGATTTTTGTGCAGTGTTGAGTCTCTGCTAATCGCGTGATATTCAGAAGACTTCTAGAACAAAAATCTTGGAATTTTGAATTGTGAAAGATTGATTTGATTGATGGTACAAAACACTGAGAATTGTACTGCCAGCAGTTTGGCTGTCAACTGACTGTTCAGGTATTGATGTAGCAGTTAGAGTGAAAAATCAACAGTCAAAGTTAATTTTCTTTTTTTGTTGTTTTTGCTTTTGTTTTATGTGAAAAATGAAAGTTTATTTACATGACTTGTTAAAAAACACAGACATAATAAATAACTAATATTTACTGTATGCGGGCAAAATTACCGATAATAACCCTGAAAATCATTTAATGCACAGAAAAATGAATATTTGACTGGCAGAAAATACATAAAATATTATCTGAGTAATTAAGCAATATTATGACAAATAGTACAATATTTAATACTGACAGTACAAATATTACATACTATTTTGAACAGTACGACGAATAAACGGTACATTTAAGAAATACGGCAAATCTTAAAAATGACGATTGATAACCCATGCTACAAATAGTAACATGTAGATGATTGGGAGCATAAGCATCCCAGGTCCACAGTGTTCCGGGCTATGTAGACAGAAGAAAGACATGATCACCGTAGCAATGGTGATGACCATAAGAAAACACGTTTCCCACCGCTTCGCCATTTTGTCGGGGAAGAAGAAAGGATGGATTATGAAGTGGAAATTTGAGAGATGAATTAGAATTTGATGTGAGATTTTATGGAAGAAAATGGGAGGTATTTATAGAATGGAAAGAAGGATAGAGACGTTGGGGAATGATGTGATTCCGTACAAAAGGAAAATTTGAGTGGAAGTAAGATTTGAAAGAAAGTGTATGATAGTGTTGGGAAAAAGAGAGATGTGGAGAATAAAGTTAGGATTTGATTTTTTGAAAAAGAAATTTGAAAATATTTTTGAAAATAAAGGAATATAGTACAAAAATTAGTGGGAAACAAAAGATAATAATAATCTACTTGTTACCAGTACAGTCTGAGTTTCCTGATTCTGCGCCTGCAAAAAGATTTAACTCTGTACCAATTGTGTCAGTACTATTTATCTGTAAATAAATAAATAGCATGTGTGAAGTAATAAACAGCATTTGGCGTTTGCGTAAGAATAAATTCAACTGCAAGCCAAATTACTGTATAAGAAAAATTCTAAAAACTAAGTATTTCATATATCAGGATCTTTGTTGAAATAAAAATCCATGATTATATGAGACTTTTAATTTTCAGATTGGAGTTTTCTTGAAAAATGATGCGGGCAAATTTTGGGGTATAACAGAACTCTTGCACATTGATCTGTTTGGCCCAGTCAAAACAGCATCTGTCAGAGGGAAGAAATATGGATCAGTCATTGTTGATGATTATAGCCGCTGGACATGGGTAAAGTTCTTGAAACACAAGGATGAGTCTCATTCAGTGTTCTTTGAATTCTGCACTTAGATCCAATCTGAGAAAGAGTGTAAAATCATAAAGGTCAGAAGTGATCATGGTGGTGAATTTGAGAACAGATTCTTTGAGGAGTTCTTCAAAGAAAATGGTATTGCCCATGATTTCTCTTGTCCTAGAACTCCATAGCAAAATGGAGTTGTAGAGCGAAAGAATAGGACTCTACAAGAAATGGCCAGAACCATGATCAATGAAACCAATATGGCTAAGCATTTCTGGGTAGAAGCAATAAACACTGCATGTTATATTCAGAATAGAATCTCTATCAGACCTATTCTAAATAAGACTCCTTATGAATTGTGGAAGAACAGAAAGCCCAACATTTCATATTTCCATCCTTTTGGATGTGTATGTTTTATTCTGAATACTAAAGATCATCTTGGTAAGTTTGATTCCAATGCACAAAAATGTTTCCTTCTTGGATATTCTGAACGCTCTAAAGGCTACAGAGTATACAATACTGAAACATTGATTGTAGAAGAATCAATCAATATCAGGTTTGATGATAAGCTTGGTCTTGAAAAATCAAAGCAGTTTGAGAATTTTGCAGATTTTGATATTGATATATCAGAAGCAGTAGAACCAAGAAGCAAAGCTGCAGAAGATGGCAGTCTCAGAAGCAATGGATCAGAAGATCAAGTTGCTGCATCTTTAGAGAATCTGAGAATCTCTGAAGAACCAACAGTCAGAAGATCACCTAGACTTGCATCAGCTCATTCAGAAGATGTGATCCTTGGAAAGAAAGATGATCCCATCAGAACAAGGGCATTCCTTAAGAACAATGCAGAATGTCAATTAGGTCTTGTTTCTTTGATCGAGCCAACTTCTGTTGATCAAGCTCTAGAAGATCCAGACTGGATAATTGCCATGCAAGAAGAACTAAATCAGTTTACAAGGAATGATGTATGGGACTTGGTTCCTAGACCAAAAGGATTTAACATCATCGGTACTAAGTGGGTTTTCAGAAACAAGCTAAGTGAGAAAGGTGAAGTGGTAAGAAACAAAGCCAGACTGGTTGCTCAGGGTTATAGTCAGCAAGAAGGGATTGATAATACAGAAACCTTTGCACCAGTGGCCAGGTTAGAATCTATTCGTCTATTAATTTCTTTTGCCACTCAACACAACATCACTCTTTATCAGATGGATGTCAAGAGTGCCTTCTTAAATGGTTATATAGATGAAGAAGTTTATGTTCACCAACCTCCTGGTTTTGAAGACTCCATGTCTCCAAATCATGTTTTCAAATTAAAGAAATCATTATACGGATTGAAACAAGCTCCCAGAGCTTGGTATGAACGTTTGAGTTCTTTCCTTCTGGAAAATGATTTCACTAGAGGAAAAGTGGACACTACTCTCTTTTGTAAAACATTTAAAAAGGATATTTTAATTTGTCAAATATATGTTGATGATATTATCTTTGGAACATCTAATGCTACACTTGGAAAGGAGTTTGCTGAGTCTATGCAGGCTGAATTCGAAATGAGCATGATGGGAGAACTCAAGTATTTCCTTGAGATTCAAATCAACCAAACTTCCGATGGAACCTATGTTCATCAAACGAAGTATGTGAAAGAACTTCTGAAGAAGTTTAATCTTTCTGAAAGCAAAGAAGCCAAAACTCCTATGCATCCAACTTGTGAACTGGGTAAGGATGAGGTAAGTAAGAAGGTAGATCAGAAGTTGTACAGAGGTATGAATGGATCTCTTCTATATCTAACTGCTTCTAGACCTGACATTCTCTTTAGTGTTTGTTTGTGTGCTCGATTCCAATCAAATCCAAGAGAATCTCATTTAACTGCGGTTAAGAGAATTCTAAGCTATCTGAAAGGTACTACTAATGTTGGTTTAGTTTACAGAAGATCTAAAGATTACAACTTAGTAGGATTCTGTGATGCTGACTATGCTGGAGATAGAATAGAAAGGAAGAGTACTTCTGGAAGTTGTCAATTTCTTGGAAGTCATCTGATGTCATGGTACAACAAGAAGCAAGCTACTATTGCCCTCTCAACAACAGAAGCAGAATATGTTGCTACTGCTGGTTGTAGCACACAAATGCTCTGGATGAGAAGTCAGCTGGAAGATTATCAGATATATGAGAGTAACATTCCTATTTTCTGTGATAATACTTCTGCTATATGTTTATCTAAGAATCCTATTTTACATTCAAAAGCTAAACATATTGAGATCAAACATCATTTCATAAGGGACTATGTTCAGAAGGGTGTTATATCTTTAAACTTTGTGGATACAGACCATCAATGGGCTGATATCTTTACAAAACCCCTTGCTGAAGATAGGTTTAAGTTCATTCTGAAGAATATCAGTATGGATTTATGCCCAAAATAAGAAGATGAGAAGATCTTATGTATGAGTATCTTCTGAAATGAAATTGGATTTTTTTGTTTATGAGAAGTTCTGATTGAAATCAATTAGAAATTGTGATTCAGTTATTACTAACGTTTCATTGTCTAAGTTGATTCAGAATCTCTTTAAAAGCAAAACAGCTGTAACTGGCTATCCAGATGGTAAACATGTGTTCACTATTTCTGGACAAGCGTGCGTGCAGTTGAGGGGACGTCTACTTAGGTAACTGTGCAAATCTCGTCTTTTGTCATTATTATCTCTCCTCACGTCATGTTACATTAAATGCCATTCATCATTTCTTTTATTGTCCGTCTTTTCGTTTTTATATCCGTCAAACGTTTCCCTTCCCTAGAACGTTTTCCTTCCCCACATTCCCTCTATTTATTTCTCCAATTCTTTGCATTCTTCAATCAAGCTTTGCGCTCCCTCTCTCTTTCTCTCATTTTTCTATGAATATCTTTTGCGAAAACCCTAGTTCATTCTTCATCGATCTAGCATTCATCATGAATTCTTCGCCTAGTTCCCTTCATCAAAACTTTAAACCTGTTGAAGAAACTAAGTCTCAAAAGTGGATGATCTATTTGAATAGAAAGGATGGAAGGGTCAATCGGTTACAGGATGAGAAACATCTCTTGGGATGGCATTCCAAGTTTTTCTCAAGTCAGATCTCTTATTTGATGCTGTTATCCACATTCATCCAAAGGAAGAAGACTTTCTTGAGATATTGGATGAAGTTAGGTTCCAGTAAGGACTTAACTTCTATGTTAAGGGAAAGCCCATCTGAGAATACGCTCTCTCCTGGTGAACTGTTCTCAGTTCCTCTTTTGTATTCATTTACTTCTTTCTCTGGGAGCTGCTCAGGCATGCAGAGTTTCAAGACTTGATGGCCAAGCAAGAGCAAGAACAACACTGGGATTCATGATATGCTGCTTTAGATTAGGACTAGGCTAGGGTTGTAGTCTTTATGTCCTTGTAGTTTTCCTTGTTTGTTGCACTTGTGTATCTGCATACACCTTTTGTAATCCTTCTTGTTGAATTCAATGAAAAGTTATTTATGTTTCTTTCCTTTTGTCTCTTGCTTTACATCTGAATCTTTTATGCTTTTTGATGTTATGACAAAAAGGGGGAGAAAATATATGATAAATGATCTGATTAATATTATCAGTTACCGAGTAAAAAGGCTCCACATTTACTAACAGAACTTGCAAAGTTCTATGCTTTTAAGTTGTGTTGTTGCAGGAATCGAAGATTCAAGATCAACATAAGAAGCAACAATCAGAATCAAGCTCTTGGATTCTTGAAGCAAGCTGAGTGCTAGGAAGCTTCGGAATCAGAAGCAAGAAGGAAGAATAATCAGAAATAGCTCTTGGATTCTTGAAGCAAGCTGAGTGCTAGGAAGCTTCAGAATCAGAAGCAAGAAAGAAGAATGATCAGAAATTCTGATAATAGAATATGATCCAAATCATTGTCTATTTGCTCTGATACATTGTCTATTGGATCTGATATATTCTATATGGCTTATATGGCTCTGATACATATTTTGTGTTCTGATACACATTTTATGTTCTAACTCATTCATGCTGACTTTTGTCGTTTAGTTTTGTTCTGTAACATTTCAGGATGTAGAGATGCTTTGATGATGCTCTGGTACATTCAACAATGTTCTGATACAATCTAGCATGAAGTGATGTAAGAAGAAATTCAAAGCTCTGAAGCTATCCGAGGGAAGCAGAAATCAGAAGCTGTGAATGTTCTAAAGATCCAGAAAACTCAAGTTCTGAAGCTGTCCTAAATGGAAGCATGAATCAGAAGCTGTGAATGTTTTGAAGATCAAAGAAATTCAAGTTCTGAAGCTGTCCTAAATGGAAGCAGGAATCAGAAGCTGTGAATGTTCTGAAGATCAAAGAAATTCAAGTTTTGAAGCTGTCCTAAATGGAAGCAGGAATCAGAAGCTGTGAGTGTTCTAGGGATCTAAAGAAATTCAAGTTTTGAAGCTGTCCAATGGAAGCAAAAATCAGAAGCTATGAATTATCTGAAGACAGAAGCTTATGTGATCGTCTCTACCGAAATAATCAGGGAAGTCTTTTATTATTAAAGTTCTTCGAGTATTTATTTCAGGGGGAGATTATTCATCTCAGGGGGGGATTGTTAATCTCAGGGGGAGACATATTCACATGCTTATGCTATAGCTGTGTAATTTGTCTTTAGCCGTCTGCTCTTTCTGATCGCAAATTCATATCATTTATATATGTTTTTGTCATCATCAAAAAGGGGGAGATTGTTAGAACAAGATTTGTTCTGATCAATATTCTTAGTTTTGATGATAACAAGGATATGAATTTTGTGTGAGATAATGTGGTACTCTAATACATTGCAATTTCCCTTTCAGGAAATATATAAAGAGTATGCACAAATCAGCGCTCAGAAGCTTTGTCTCAGAAGGTTCAGCATGCAACATCAGAACATGGTCTGGCAAGACATCAGAAGATGGTCAAGGCAGAATCAGAACATGGGTCTATGAAAGCATCATAAGAACTTGAGGTCAGAAGCAGAAGCACTGAAGTTCTCATGGTATCACGCTCAGAAGCACTTCAAGGTCAGAAGACAAGAAGATGCTATGAACCAAGTTATTTGACTCTGATGATATTCAAATATTTTATTCACAAGCATCAGATCAGAAGAAAGTACAGGTGGCAGGCTACGCTAACTGACAAAAGGAACGTTGGAAGCTATTAAAGGCAACGTCAGTAGACACAGCGTGAACAAGGCTCGAGGTAGTTGACAAAAGCGTGAAACATTAAATGCAAAGCTGTACGGAATACACAAAGCATTAAATGCGCTCAACGGTCATCTTCTCAAACGCCTATAAATATGAAGTTCTGATGAAAAGCAAGGTTAACGACTCTGAACCAAATTCATTGAATATTAACTTGCTGAAACGCTGCTCAAATTAAAAGCTCAGAAACTTCATCTTCATCAAAGCTCACTACATTGCTGTTGTAATATATTAATGAGATTAAGCTTAAACGTTAAGAGAAATATCACTGTTGTGATTATAGCTTTTCAGAAGCATTTGTAATACTCTTAGATTTGATTACATTAATTTGTATGTAACTAGAGTGATCAAGTGTTGATCAGGATACTCTAGGAAGTCTTAGCTTGTGTCTAAGCAGTTGTAATTAGAGTGATCACGTGGTGGTCAGGATACTCTAAGAAAGTCTTAGCTTGTGTCTAAGCAATTGTTCCTGGAGTGATCAGGTTGTGATCTGGATACTCTAGAAGACTTAGTCGCGGACTAAGTGGAAAACCATTGTAATCTGTTGCGATTAGTGGATTAAATCCTCAGGTGAGGTAAATCACTCCGTGGGGGTGGGCTGGAGTAGTTTAGTTAACAACGAACCAGGATAAAAATAACTGTGCATATTGTTTTTATCGTTCAAGTTTTTAGACTACACTTATTCAAACCCCCCCTTTCTAAGTGTTTTTCTATCCTTCAATAGGTACGTTACTCAATATACTAGGAAAGTCTAAGGATGGCCTTAACATAAGGAAGGACATGGTAAACATGGGAATGAGAACTGAATTGGGACCCGTGACGAAAGGAAGACGAACATATCTGCCACCTGCTGTTTACACTCTATCTAGAAAGGAGAAGAAAACATTGTGTAAGTTCCTCAGTGAAGTTAAAGTTCCAGAAGGCTACTCATCAGATATTAGAAGACTTGTGTCCATGAAAGACCTCAAGTTGAAGAGTTTGAAGACGCATGATTGCCATGTTATAATGGAACATTTTTTACCAATAGGTATACGTTCTATTCTGCCAGAAAAAGTAAGAAGCGCAATAACTAAACTGTGTTTTTTCTTCAAGTCAATTTGCAGTAAGGTGATTGATCCCGCGATCTTACCAACATTGCAAATAGAGATAGTTGTTACTTTATGTGATCTTGAAATGTATTTTCCTCCCTCGTTTTTTGACATAATGGTTCATCTAGTCGTTCATCTTGTGAAAGAGACACAATTGTGCGGACCAGCTTATATGAGATGGATGTACCCTTCTAAACGTTATATGAAAATATTAAAAGGGTACGTGAAAAACAAAAGTCGACCGGAGGGTTGTATTGCCGAACGATACATTGTTGAAGAAGCGGTTGAGTTTTGTACTGATTTTCT
This sequence comes from Vicia villosa, assembly GCF_029867415.1. Taxonomy (NCBI): domain Eukaryota; kingdom Viridiplantae; phylum Streptophyta; class Magnoliopsida; order Fabales; family Fabaceae; genus Vicia; species Vicia villosa. The sequence goes on from NW_026706044.1 coordinate 32,975, forward strand.
GTCAAATGTTCAATCAATTGGACTCCCCAAATCTCATATTGTTGAAAAAAAAGAAGGAAAAGGCTAATTGGAAATAAAGTTGTGACAATATCAATGGTCGAGCGGGATCAAGCGCATTTGTATGTTCTGCACAATGTGATTGAGGTTGAGCCGTATGTTGAAATGCACAAGGTTGTTCTCCGAGATTTAAATCCGAATAGAAATGAGAATTGGATAGTACGAGAGCACAATCGAAGTTTCATACCGTGGTTTAGGGAACATATTTATTCAAAGTATCGTTCAGATCCTGCTTCAGTAACATAAAGGTTGAGATGTTTAGCATATGGTCCAAGTATAATTGTGTTTTCTTATAGCGCATACGCAATTAATGGATACACATTTTATACCAAAGAACAGGATGATAAAAGTACTATGCAAAATAGTGGTGTTACCTTGGTAGCTGAAGCAATGCACATATCAAGTGTGAATGACTTAAATCCAAAATTTTCAAATTTGTCATATTTTGGGGTTATCGAGCGCATTTTGGTGTTTGATTACGCGAAGTTTCAGATTTCTGTATTTGGTTGCAAGTGGGTTGAAAATAATAATGGCATACGAATGGATAAGTCAGGATTTTTGCAAGTGGATCTCAATAGGGTGGGGTACAAATATGAGCCTTTCATTCTAGCCTCTCAAGCTAAACAAGTGTTCTATGTCAATGATTCGACAAGTACGAAATGGTCTATAGTGCTTTTATCTAACAAGATAGTTGATGAAAACATTGGAGATCAAGGTGATATTGGTGTTGGCATTGAATCTTGTACAAGAAACGATCAAAATGAGAATGAATCTTGTACTAGAAATGATCATAATGAGGGTATTTGGATCAATCCAACCGTCCGCGTTGTTAAGAGACACGTATACCAAGAAAAGAAAGAGACGTTAGTGAAAAAGGTAATAGTATACATATTCCGACTAATGTGCTTTATTCAATTTGTACCGATTGTTATATATTCAATTTGTATAGTTTTTTTCAATTGAACCATGTATCCGTTTGTCGACTTCTTTACATGTAACTATACTAATTTGCTTCTGCCCGTAATCAAAAGTTGGGCTTAGGGTCTGAATTTCGGAAAACCGACTTCATTTTTGAGTCCGTGAGGACGTTTTACCATAGCCATGTAAATTTCGTTCAATTCCGACAACTTTCTTTTTTTGACACTTATTCTGATTTCACCGATTTCGATTCCGATTTACTTGTACATGCATGGTTTGACTTCCATTTGACTTGTATAGATTGTTAACTTATTAATAGTGTACTAATGTGCTTTAGTTTGTTTGATACAGGTTCAATGACTAGTAATCAAGAAAACTCAAAAGAAAACTCACAAGATAGAGATGCTCCAGATACAAATCCTCCACCTGATACATCATCAAAAGAAGTTGCACGAGGCATCACCATTATGAAGGGAATCGTTCGAGAAAGAGACAAAGGATTAATATATAATTTGGAATGGAATTCTGATAATCAAGCAATTGGTTCTAATTCTGCAAAGTTGACAAGCTACATTGGTACACTTGTTCGTTTGCATATTCCAATCTCCGTACCTAAATGGAATCTGAAAAGCAAAGCGTTGGACGAGAAAAAAGATATGATTTGGGACGAGCTTAAGGTATCATATATGGTTGTTGTTATTATCTTGACGATAATTTGTTTAAATTACTTATACTAACACACTCTATGCGTATGTTTTTTCGCAGAGGTCTTTTAACATACCAGATGAGCGTAAACACTACATACTTAGTTTGGCCGGAAAAAGATATACAGGGTGGAAAGCATTTTTAACAAACACCTATCTTAAGGATAAAGATGGAAACTTTCTTGAAGAGGCACCGGGACGGCCAAAAAAATATGAGCTCTTCATTAAAGATGAAGATTGGGCTGGGTTTTTAGAGCAAAGAGATGAAGCTTTTCGGAAAAGGAGTGCCACAAATAGTGTGAGAGCATCAAAACCCGCGTATCCATACAAAAAAGGGCGTTTGGGATATGCAAGCTTAGAGGAAAAAATTGTAAGTAAATAGAAATGCGTTTTAATTAATTGTCTAAATGTGTTTTAATTGACGATTTTATCATTTGTGTCAATGCATAGTTAGAGGAGACGAAAAGTGAGGAAACCTCACTTCCAGTACATGTGTTGTGGAAGGAAGCTCGTATGGGCAAGAATCGAGCTGTCGATCCCGATGTTCAAAAAGTTTATGATGAATGTGTAAGTATAACATTGTGTCTTTAATTAAATCAAATGTTTTTTAATATATAATTGATTTTTTATCTCCACTAATAATTATTGAAATGTAAATGAATTACAGGAGACCATGTCGCAATCGGTATCCACCGGTGAGGACCAGGATAATAGGAGCGTAGTTAGTAGAGCACTAGATGTTCCTGAGTATCCCGGTCGGGTGAGGGGTAAAGGTCATGGTGTGACTCCAACCTCTTTCTACAAGCATCTAGGAGAAGAAATCCTACCGATGAAGAAGTGTTGCAAAAATTGCAGGAATTGCAAGCACAAGTCTCTGAATTGCAAAGAGATAAAGAGATGTATATGAGAGAAAAGTGCAATACTTCATCGGTGAAAGAAACTAGTGATAAAGCTAGTATCAACTGTCAAAGAAAATTTCCCGAGGTAATTATAAATTCTTTTTTCTTACAATTTTTCTATTTTATTAATGATAATGACTCTATATTTATTATTGGTTTAGGGCATTTCATCTTGCCAACTATATTTATCGTCACCGAATTATCGCCTAGTTGGCAAGGGAAAAGTGCACAACACTTTGGGAGATTTACTTCACCATAGACCGCTCCCGGATGGAAACCTGAAAGTATCCGTTGATGTTGTATTACATCATGATGCGGTGCTACCGGTACCTGTCATGGTCTCAGAAACAACATTGATGTGAGATGCAATAGGGTCATTTGTTGCATGGCCCTCGGAGCTCATTATCATTGGTGATGAGGTATGTTGAAAACCATTATGAATCATTTAGTTTTCGAATGTCAATTCTGAACCGTTACGTTAATTATTTTTTACATTTTAATTTTAGACTGCTCCTACAAAACCCGCAATTAAGGGTAAAGGGATTTTGCAGGAGGACGAGTCTGTTGCATCACTAAAAGAGGCACATTTAAAGTGTTAATATATAATCTGAATCTAAAACTGCATGATTTTATAATTTACCTAAGTTATATGATTTTTAGGCATTTGCTCGGGGGTCACAACAAGTGACGCAGCAAGTTCGTAGCGTACCACCCAAGGAAAAGGGTCCTCCAAAGCCAGGGGTAAAAAAAGGTGGTGCTTTTGTGCCTCGATACCGGACGACACTCGGAACACTTGTTGATATGTCAGATTTGACGGATGGTGCTTTCCGTGAAATTAATATGGATGAAGCTATATTTGGTATTGAATTCCTGTCAAATATTGCACTAGATGACATGCATGAGATTTTTTCGCATGACCAACTAGGCGTCGGTAATATTCACTCATACATCCGGTAATCCGATGAATATATTATTTAATTAGGTGAACAATTTATTTACACATTTCAATGAAAATAATCTAATGTTTATTATGTTTTTATTTAAGGTTGTTGTATGACAAAGTGTTTCGCGGGACTGCATTGTCAAACAGATTCCGTTTCATGTCTTCCGCCCATTGCAGCAGACAGGCAATTGTTACAGAAACGGAATCAGTTAGACAGCGCTTAGTCGATAGATTTCTGTCCACCGGCAATACAAAAAATCTATTTCTTTGGGCGTATAATACCCGACCAGTAGGGTTAGTTTCTCATTCTTGGTTCATCTAATCTTTGTTTCTTTTGCGTAGCAAAATTTTCATATAAACTTTTGTTTTAATTTATAGAGCACACTGGTTGTTGCTTGCTATCAACCCTATAAGAGAAGTGGTATATTTTCTGAATTCGGTAGATGGTGAGTGGACCAATTATCCGGCTATGAAGTCAATGATTGATACGTAAGTGGGATCGTTCTAAATATTCGTGTATATTTATATATTTAATTATTTGTGAGATTGATCTAAATATATGCTTTTATATTTTTGTTAGATCAATACAAGTGTTCCGAAGTCAAAGAGACGCACAGGTATCCCAGACTAAATCAAACAACATTACTTGGATCAAAGTGCAGGTACATTAATTTTCACAATTTTGCTTATAATAGTTATGCTACTTGATAAAACAAGACAACTATAAAATCTTATTTGTTTTTCTATGTAGTGTCCGCAACAGTGAAACAGTTCAGATTGCGGATACTTTGTTTTGAGGTTTATGAAAGAAATCATTCAAATGAATCAATTAGAGATTCCAATCACGGTATGGATTTATAACTTAAGATAATTTATTATAATTTATCACATTTAACTAAATCATTCATATTATGTTTTTGTTATGTAGTACTTTGATGACTTCTATGCAGCTTCTTACACGAGACTTATGTTGGAAGAAATCAAAGAGGAATTGTGTCAATTTTATATTCAGCAACTATTCATATAGGTATGAATACATTATTGTGTGAACAGTTTTATGAATACATTATTTTGATAATGACTTTGTGTTTGAGTTTCTTTGGTGGATGTTGGTTCATTTTGCTTAATATTAGTTGACGATGATGACGTTGTTATATGAATCAAGTTTGTTTTTGTTGTTGTTAAGTGGTGTTGGTAGTTTTATTTGAGACTGGATTAATGACACATTACATTGGTGGATTGAGTTGCAAATCACATGAAATTGTTGCTAATAATATTGTTGATGTTCTTGAATGACAATTTGTTTTCTTGGAAAATTTGAAGTATAGATGTTGGAGCCTTTAATTGACCGTGTTGTTCTGTTCATACTTTGCAGGACCAGGACCGTGCGCTCGTCGGATTTTTTACATTTCGGGCTTATATTCAGATTTAGTTATTGTTAGAGATGAGTTAGTTATATGTATCTGATTTAGTTTGTTTGACATGAGTTAGTTACATGTGAATTGAATTATAATGATGTATATATATTATTTTGGATTATAATGGTATTATATTAGTATATATATTGTCCTACCTATGGTTGAAAATATTACAGGTTGAAAATATATTACAGGTCGAAAATAAATATAGGTTGAAAATATTACAGGTCAAAAATATTACAGGTTGAAAATAAATATAAATTACAGGTCGAACTGGGAGGCTTAAATTACAGGTTGCACTTTAATATACTGCGTTTAGCAACGACAACGCTTTCAAAAACGCTCTTAAAGGACTTCCTACTAAAGCACTTTATAACTAAAAGCGCTGCCTAAGATAAAAAAAAAGCATAAAAGATAAAAAAAGCATAAAAGATAAAAAAAGCGCTTCTGGAAAAAGCGCTGCTATAGGGGGGTTATGAGAGCGCTTTTCTAGATAAAGCGCTGCTATAGGGGAGGCTACGAGAGCGCTTTTCTGGAAAAAGCGCTGCTATAGGGGGGCTACGAGAGCGCTTTTCTAGAAAAAGCGCTGCTATAGAGGGGATACGAGAGCGCTTTTCTAGAAAAAGCGCTGCTACAGGGGGGCTACGAGAGCGCTTTTGGAGTTTCAAAAGCGCTGTCGTTACCTACGGCAGCACTGGCTTTGGCAGCGCTTTTAAGCGCTCTTAAAGCCCAAAAAAGAGCTTTTAAAGCCCTTGCACGTTGTAGTGTATGGGTCACTAATTATAGGTCTACATCCACATTTAAGACAAGAACACCTAACTCCTCCTTCGCTTCGACAACATTTTGAGCAAATGCCCACGTGATAAATCCATTAACTCCTTCTATAAAAATTGGATTAAAGTGCACGTCTTCCTGGATACAATCTATCGTACATCCAACTACAATAATATCAATAATAATGTTCCATACTGCACATATATCCGATCATTGTCTTTTTAGTAACTTTAATTAAAATTTAACTATATTAACTATAAATAAATTTTATAATTATTTTGAAAATATATTTATATAATAACGATATAAACATATAATAAACATTTTTTAATAATATAATACTACTTCATTATATAATACTACTATATCCTTTTTTTTTAAACAAATTACTACTATATTCCTTTTTTTAAAACAAAATAACATTTCACACTATAATAAAAAATTTTAAAAAAAATACTACTTTATCCTTTTTTAAAACAAAATATAATAAACGTATAATAACCTTTTTTTTAAATGTTATGTTTAAAAAAATACTACTTCAAACTATTTTGTTCTTAACAAACTTATTATTCTTTTAAGAAATATAAAATATAATTCTATTCTTTTTAATTTTAATTTAAATATACATATATAATATATTCTCATTTAAGACATATTTTGTTTAAAAAATTGAATTTTCTCTTTAAAAAATATATCTAATATATTTCGTTTTTAATAATATTTTGTTTATAATTCTATTTTTAAAAAAATTAACTATGTTTATATATATAATACATCTATATTCCATTTTATATTTTTATAATATTTTATTTATAATTTAATTTTTTAAAAATAAATAATGTTTTTTATGCATAACTACTATATTCATCTTTAATAAAAAAAGAGTTTTTTTATTACTATTTAATATTCTGTTTTTCATAAACATAAAAAATATATACTATTTTTATTAATATATATATAATAATTAGTTTTTCTTATATACTATTTATATTCATCTTTAATAAAAAAGATATTTTTTATTAATATCTGATATTCTGTTTTTCATAAACATAAAAAATATATACTATTTTTATTAATATATATATATATATATATATATATATATATATATATATATATATATATATATATATATATATATATATATATATATATATATATATATATTCTAAAAAATATAATAAAAAATTTGTTTAAAAAAATTCATATATAATATTCTGTTTTAATATTTTTTTATAAAATTATAATAAAATATAATAATTTGTTTTAATAAATAAAGTAGTAACAAACTCGTGCATACACATGGGTTCGGGTCCGTTACGCGCACTTGTTTATATAATATATATATTTTAAATGGAAAGTTAAAAAATTAAAATCAAATATAATTTTTTTTACATATAAATATATTTAGATCAATAATAGATGTTTTTCCATAAACCATTTTTAGATGAAAAATATTTGATCACAAATACCATTTCTCGTATAGAAAAATATTTACATCAATAATACATTTTTTTTGTATACAAATATGATTTTTGTTTAGGTATCATTTACAAAAATATTTGGATCAATAGTAAATTTTCATATATAAAAATATTTAGATCAATAATAGATTTTTTTAATAATATTTTTATAAATAATAATTGTTAAGAAATGTGGTTGGGCCTAACTCATCCCTACAAAACCGGCTTGTAGGGTGAGGATTGCCCCCACTTATAAGGACATGTTTAGGCCATATATTGTCCGATGTGGGACTCTTAACACACCCCCTCATGCCCAGGACTAGACAACTGGAGCGTGTAAATAAATGGTGGGTGGCCCGATAGCGGAAACCATAGAAGGTGGCCCACCGGATCTTAAACGAGGCTCTTGATACCATGTGAAGAAATGTGGTTTGGCCTAACATCAGAGTGAACTAAAGCACTACGGGGACTTTATTATATATAGAGAGAGATTACAACTAATTATATGATATAGTCGATGTGGGACTATTCTATATACAAATATTATTAACACTATATATTTGCAAATATCAACACTCCCCCTCATGCTTGAGCATATAAGTCAAATGCACCAAGCTTGCCACATATATAATTAGTTCTGGGACTTCGTAAAGATTTTGTAAACACATCTGCTAATTGATCATTGAAGTTGACAAAGCTTGTGACAATTTCGCCTGATTCAATCTTCTCTCTGACAAAGTGACAGTCTATCTCAATATGTTTGGTCCTCTCATGGAAGACTGGATTTGAAGCAATATGCAATACAGCTTGATTATCACAAACAAGTGTCATTGGTCTTGCTTCTCAATTTGAAGTTCTTTGAGCAACTTTTTTAACCAAATGAGTTCACATGTTGCCATTGCCATGGCCCTATATTCTGCCTCGACGCTTGATCTTGCAACTATATTTTGTTTCTTACTTTTCCAAGATATAAGGTTTCCTCCAACAAGTACACAATACCCAGAGGTGGATCGTCTACCAATGGGTGACCCTACCCAATCAGCATCGGGGTATCCAACTATCTGAGTATGTCCTTTATCTTCATACACGAGGCCTTTTCCTAGAGCACGTTTGATGTATCTCAGAATTCGGACAACAACATCCATGTGTTCTTGGCAAGGAGAATATAAGAACTGGCTTACCACACTAACTGCAAAAGAAATGTCCGGACGAGTGACTGTGAGATAATTCAACTTTCCAACCAATCTCCTATACCTTCCTGAGTCAGATAGGGGCTCCCCCTGATTGGGTAGGAGTTTGACACTTGGATCCATAGGAGTATCAGCTGGTTTAGCGTTCAACAAACATGTTTCTTCCAAAATATTCATAGCATATTTCCGCTGAGAAATCACCAAACCATCTTTAGATTGGGCTACCTCAATACCCAAGAAATAGCGGAGTTTACCAAGATCTTTTGTCTGAAATTGATTCGAGAGATGTTGTTTTAACTGGAGTATTCCCTGCTGATCACTGCCAGGTATGACAATATCATCCACATATACAATAAGATAGACACACCCTTGGATAGAGTGACGATAAAACACAGAATGATCAGCTTCACTATGGACCATACTAAACTGTTGTACGACAGTGCTGAATCTGCCAAACCAAGCTCTCGGAGATTGCTTAAGACCATAAAGACACCTGTGTAGCCTACAAACCATATCTGAGGACTCCCCCTGAGCAACAAATCCAGGTGGTTGCTCCATATATACTTCCTCTTCAAGATCACCATGTAAAAAAACATTTTTGATGTCAAGTTGATGAAGAGGCCAATGTCGAATGGCTGCAATGGCTAGAAGAAGTCTAACAGATGCCATCTTGGCAACAGGCGAGAAGGTATCACTATAATCCAACCCAAAAATCTGAGTGTATCCTTTGGCTACCAAGCGAGCCTTAAATCAATCAATCTTACCATCTGGACCAACCTTCACTGTATAAAGCCAACGATAACCTACTAAAGATTTTCCAGGGGGTAGAGGGACCAGTTCCCAAGTACCACTGCTTTGAAGAGCACACATTTCGTCAATCATTGCTTGCCTCCACTCAGGGTGAGATAATGCTTCACCAGGAGTGTTAGGAATAGAAACAAAAGACAAAGAAGACAAACAAATATACTGCAGAGGAGAAAGACGATGATAACATAAATCAATATAATGTGGAGAAGGATTTCGTGTTTGATGTATACCTTTTTGAAGGGAAATCGGAAGATCAGACTCAGGTTGCGGGATCGGATCCAATGATGGCGAAGGCGTCAGAGGAGAGTCTGCAATGACCTCAGGGACATGTACTGTCTCAGGGATAGGTACTACCTCAGGGATAGGTGTGACAGACGTGGGTTGACGAAGCTGATATGTTTGAAGATGGCGAGAAGTGGGGGGGTCAACCGTAGGGCTAGAGTGATGGTGGATAATGGGAAATGGGACTCCCGGAAGAGGTGTGGGAGTACTATCCTGAAGGGGTTCCGGAGTTACTTGGCTGGACTCGAAATATGGAACAGACTCGAAGAAAGTAACATCGGCCGATACGAGGTATCGTTGTAGAGTATGTGAGTAGCAACGATAACCTTTTTGGGATAGATGATAACCAAGAAAGACACACTTAGTGATCGAGCTGATAGTTTATCAAGACCAGGAGAGAGATTGTGTACAAAACTTGTGGACCCGAAGACTCGGGGAGGAATTGGGTGAAGTGGGGAATTGGGAAAAAGGATTGAATGAGGGATTATATTGTTAAGGATTGATGAGGGCATGCGATTTATAAGGTAACATGCCGTTAGCACAGCATCCCCCCAAAACCGAAGTGGAACGTTACCATGGAGAAGTAGGGTCCGAGTAGTTTCTACGAGATGCCGATTTTTGCGTTCGGCTACCCCGTTTTGTTGAGGTGTATGAGGACAAGATGTTTGGTGGAGAATACCATTGCCGGACATAAAAGTTTGAAATTGTTGGGATAAGTATTCACGAGCATTATCACTTCTTAAGGTACGAATAGACACACCAAACTGAGTTTTTATTTCTTTATAAAATTTTTCAAAAATAGAGAATAATTCAGATCTATTTTTCATTAAAAATAACCACGTGCAACGTGAAAAATCATCAATAAAGGTGACAAAATACCTAAACTCAAGTGTAGAGACAGTACGCGAGGGACCCCAAACATCAGAGTGAACTAAAGCAAAAGGGGATGAAGCTCGTTTATTGACTCGATTTGGAAATTGACTACGAGTGTGTTTCCCTAACTAACACGACTCACAATGTAAATTAGACACCTTCGATAAACTTGGCACCAATTTCTGTAGTTTAGGAAGACTAGGATGACCTAACTGAGCATGGATAGTGAGTGGGGAATCTTTGGCTGAGCATGCCTGAGATGACACTAAGAGGTAATAAAGGCCTTGAGACTCACATCCGACGCTAATCGTCCGTCCCGAATTCCGATCCTGCAGGGTAACATTACTATTAGTGAAAGTGACAATACAATCAAGAGACCGAGTTAAACGACTGACTGAAAGTAAATGAAATGGACAATTAGGTACATAAAGAACCGAAGTAACAGAGAGAGAAGGTAGAATTTGAACAGTACCAATCCCTTCAGATCGGGTTTGAGAACCATTGGCATAAGTTATAGTAGGTAAGAAACTCGAGGTAGAGAGGGAAGTGAAAAGATTTTTATTACCAGTAACATGATCAGACGCACCAGAATCAAGGACCCAGGATCCAAGAGAAGATGATTGAGAAAGGCAAGCAGATGAATTACCAGTGTGTGCAATCGAAGAAGTATAATCTGAGTTCTGATAATTTTGATACCACTTGATAAAATCATCGTAGTTTGGCGTAAAGTTCTGAGGAGTAGCCATGAGTATCAGATCTGGAACAATTGCATGGTGGCAAGTGGGGCGATGGAAAAATCGTCGGGATCGATCGAATCGGTGGAGACGTTTCTGCTGGTAAGGTTAGTTAGTCGTAAGGTTGCCGGAAACAATAGCAGCAACAACAAATGGCGGCGGCAACCGGAGAAATTTGAAAACAGATGCCGAAATGAGTCACGGCAGTGTATGGAAGGCAAACCGGAGTTATGACATGGTTTGCCAAAAAATCTCATTGGACGACAGTGGGTCAACCGGGTAAAGCACGGTAAAGATTGTCTCTCAGTAGGTTCTAGATACCATGTTAAGAAATGTGGTTGGGCCTAACTCATCCCTACAAAACCGGCTTGTAGGGTGAGGATCGCCCCCACTTATAAGGACATGTTTAGGCCATATATTGTCCGATGTGGGACTCTTAACAATAATCTACTTTAATATATATATATATATATATATATATATATATATATATATATATATATATATATATATAATAATTTGTTTTAATAATATATATAATTATCGATTTTATTAATATATATATATATATATATAATAACTTTTTTTATAATCTGTTTCATATATATATATTCTAAAATATATAATAAAAAATTCGTTTAAAATATATATATATATATATATATATATATATATATATATATATTATTCTGTTTTAATAATTTTTTTTATAAACTTATGATAAAATATGTGAGGGCAATGGTGTAGTTTTCATGATGTCAAAACATTGTGAATCAACTACAAATGGAGTGGAATCATAGAAATCAAGCAAATGCAACAAAGACAAGTATTTTTGGCTACAAGACACTAATAGGTCGACTCACAGACACTATAGGTCGACCTACTGCAAGCATTTTCTGAAAAATTCTATGTAAGGGCTGAATGCGTCGACGCATTACATGCATAGGTCGACGCATGGAACTTTGATGTAATCTCGGGTATGCGCACGCTGACTCCTCAGGTCGACGCATCAACTTTGGGTGATTCAAGTGCAAGAGCAAAATGCGTCGACGCATAGCATTTTGAGGAACTCACGGGAATGCGCACGCCGACCCTTCAAGTCGACGCAAGTGTCATACTTTGCTTATTTTCAAGTGCAATACATTCTACAGGTCGACCTATGCAGGGGAACAGGTCGACCTGTCGCTTCTCAAACTGGTTTTTGCTGTTTTCAAATTAGCCTATGCATTGTGTGTGGTATATATATTCAAATGATCATTCTCAAGCATTTCAATAAGAAACGTGAAAGATATACTCAAACTTCTTCTCATCTTCAACCTTTCGCTTATTGATCGAAAATCACACATAATCATCTTTTTCGATCGGAGTAAGGAACGTGTGTTGATAAGGTTCGACGGTAGATATTTGTCTTGTTCGAGATTCGACGGTAGACATTCATCTTGTTCGAGTGAAGATTGTTGAGGGTGTTTCTTGTATAAAACCTTAGGGTTTTTCCTTCCTCATCAAAGATTTTGTTCGAAGGTTTTTGACGATCGATTTGCTTTGGAATTCAATTCAGCCGTGCATAAGGGATTGAGGGATTGAAGATCCGCTCAACAAACTTGCTACAACCGGAGGATTGAGAAAGGAACGATCGGGGTCTTGATCGGTGAAGATCATTGACATTGACTTGATTCAACTTGAATCAAGGGGAGGATCGAATTGTATTCAATTTTACTGCATGTGGGTAGTTGGTGATTGGTACTTTCTATCCTTGTTAAACATTTTGCAATCAAATAAAAATTTCCTAATTTCATTTGAAATTAGGGGCAAACGTACTCCTGCGAGGATGATAGAGGAATTGCCTTAACAAATCTCGTGTTCCTTATCATTTTTACTTTATCTTGTTTCTATTTGTTTTCGTTTATTTTCATTGTTGAGCAAAATCTAAGGTTTGGTAAATATTGATCACCAAGTGTTCAATAAAATTACTCAATCAATTTTTTGTTCAAATTTTAGTGAAAACGTTCATTGCGAGTAATATACCATCTAGTGTGCAATTGATACAATTGATATATCCGTTAAAACGTAATTCATCACTTGACATTTTCATCCGTTCGGTTTAATGCACGTATCCGGTCCCCGATAACGTAATCGCTCTTAGACGATTAAGTGATTCAGGGAAGTCACGTTTCAAAAAGCTAAAATTTTCTTAAGTCTGAAAAAGGTGGTCTATTCACCCTCCTCTAGACCATTCCTATCGTCTAACAAAATATATTAATCTGTTTTAATAAATAAATGATAAGATATAATCTCTTTTAATAATAAACATATAATAAAATATAATCTTTTTAAATATTAAACTTATAATAAAATATAATCTGTTTTAGATTTTTCTTAATAAAAATTATATTCCGTTTTAAAATCTACAACAATTAAATTTTTTTAATAAAAACTACATTCTATTTTAAAATCTATATTCTATTTTCAATATCATCCAACAATTAACAATAAACAATAAATAAAGTAAAATCTGAAAAAATAAATAAAATAGCAAAAATACCTCTTGAAGTTTTTATTAATTCAGAAAATTTTTCCTCTATCTTCTTCAAAGTACCTTTCAAATGCTCCTTCAAACACAAATATTCCTAAAAAAATTAAAACACAATTAAAAAGAAAATATAACAAAACGAAATTATTAAATAAAAGAGAATAAAATTAATATGCTTAATACCTTATACAAGTTACAATGGAGAATTTCAATGGAAGTTTGAGATGGATTGGGTTTGAGATAAGGGAGGAAGAAGAAGTTAGAGAGGGATGTTGAGAGTAGAGAGAGGAATGAGGGTTGAAAGAAGAAGAGAGGGTTGAGTGTACGTAATAATGTTTACATTTGCGAGAGAAGAGAGATTGGGGAAAGAGAGTGTAACGTTATTATTAATGCGACATCAGCGACGTGAACTACACGTTGCAACTTTACGAAATGAAATCCACGTCGTAATCAACCAACGTTAATAATAACGTTACCCACCCTGCTCCTTGTTAGTCAACTTTATCTGAATTTTTTTTTTTGTTTTTTCACTTTTATGTTGCGACATGATTTTCTCGCCACAATTTGAATTTCGAAAAATTCAAACTTTCCCCCATGTGTAAATCTGACGTCTTAAATTTTTTATTTTTTATTTTTTGAGTTGCTACATGTTTTACACGTCACAACATTTCTTTTAAAAAATTTTTCTTTCTCTCCCCTTTTTAAAACGTTATTTTTTATTTTTTATTATTATAAACACGTTGCGACGTGATATTCACGTCACAACCTCTTTATTTTAACCACGTGAAAATCACGTGACAATTTCACGTGGCTAGAGAGCACATTTCTTGTAGTAACAGTGTTAAAATCACATTCTTTAAGCCACTTAGATTTTAAGCCACTTAGATTTAGATCTTTGAAACATTTGAGAGTCTTTAGACCTCAACAAAAACTAGAGTTCTACAAATTTACTAGAGTGGTCTTAGACCTACTCCTCAAATAAAGCTCTCTGATCTGTTACAAGATCCAACTCCATATCTGCGTCCATTAAATAATCAATATAAAAGTTTGAGTTTTCAAATACCTGCTTATTCCAACCTTTCAACTCCGATTTGAGAGTTGTGAAATTTTTAATAAAACAAAAGCCTCTGAGCCTTGAATAGAAGAACTAGATCAGCCAGAAAGAATAACCTCATAAAAACCACGGTGAGATAACCAATAGTTATTAAGTCTATGTTTGGTTCTCCGGTAGAAAGCATCAAAATCAATTCTGGATTTGCATAATCAGTTCTGGAGTGTTTTGCATTCTTAAACAGTCAGCCGCCACCGTGCTTTTTCTGGTTCCAAATTGATTTTTTATGAAGTTACAATTCCTAGTTTCTTGAAATCAATTCTAGGAATCAATTCTCCCTTTCCATCAATTTTTCTTTTTTGCCCTTAAATTGAACAATATCCTTAACTCACCATGTTTTTTTACCCTTTTCGTCATTTACACATCCAAAAGCAATTTTAACAAAAATATTCAAACAACATCTTTCATACAAATAACTTTTGTTGTGAATATATCCAAACATAAATCACTTTATATTAAACTCAATTTTAACTAAAATCAATTATATAAAATCAATTTTTTCAAAATTACATTTTTTTCACCGCAGAACCAAAATCACAATAAGTCGAAAAGGCTTCCACCCCATAATTAAGAATGAACATATTCTTAGAAAGGACTCGTTGAAACACCACCCCAAAATTCTCACCAACCATTATTAGAAATTAACTATTTTTGCTTTTTTATTAAATGTTTTAAATCTTCAAAATTGTTAGAGGCCCACGACGAACCTTCCTGTAATCAAATTTCGACAACTATGGTATACTTCTGAACAATACATACATTAATCGAACGGTTTTGTCTGATAGACAAATTTTGAGAAAAAGTCAAGATAGTAAAATTTCAATATCTTATAAACAGTCAGTATATTCATATCTTATTATTATTATCCATTTATATTAATGGTGCAAATGTAACTAGAGATAGAAAATAAATATACTAGGGTTTGTAAACTGTGGTCCAACACAAATATCACGGGTTGGCATTTGGCAAGAATAAGTAAACCGAAAATGGTGTGGGGGCAATGTCACATGCTATACATCAGGTTCAAATTTGTCCCTTTAATGGGTCCACACAAAATACTTAGTTTCTCTTAATAAGATATAAAATACTAAGATCAAACACTAACATGTTGCATCTTCAAAATTGTATATATTTTAACACATTCATGTGAATAGCATCATAGAAAACCATAGGTAGGGTTAGGAAAGGGATACATATAGGATGCATTTGATTTGTTAAAAAAAAAAGATTGAACAGGATAATTTTTCTTGTATCATGTTTGATACAGAAATTAATAAGAGGATTGAAAAAAACATGTGTTAGGGAACTGGACAATAACATGAATTTTTGTCTTTCGACAAATTATCAGAAATTTTTTTGTCGCAAACACAAATTATCAAAAACTATGAAAATATCATATTTTATAAATATTATAGAAAAATTATATTATTGTATTTAATATATAAACTTATTACGAGTTTAGCAAAAACCATTTGCTATACTTGAGCTAGGTTTATTTGATGTGTAATTTTCTTTACTTTTAGAGGGTTTTAGCCTCTCTTGTATAATCCGGATTCGTTTCTTTCAATCAATATATTTTGCTTATTAAAAAAAATATAAATTTATTAAACAAAACAGATTAAATAAATTGTTAAGTCTCTATTATCAAACACAATAGAGTACAAAAAATTATTTTATACCATTCTATATTGTTTGAATTGTTCTGTCTAATACTTATTATTTTACAAATCAAAGCATCCATATAATCATATATTAATTAATATAACTAACCATACTAATTAGGAATTAATTCATTATATTAATAATAGTTATATAATGATAGCTGTTACAAAATATCGAAAGGGTGAGGATATAATTATAAAGTACAAGCTAGCTAGTGAGACATTTTAAAAGACATGTACTCAACACAAACACTAATTTATTAGACATGTTGATCACATAAGTAAGCTCCTAATGATAGCTGCTTGAGGAGTGTTAGGGTCTATGGTGTCCAAAAGTTGTGATAATCGGTCACTTAAATCATCAACCTCTCTATGCAAGTTTTTGATGTAATTGCAAGTCTCTTGCAACACTTTAGCAGCTGAAACCTATATTACAAACAAACACAAAAAAAAACATAAGCCAATTAATGTTGTTGGGAGTTTTTTAATATCCACACATTTTGAGTTGCTAGGGTTATTTACTAGACAATGATATATGCATGGCAAGTGGGAATGTTCTAGTCCCACAGCCTTAGAAGTTTGTGGGTTAAGGGCACAAGACTGATGACTTATCTAGCAAAGACAACCAAAGCCACATAAAATATGTGTGTAGTGTGTGTCATGTGCATGCATGTGACTCCCTTGTATTATAATTAAATCTTGTTTAAACAATTTTCTAGGAACACAACAAATTTAAGGTACTTTAATGAGATTAGTTCTTGTCAAAATGAAAAACTTTAGAACACAACAAATTTAAGATACTTTAATTAGATTACTTTGTCAAAATCAAAAACTTTAGATTAGGTATAGAATAATTTATATTTATATTTTTGGTACACATTATTCAATAGCCGAAATTTAAGTTATATAAGTAAAATATTTAGGTTAGTGAGGGAGGCTCTCAACAAACTTGAGATTCTTGAGTGTGCGTGTGTGTGGTTTAGCAGTGAAACGTTTGAGCCTTGAGAATCTGCTCCTTCAAAGTCTCAAGTTCGAGTCTAATTCAAGCCTCAATTAAGTTTTGACAAAATTGTAAATATATATTAATAATTAATTATTAATAATTCATTTTGATAAAAAAAGTTTTACTTAATTACAATTTTATTTCTTATTTTAGTTTATTTATCTAATTAGTCTCTCTATTTTAATATCAAACAATTTTTGTCTATTTTTTAGATATATTTTTGCACTTAAAATTCATGAAGTGTTTTCACTTGTTTTGTTTTAAAGTTTTGTATGGACTAAAAAAAATTTAATTAGGCCTTTAATTGTAATCTTGCAATATATATCATTAATTTACTCTCTAAAACAAAAATATTTTAAAATCTATTTCAATAGTTAAAAGATCTTAAATCAAGTAGATCAATATAGTTCTTGAAAATGTTGTAGAAATTTATATATAAAATTAAATTAAACTTTATTTTAAATTTTATCAGTTATTATAAGAATTAAAATGACTATAATTACAATTTTAAAGACTAAGCTCATTGAAACCAAACACACAGTTGCAAGGTGTGTGTTTACAATTATGTGTGAGAGAATATAAAAAAGAAAAGAAGATGAATACCTTGTTGGAACGCCTTGCAAGTTCAGGGATAAGTTGTTGCAACTTGGTGATGAGATCATTAATTTGATCATCAGAGATTTCAGTGGAAACACCAGATTGTCTAGAATGAGATCTTCTGCTAGACATTGTTAAGGAGGTGTAGGTGTGTCAGAAATATATTTTGTTGTTTAAATGTAAGTGAAAGAGCCTAGAGAATGTGGCTGAAAAAGAGGAAACAAACACAACCTAGATACTAAACTAGGTTGATACTATATAGTTCTAAGAAGCTCTTATTTAAAGAGAAGATAGAAAGAAAAAAAATGAAAATTAATTATTTAGTTTGTGAGGTGAGACAAGGGATGGAGGAGAGAGAGAAAAGGGTGGCCATGAAAGAGAGATTAGGTTAGTTTGATATAAGAGAATGTTGTTGTCAGTTGGTGTTGGGAGTTGAGGAGGAAAAGTGTTTGAAATAGGTATTAGGTTAGGGTAGGGATGTTATTAAATAGGGATATTGTATGAGGGAGACAAGTAGATGGAAGAGGAATGGGAGATATACTCCATACTGTCCTTTATGCATATGTCCCCATTGGGTGTGCATGTATATCTCTCCCCCCAACTGCTTGGGGACCTCTATGTGTCAGTCTCAGCATACAGGCCCATGATATCTTATTACTTCATTGTCATTTTTATTATTTCAAATGGATCCATTTCCTTGTTTTTTTTTGGTTAAGTTTAATATTACTTCAATGTTTAGTATGAGTATCAATGAACCATAGGAGTGAAGGAGGAAGAATTGGATTGAAAATTGTTTGTGCATATCTCACATATTGTACACACTATGAGTTGGGCTTACAAGGCATTACAAGGGGTTAATGAGGCCCAAAACTTCATTGCCAACTTATTTAGTTACTTGTACATCAAGTATTAGTAATCCACTTAAGACCTTTGTTTGAATTACATTTCACTACTAATTCAAAGTCGTTATAATGAGCATATTTTTTTTAGTTTCTCAAGTTTTAGTGGTTTAGTAAGGACATTTTCAACTTGATCATTTGTTCAACAATATCTAAGAATGGTCGTGTCATTGTTTAGTTGATATTTAAGAAAAAGCAATTGCTCTTTTCTTGACCTATGAGATTCTTAGAAAGATCACTACAAAAAATTAACTGAATAATGGGAGTTAATTTGGAGGGTTTTTTAAAAAAGCCACAAATTATTCTTAAAAAACCGCCCTATTCCCTGTTGCACTTTAAATATACTTTATTTTTTCAGTTTCCGAAGTTTTTTCCATAAAAAATGCAAGTTTAATTTTATTCATTCAATAGTTTAAAATATTTATTGTACAAATAAAAATTATTATAAAAAAAGAAAGAAAAAAATGAAAGCTTTCTTCTTTCGATGTTCTCTCTCGATCGTTGGTGTCTCTTCCCTCGGCGATCTCTTATCGTTTGTCTTGCTCGCAGGTCTCTCTCTTCATGCTTGTCTCGCTGATTGGTCTCTTCCATGATCTATTGTTTCTTTCATTGGTCTCTCTCTGTTTTTTCATTCAACTCTCTATTGATAAGTTTCAAATTTCCCTTCTCTCTTGCCTTTCTCATTCATAATAAGTTCAGCTCTTTTAGTGTGTTTTTCTTACTAATTGAATGATAATCACTTCATAATTTTTAATTTATGATTATTAAAGTTGTTTCTCTATTTCCTAGGGTTTTGATTTTTATTTATGTCTAATTTAAATAAATTTTAGGAATTTCAGAGTTAGGTATTCATACAATAGTTTAACTTGTTTCAGTGTTAGTAAAGTTCTTTGTAATTAATTCAATGAATCTCAATAAAGTAAATTTACATATACATACATCAACAAATACGTGAAATTAAATTCAGTTCATTTTGGTCTGGAAATTTTATTTAATATTGTAAATGAAAATTATCTTTATTGTGATGTTGAAATAATATACATGATCCCATTTTGATAGACTTTGCAAACAAGATGTGAATTTTAAGAAGTTTTAAGGGAAAGGAGTTGTTGCAGTACTCTTTATTGAGTTTATTGATGTGTGAATGGTTATCCGGTTAAGATTGTTCTTCGCATTAATACTTCCTAGACCAAACCTGAGTCATCCTGGTTAAGGATTTGTTCCTTGTATGTGCATTGAAAAGTTAAATCTCAGGGAAAGGTTGTGGACCCCTGTTGTATATTGCTTGGGAATGGAAGATTAATTGGAAAATACTAGGTGATTGGTAAGTCACCTTTTATTTTGGAGAACTTTTTCTTTTGGGATGTATCTTTTGTGCCAAATATTTGTTGGATGTTCTTACTTCTGTTTTTTGCCTCTCATATTGGCTAAAAGATATGAATTTTGTTCTATTTGTTTTGGTCTTTCTTCCTCCTTTCTAATTAATAAATTGTTCCATATTGAAATAGTTAAAGATGCATTTGTTTAACAAGGTCTGACTTTATTTTTTTGGGCAGAGCCATATGATTGCTCTGGTCAGAGAGGCCGAAAAGAACTTGAAGTACTTGCACTAACATTTGGTTTTCTTTGTTAGTGAAATGTTTGGGATTTCTTTGAATCACGTAAACTAAATTTAGTTAAAATAGTCAAGAAAGTTTGTCTTGACTCTTGACAATAGTTCCAGCTACAACTCTACAATTTTTAATCATTTTTCCTTTTGGCTAAACAGATTGAAGACAATGATTAAACAGATTAGTCGAAGCTTTAAGTAGTTTTGAGAACTCATCTTTTCACTTACATCTCTTCACTTTTTGTTTTTTTCCTACATGTAACTTGAGAATCACTTGTTCATTAATTATTTATTTCTTACAAATCAAATAGATAAAAATTATTTGGAGTTTATGCTTACAAAGCATAATACTTAATTGCAGGAATGAGTTACTCTTATAACAGATTCTGCTGTTGTTTTTTATTAATGCTAGCAAGACATGTGGATGTTGTTGTTCGTACATACAGTGTTGTATAAATGGTGCTTTATTGAAAAGAAAGTTACCTATAATTTGTGTTATAGTAAATGAATTTCCTAAATAAAGTTTTAGATTTTATATTTGTTATGTTGAGGCTGTTTTAATTTTAAAGAATATTTGCATTTCTATTATGCATTTGCAAAGAATAAAGTAGTTTTCAATTGTTCAAAAAATTGTTTTAGTTGTAATTTTTAATATGTTAACTTAATTTTTTTTTCCTTTCAAATTTGCCAATGTTGCAGGTAAGCCTAATTCACTGATGGATGCAAGAGAGAACTATTTGGTGCTAGCAGAATTTTATATCTTGTTTTTTTTTTTTAGTTTAATATTAACTTTGAGTTTGAATTGTATCAAACAAGTTTTGAGTAATGAGTTTGACTATGAAATTTGAAATACAATGTTACTATAAGTATTATATATATTTAATAGAAGTTTTTAATCATTTTAAAATTATGACATGATTATTTCAAAATAGAAAAGTACAAAAAAAAATTTAAAGGATAAATTTTAGTTTATGATACATAAATAAATGAGAAAAGGGGTCATGCACTGTGTCAACCAATCACCACCATGCATCCAATTAAAATATTTTTTTATTTAAAAAAAACTTTAATGACATGGCACATTCATGATTCCCTATTGGATGACAGTGTAAAACTATTTTACACTGTCAGTGCACTACCTTTTAACTCTAAATAAATTTTAGAAACAAAAAAGTAGGGATATAAATTACATCTAAATGGTCACCCGTAAGAGGTGGTATAAATCATACAGTATAATTTATACATAACGGGGGTTATAAAGCTCCGCGAAAAAACTCCTGCAAATAATACCAGCGTTCCATTAAAACCTCCGCAAATATACTGCGGCACCCGTAACTGTAGCGTTTTTCAAAACTGCCGCAAATGAATTTGTGGGGTTAACCCCCCCCCCCCCCCCCCCCCCCCCCCCCCCCCCGCTAATTATAAAAATAACCGCCGCTATTTAATCAAGTTTTTGTAGTGGATTGCTTGCTAATTTTATCTACCATGAATTCCACTTCTACTTCCTTACACATCTTCATTTGAAATACCAAACATTGTAACTGTTGTGAAAAACGATGTTAAGAACAAAATATAAAAGGGAATTAGGGGAGATAAGGAGAACACAAGAATTGGTTATAACTGTTATTCTTTTACTTTATCTTAAAACAAGATTACAAGTTTACAAGAATAACAAATAACCTCTCTCACCCTAAATTAGGATTTTCAGCTTAGCAATGATGAGAGACTAGTATGCTATTTATAATAAAACCTAACATACTAACTAATGGGCTTTTTCCACAAGACCCATTTCACAAGCCAACTTAATAAACAAGCTAACTTAACAAATTAGGATTTAAACACTAAAACCTAATTTAACATGCTAACAACCCTAGCATCTTCGACACAAGCATGTGAACAACCTTCGACTTCATGCTTAATCCTGTCGAACCAAGAAGCTACCCTTCGACCATACTAGAGTTCAATCCAATATCTCACAGTAACCAGACTCTTTCATATGATAATAAAGATACTAAAGTTGCCTTTTTGAAACACCGTGAGATTGGAGAGTTGAACAATTTAAACGCATACCTGATTATGCTTATCGTTTCCACTTAGTCTTTACTCCAATCTGTCACAAAAACTAGTCATCTTGTTCCTTTGGCCTTCAGGTTTTTGAAATAAGATGTCATGGTCAACTCTGTCTTGAAACAATTATATGTTCCTCTTTACTGCTTGCATGTGTGATAATTTAAGTTCATATATATATATATATATATATATATATATATATATATATATATATATATATATATATATATATATATATATATATATATATCTTGCATAGAACTATAAGCATGCCTAAATAATTCCACCATTTTATTGTATAAAGTATTATTAATATCCTTGACACATTTATCTCTGCTTAATTTTAAGTGTGTTCTCATAAGAGTACGTGATGAATTGCATCCCACTGTCGCTACCCCGCGAAAAAAACACATATTCTAAAGGATGGAAAGGAAAACATCGAGAAAACCTCAAAAGGGAAAGAACAAGGTCTTGCAACCAAATTCGGGTTCGAGAGTCGATTACGCAAAGTGAAGGTATTAGCACCCCTCACGTCTATCGTACTAAACGGGATCCACTTTAGTTGTTCTAATCAAATGGTGTGTTCATCTAAAGACTTACTTTCTAAAGGGAAAGCATGAATTAATTGATTAGGAAAAGAAAAGGTTTTTGTTATTAAGCTTGCCAGGATTTCCTGAACACCGTACCAACGTATCCTCTTAGTGCAATGAAGAAGTCACAGCTCCGCAGTTCGTCTAAAAAAAGGTTTGTTTGTTGGTTGTTTTTAGTGGACAGTGTTAACGTTCTCACTCTAGCATTTGGCACGGCCTTCGATGCGTTAGAATGAAAATAACAATGCCCTTTTATGAAAAAGTTAAAGAGAAAAGCCAAGATGCAAAATGATTTGGATTGGTTGAAGTGTTTTGTTAGGAAATACCTCAAATGGTCTTTCAATGGCTGAGGCTATTTGAGTATTTAACCCTTAGTATTGAAAATGTTTAGGATACGTACAATACTAAAGTCTATGACATGAGAGCGAGTATTATGTACGAATGAACCAAATGTCTCATGTACAAAATACCCTAAGTAGAGGTAAGGAATAACTCCCGCTCATCTTTTCTCATGTACTTAAGGCTCATGACGTATTTGTATGTATCATATTTATAACATTTTTTTTTTGTATATTTGATTAAGAAAAGAGATTTTTGTTTTGAAAGGAAAAAGAAACAATGCAATGCACAAAGGGAAAAACATAGGGGGAAAATCTACCCTAATGTTATCATGCGTCATGGACTCAAGGTTGAGATAAGGGGAAACCCTAATTATGTTCATGCTTGGATTAAATCCTAAGGTCTAATATTAATTCAATTTAATCAAAGATTAAAATTGAATCAATAAATCTTAAAGGGACATGTCATCACTTAAGCAAAACAAAAATTAATCAATCAACAAGACCAAGTTAGTTCAACAAGAAACTTCATCAAGAAGCTACAAAAGGTATTTTGGCATTTTGAATTTAAAAGATCAATTAAAAGAGAGAAAATAAAGTCCTAACATAAAATCCTAAAATATTAAAGCAAAGGTAACATGAAATATTTTAATTTTTTATCAACATGAAAATGTAGTAAAAAAACAATTTCTAAAATTAAAATCAAATCCAATAATATTTTTTTATCATTTTTTGAATTAATAATGCACAAAAACAAAGAAATGATATCCTAAAAAGTTAAAATAATATCTAAAAAAATTAGAAAATAAAACCCTAAAATATTTTCATGTATTAAACTTTTGACATTTTTTAGTATTAAAAAATATTAAAAGCAAAACAAATAAAAAGGAAAAAGAAAATTAAAATCAATTGGGTCAGGGGGCATAGCGCTGAGACTGGTGTGTTGAGTAGCAAAGCCCAGCCCAATTTCCTTATTTCTGTTTATTAGCAATTAAAAAAAAAGAAAATGCGTGGACCAATGAGGAATCAACACCTCAAAAATTTGAATAAAAAAAGCGCGCCAAAGGCTTCATCACCAACTCTTCTTCTCCTATCACTCCTGAAATTGTGGTGTTTAGATCTCAGATGTCCTAAGAGATGTCGAGACAATGATCTCTAAACAACACACAATGACAAGCTATATAAAAGTGCAGTGCAGAAACTTAAAAGAACACAAGTAATTGTTCACCCAGTTCAGTATATAACAATACCTACTCTGGGGGCTACCAAGCCAGGGATAAGTCCACTATGATAGTATCAGTTTGAAGTACCATGCAAACAATCTCCGGTTCCCACGTAAACAACCTTCGGTTTACTTCCTTCTCGCCTAATCACTACCTGTCATACCCCAATTTTTGACCTAAGATACCACCTCATATCATTTGCATATGCATCATTTGCATCTCTAACAAATTGCATAGCCTGTGTTTGTTACTTGTGATCAGCAGAATTTAAACAAGAAATCACTCATCAGTACAAGCAACAATCAATTAGGGTTTTGTTCCCCCTTCATTTCAAATGAATCATCTTCATCAACGATCAACATTTGGTCCTCAAAGATTCACTTCAACAAACTCAAAGGCTTTGAATCAACCAGATTAGGGTTTTGACTAAAGATAGCATACTCCTGACTTTTGCTCAGGGTTTGACCTAATGAATAAGGACATGACCTCAAGACCCCAAGTGCATCATTTTGACCTAATCCATTGGCTCAAGACATCTCCTACACAAGGATTGATCAACAGTGAAATTTCAAATCATCAAAATTAGGGTTTTGAACTATCAGGGACTAAAATCAGGGATCACATTTGGGAAACCCTAAAAATCCCCAGGAAGTCAATCAAAGGTTTCAATCATCTTCAAATAATCCCTATGACAACATCCAATGGAAATTACATCTCAATTCAAGATCCACAGTCATCAATTTCATCAGGTCGACAATTAGGGTTTTTGACCTAATTCACTGAACAACTGCCTTTTTAATCAGGACATGGTGCCACAACTCAAATCATGGCTCAATATCCTCTAATGCCTCAATATGATCCATTCATACTATTCATTTGATGAGGATAGCCTGGTTCATTGGAAATCTCCAGAAACGCGACTCGTCTGAAAAAGTCAACTGTACAAGATCACCATTGACTTTTGGGGAATTTTGGTCAACCATGACTTTTGAAGTTTTGAATCATTAATATATGATATATGAAGTCATTTGATCAAGAAAAATCAAGAAAATCAATCAAGAATCAGAAAGTCAAAAGTTTGACTTTCCATACTTAGAAAAATTCTAAGTGTTTTTCAATGGTTTTTTCCAAACTTTGGAAGGGAATTTCTCCAAATTTCACCTACAAACTGAAAAAAACTTCCAACATGAAAGTTGTAGATTTTGATCCAATGAACAACTTTGTCACATATAATTTTTTTCCAAAAGATCAACCATTTAAGAGATATGGAGCTTCAAAGTTGGTATCTTTTGAAAATTTCACTTAAAACTTCATTTTCTTCAAAGTTCATGGATCTTTTTCACCCATTTCCTTAAAGGTTTTGAAGAAACTTTCAACTAGGGTTTTGAAGTGTGTAACATGAGCTTTCCAAAATGTCCAAGAGCATGAAAAAATATGGAGTGTAGCCATGGTTTTGAATTTTGACATTAGTGAACTTTTCACTTGAAATTTCAAGTCATTTTGCCAAAGTTACGAACCATTTTGCCAAATGATCCAAGTAATGATGCATAGATGCAATAATTGAAGATATTTTCTGATTTGAGATCAGAATGGAAAGAGATAAGAAGCTTGGCAAAATAACCATGGTTAAGTCACTTTTAACCATTTGCATTTAATGTGAAAGATTCCATTTTATCTCTTAAGCCAAATCATCACTTCTTGATCAACTTGCAAGAGCTTTGCATTCAGAATCCTTGGCCTATAAATAGAGGTTCAAATCATCTTCAAACTCACACCAAAACCTCACAATTATAGGTTTTCTCTCTTCTTTCTTGAATTGCAAGTTTCATAGTTTTCAAAGAGGTAGAAAACTCAACCTCCAAACCATTGAAGTTATGGCCAAAGTGATGGTTCTAACATCTCATAAACATCATATGGGATGTGTTTGATCCATTCACACACCCCAAAACACCTCAAATCTCAAAATCACTACCTTACTTCCATATATGCACATAATAAGCCTTATCATGCCAAAATCAATTCCAGGCTATTTCTGTCCAAACTAACACTTCAAACACCATCCATATACTTCATATGAACTATCCAAACACTCACCATCAACCTGTAACCTCATAATCATCAAGCTCGATCCATACTTGAAGCTTCTGCAGATCGGGTTCCATGGCCTTGCTCAAGTGAATTCAAACTGTTCCAAGCATTCAAACATGCTCCATAAGGTCCATTGATGCTGTTCAGATCAAGAAACAACAACTGGAACTCCTCATTTGCATAATTCGATTCTCAGTTTTGCCATTTTTAAGGTAAGTGCTCATGAACTTCAAACTCTATTCTCCATGCATCATAAATAAAATATGAACATACCATCTTGTTTCTGCACACATGAGGATCATTAACCCTCAATCAATTGCTATTTATCTTGCACATACACAATTTCATGATCAATTTCAGAATTAGGGTTCTTCACGATTTCCAGAAAATTGATGACCTTAGAGTGGAAATAAATGAAATTAAAGATCACCATCATGTTCGTTATGGAAAATCGAGTGAAATAGACCCCTTACTTGATCCAAACAATTCAGTTTTCAGAATTTTCAAATTTGAATTGGGGATGTGTTCTTGGCGCCATTTTTTGTTCATAAATTTCAAATGTTTGTTTTTAATATAATTAAATGGAGGCATGCATATAACAAGCTGCGCGTGCAGCTCAATTGGTCATTGTTTTGATTGGCAAGCATGAGGGCGTGGGTTCAAGTCCTTGTGGAGACAAAACCCAATTTTTATCACTATTTTTCTTATTTTTCTTCATAACTTCATCAATTAATTTAACCAATCAAAATTCATTATTTTCACTTCATTTTTTGCACACTCTTTGTTTAATATACATATTTTATGAATACCAAAAAAATCATCAAAAAAGATTTATTTAATACATTTTTAATTAGGTTTAAAATGACATGTTTTTAGGTATTTTCAAATACTTTAAATATTGTTTTATTTGATTTTTTCAAACATAATCACTTGTAAATATTTTTTTTGTGATCAAACCCTAATCACTTAGGTCTCAATTAAGCATTAAAACTTGTTTTAACTTAATTAAGTTGATTTCTTTTAAATTCAAAATTGTTTTAAAACAAGCGATCACGATTCTTTTCAAAACGATAACCATTTCTTTTTGATTTTTCTTTTCAAAAGAACTATTGATTAAATCTTTTTTGATTGATCAATTGATTTTCAAAACGAAGTGGGGCCTCTCGAATATTAGAGAGTGTAAGTCCCATTTCTTTTCTTTTTGTACAGTTTTTTTTCAAAACAATAAAACTTCTTCAAAATAAAACTTTTTCAAACAGTTTTCAAATCATTTTCAAAACAACAAAACTACAAAGAAACTTCAAACTTTTCAAATAAACCATGGGCCTCCATGTAGGTATAAGTCCCAAGCCCCTTTTGTACATACCTTTGCCTTTGTACAGTTTCAGTTTCTTCAAACAGAAAACTTCTTTCAAAACAACTTTCAAATGGTTTTTTTTCAAATGACGCGTCTGTAAATAAAACAATCAACCATGTTTTGCAAATAAAACATGGGCCTCCACATAGGTATAAGTCCCATTCCAGTACATGAAATTAGGTATTTCATTGTACACCTTTTTTGTACATATCTCGATCAGTTTGATTTTTAACTTTGAACAACAAATCAAAAAATGAAGGTTTTCTTTGAATCTTCCCAAAAATACCATGGGCCTCCATGTAGGTATAAGTCCCAAGCCTTTTGTGAATACTTGTTTACATAGCTTTTGAATAAACTCAAGTGGGTCTCTCCCCGAGTATGAGTCCCGAGCCCCGTGTATACAAATGGATCATGCTTACAGGTATATTTCCTTCATAAACTCCATTATATACACACACTTTGTCATATATATAATTGTTCATACCTGTTCATGTTTGTTCATACTTGTTCATGTTTGTTCATATGTGTGATATGTGTGCTTGTTCAACTTAGTACAACACTAGGTTCCCCATAGCCTCCTATTGGGCTTCGTGCAAAGAATCTCCCTAGTTTAGGTTAGGACATAGAGTATGGTTTCCCGGTGAAATCTGTAACAGCCCGAATTTTATTATTTGGCCAATTAAATTAAATAAGGATTTATTTACTTAATTTGGACGAAGTTTGATAATTAATTGGATCGTCAGTGTTATTGAGAAACGTGTTCAAATTATTAAGTGAAGTTAGAATTTATTCGGTTAATCGAAGAATTAATAAAGTAGAGTATGTAGAGAAATAATATTAGAAATAATATTATTATTGGATTTTACTTATTTGAGATAAAGTCGGATTTAATTGGATTAATTGGAAAATAATATTAAGGGTAATAATATTATTTGTTAGAGCATAATTATTTATTTGACTACTCTATTTTATGATTGGGCCTATTTATTGGAGTGATAAGCAATTAGGGGGTGTTATTAATTTTAAAGCCCAATATACTAAATAAAGATAGTAAGAGAGGAAATAAGGGTAGAAACATCATTTATCATTTTTCTGGTTTTCAAGAATAGAAGTGGAGGAGAGGAACAAGAAGAGGAAGCTAGGGTTTTGGAGGAGAAATCAAGAGGTAAGGGGGAGAATCCTTAATCATTGTGGGCTAGTATAATGGGGTAATGGGTAGATTAATATATTTATATTTGTTCATGGTAGAATTTTATGAAATTTGTGCTTTAAAATTCTGTGTAGTGTATTGGAACCTGTAGAGAAATTAGAATTGAAACCGGAGAGTAATGCTGGAAATAAATACTGTGTGTTCATAATGATTTGTAAAAGAAAAAAAGAAATGAAAATGAATAGAAGTATATCACTAAGTGGGTGACGGCGGAGTGATGTTTGTAGATGAGGATGTGGATAGAGATGTATCACCGCTACTGTTGTTCTTCTGAATCAAAGAAAATGTGTATTTCAATTTGTTACTATTCTTTCATTTTTTTTTATTTGGCTGTTTGTTTGGGTCAATCCCAACATGAATCATCATTACAATTAAATGCTGAAAAACACTATGTTGTAGCTACCTTGACCACTTAAGAAGCATAAGCCGTGAATTTTTTTTATAGGAGGATAGAAACCGCACTGTAGCTGTTCTTGGCCAATTAAAAACCGTGAATCTCGATGCACTTATGTGAAGGAACATGTTACTTCTACTAGTTATTTTGCACAGGAAAAAGAAACATGAAGTACCAACATATATTAATGATAGAAGTGCTACTATGACTAGCTAGTTGTTCAATTAATATAGAGTTATAGTATGTGTGATTAAATGAAAAAAAATGTTGATGTTGAATGGTTATTGGCTAAAGGAAAATGTGCTACTTCATTTTCACTTGCTTCCTTTATCTATTTACTTGGCTGCTAGTGAGTTACTTTTAATCAATTCTAGACATGAATCTCTATTATACTTATTGGCTAGAACCACTACTGTTGTAGCTCTTGAACCATTACACCTTATTAATGAAAAAAATATAATAAGACACCTATATAGATTAATTGATGAATGAATATATATATGTATATATATATTAATTAATAAGAGTGAGATAATATTATACTTGATTACTAGAATGTTTAATTGATGGGTTTTGGTAGACTAATTAGTAAATAATTATAGTTTGGTGAAATTGATTACTATATTAAAATAGTAGATTCCTAATAGAAATGACACATGAATATGTTCTATTATTGTTTTAAGGTAGAATCTTTTATGAATAATTAAGTAGCATAAATCCTAATGGCCTATTGGTTTAATATGAAGATGAGTAAATTTTATATAATTGACAAGTTGTGAGTTAACATGTGATAGTGTTAACTACTATTGTTAATTGAAATGGTGGATTGGAATTGTGTGTTGATTATTATATGTGAATAATGCTTATACGATGAGAATGTGTCGCACCCTAAATTTTGACCTAAGCTTTTTCACCTGATTCATTTGCATTAGCATCAATCAATTCATATGCATCTAGAATAAGTTTCGACTTCACACGTCGATTTCAAATTAGTATGAAATTCACCATTAACTGAATCATCATTCAATTAGTGATCATTTTAATTTCCGCATCAAAATCATGTTTTGCTTATTTTAATTAACTTTTGCATATAAAATTCATTTTTTACCCTTTTAATAAATTTTCATGCATTTTTTCAATTTGAAATTCTATTTAAAGTTGGTTTAATTATTAAATTATTATTTAATTGTTATCAATTTAAATTAGAATTAAAATAGAAACTATAAAATCATATAATTCATGCATTAATAATAATTATTTACATCATTTTTTTTATTATTATTACATAAAATGAATGTTACATAGAAGAAAAAGACAAAAATTGATAAACATCTTTGCCCATCCTTCAACGCACCATCAACTTCATACAAGCCTCAACTTTGAATCCACAAAACAGACAAACTGCCATTTGCTGGCAGTCTTGTTGTCTGCTCTCTACTACTCTGCTCCATCTTCTCCACTCTGCTGTACCAAGCCAAAACCCTGTACACAACAAGCCAAAATAATCACCAAATAAGCCATACAAACCTGCACCAAGAAAGCATCAAAACAGAATACCAGATAAGTTCAAAAGCTCACCCAATTTTCCCCCCAATTTTCATCTCAAGGGGGAGATTCAAACCCTAATTTCAGGCTATAAAAAGGACTTAGCTGCAAGCACAGGGGGGGAGAGCTCTACATCATATGCTCACAGTTTCACTCAGCACAACAAAAAACAACCTCTATTCTTAATCAAACTTCTGCCCAGAAGAAACACTCATAAAACCAATTCATACACACTTCACTCAACCTCATCGGCTCCTTCATTCCAACTACTCAGAACTTTCCCTTCAAACTTCATTTTACAGCCTCACCATTAACTCAACCTTACCCCCTGCAAACTCAGCAGCCATATAAAAACACCACACTCTTGCTTCATTCATTCACACTCAAACCACACCCTTCAAGCACACCACTAAACTATACTCAAAACCTAACCTTCAATCCATACATAACCAAAACTCTACCTCAGAAACAACAACAACAACACATACCGACAACACAACTCGGAAGTAGAAGAAAGGAATACACATTTCATGTAAATCCGCATACAAAGTCACGAAATCAGAAGTAGATGAAGAGCAGACGTTGAAGCAAGAAGAACATACCTGTGTTTGCATCTTCTCCCTTGATTCTGTTTCGATTTTCTTTCAATCTCTGTTGATGTGCCTTTGTAAATTTCTGAACTATTGAATTGGGGTGATTTGGGGTTTACGATGGGGATAGGGTATTATCTGCTGTTGCTTGTTGTTTGTATGCTTTCATGTTTGCCAAATCGATAGAGTAGTGAGAACAAGAGGGTGAGAACGACGAAACCCCACCAATCGCGAGAGAGAAGCAAATCGAGAGAATTTGAAAGGGCCGTTCGTTAGTTTTTCTGTGTTTTGATCATGAAAGAAAGAGAAGAGCGATCGGGAGATTGTTCCTCTTTTGTCTCTTTGAGTGAGGCGCTGAAGAGAAGCTGAGGGAGACAGTCTAGGGTTCATGATCCGGCCCAATCCAGAGTTTTTTTTTATTTAAAAATTGTTTGTGTTTATTTTAATGGGCCTTGCACCCGCGTATCAAACGAATCCCTTGGCCCATCTGTGTTTCTAGTTTTATATTAGTATTCGTAAAAAAAAAAGAGAGAATGAACTTCTTAGAGTTTTCTTTTATTTATTTTATTTATCAAAAATCACAAAAATATTTAACGCTTTTATTTTACTTTAACAATTCAAAAGATCAAACTTTTTTTTTTCCTTAAGAGTTATGTCCATACTTTACCCAAAGTTTCTTTTTTTTAAATAATTTTTTTTTTTTTTTTTTTAAAATTCACTTCTCACTTCAAATAATTTCGCAATAAGTCAAAATCAAATATCATTTTCAAACTTCTTTTGTCACAATCAAAAACTTCAAAATTGCTTTTAATAATATATAATTTTGTCAATAATGGATGAGAAGAGGGGTTTGTACGTACTTGTACAAGTTGTTCTAAAGCATTTAGGCGATGGCCGTTAAGCTTTTGTTTGAATGCTTAGATTCCATTTAAGACTCCTTAAAATTTGATTTATCTTACTCTTCCAAAAACTCTAAAAAAATAATTTCAACTCATCAAATCGTTCTTTTCTTCGCCCAAGTGCGAATTTCTTTCATCGCTCAATTGCGAATCTTTTCATAACAAATCTTGGTCAATACTAAGTTCCTTTTTTCAATCAAAATGCTTTTTTTTTACAATCGAATTGAGTTGAGTCCACAATGGATGAAATTAGAAGGGTTTGTACGTACTTGTACAAGTTGTTCTAAAAAACATTTAGGCGATGGCCGTTAAGCCTTTGTTTGAATGTTTATATCTCATTAAGGACTTCTCAAAACTCGAGTCGTTTCAATCTCTTTCATCACCCAAGAGGGGTTTGTACGTACTTGTACAAGTTGCTCTTTCAAGCATTTAGGCGATGGCCGTTAAGCCTTTGTTTGAATGCTTGTATCCCATTAAAAACTTCATCAAAGCTCAATTTAGCAAATGCTCTTTCAAGTATTTTAGGCGATGGCCGTTAAGCCATTGTTTGAATACTTGAATTCCACTTTTTTTTCATAAATATTTTAATTCAAAACTCATCTTCTCTTTGCCCAAGTGCAAATCTCGCCCAAGTGTGAACCACATTCAAAAAAAACTCGTCTTTCCGCCCAAGTGCGATTAGACCCATCAAAATCAGTCAACAAATTCGTAGTTCTTCCGAACTACATTCGCTCTGATTCTTCCATTGAAGATATGTAGGCATAAGACTCAAATGTCTTGGCGAGCACAATAATAAAAAACCCAAATCCCGTTTCTTGTCCATATAATAATTAGAACGCAAGTAGATAATAAGCTAACAATCAGTCACAAGATTAACTAAATGGGTCCCATCGAGTACGATGGAGGTGAGGGGTGCTAACACCTTCCCCTTACTTAACCGACTCCCGAACCCAAATTTGGTTGCGAGGACCGTCTTTGTCCATTTAATTTCATTTGTGGGTTTTATCAATATTTTCCCATTCCCATTGGAATAAATAAAATTTGGTGGCGACTCTGCTCGATACAATTTTCGTGGCGATGATTTTTTGACCCGCGACAGAATGTTGTGTACAATATTGTGTATAATTCATTGAGTGAATTATTGTGATATGCTAAATATTAAGATGGTAGAGATGATCTTAATTGCATATGTTTGATTAACATTGTACATACATTCATATCATGGATGCCTTGAAACAAAGGTGGTTTGCTTTGAAACAAAAGCGAGGCTTAGATTCTAAAGTGAATCGGAAGCGGTAAACTATATGTTTACGTTTGGTGGGCTTTGGTCTTGTCCGGATCGGAAGCGTGGCTTGGATTCTAGATATTGAATCGGAAAGCGGTGAAACATTG
Source organism: Vicia villosa (assembly GCF_029867415.1). NCBI lineage: Eukaryota > Viridiplantae > Streptophyta > Magnoliopsida > Fabales > Fabaceae > Vicia > Vicia villosa. The sequence continues at coordinate 67,143 of NW_026706044.1, forward strand.
GGTTCACATTGGTACCACATGCATAGCGTCACATATCTTGCATCGAGTCACATTAGAGTTATGTGATAGTTGATTATGTGCATTGATGGTGTTGTGACATGTGTGTGAGATTGATAATTGAAATAAGTGATGTTTGAATATATGTTTGGTTAAATACGTGTCTATGTGACTATTATAGATGTGTACATAATTGAGAATATAATATTGGTATTGAATTGATATTTCACTTGTACGCATTATTCACTTGTTAACATGTGAAGTATATATTGTCTTACTATTATTTATATAACTATGTTTGATGTGATCAATTTCTGGTATTATTAATTTAACCATTGCATTCCGTTATACTTTCTTCATAATGGTTCGTATTCTCACCCTTCTGTTTTAATGTTGCCCTCGTTTGGCGACATGCAGGTTCTGGAGTTTAGTAGCCGCGTGTGACCTAGTCGGAGGTCCTTCCTTGGTTATTGGAGATTAGGTAGTGAGTCGATGCTCTGGTCATGTAACACTGGGTAGACTAGGTGTATTGAACTCATGTTATGTTCGTGTATATATTATGCCATGACTGGTGAACTTATTCATTGGTTACATGTCTTTTGAGAGGCTTACAAGCCAAACCTTTTGATTATGTTTTATGTTGGATGGAGACTACTAGTCGATGTATGATCATGTTATGGGACATGAATCATTATAAATCACATGAGTATCATATATTTCCGCTGTGAATGCATATCCAGGTTAACTTGTGATTTGATACTGAGTGTTATTAAAATGACCAGGAGTATTGTGCTGTGTAGATAAATGTTGTCCGTTTTTTTTAAGGTTTTTAGTTCTTCTAAAAGCATCAATGTGACGCCCTTTTGAATTATATGCATGTTATTCTCTGATTATATGTTAAATATTTTAGGGTATAAAAAGGGGTGTTACATTAGTGGTATCAGAGCATGGTCGACCAGTTGGTCAAGGTTATTAATGTCTTTTATCCTGTTGTATTTGATTCGTGTATCTGACACGATCGATACTGTTTTGTCTGGTTGTTTGGTTGTTTAGGACGATGGTTGTAGGAAGGAATATTGACATTAATGTTGAGGCAATGATGAGGTTGAATGGTGCGATTGGACAAGCGCCGCAAGAGAATGGTGGTTATGGAGGAAAGGATAAGTTCCGTGCTTTTGAAGACTTTCAAAGGTGCAACCCGCCGATCTTTGAAGGAGGGTATGGACCGGACAAAGCGCACGCATGGATGAGAGAAATTGAGAAGATCTTTCAAGTCGTGAGTTGTACTGATGTACAGAAGGTACGGTTTGGTACTCACATGCTGACAAAAGAAGCTGACGTTTGGTGGAGTAATACTGTACGGAGATTTGAAATAGAAGGTATTAAAGTTACTTGGACTCTTTTCCGTGATGCATTTTTGCGAAACTATTTTCCAAAAGATGTGCGTGGAAAGAAAGAAGTGAGGTTTCTACAGTTGAAACGAGGAGGAGAACAGTTCCGTGGGAAATCGTATGATGACATGAGGGAACAATCTGGTCTTGGCAAGAAGCCAAGTGGGGGAGGAGCTTCTACTCTGATTAAGTGCTACAGGTGTGGCGAGACAGGTCACAAAACTGTTGATTGTGGAGTTGGCCCGAGTAGGATTTGCTACAGTTGTGGTGAGCAAGGACACAATTGTGCCATGTGCGATAAGCCAAAGAAGGAGCAAGCGAAAGGAAAAGTGTCTGCGTTGTCTGGTGCTGAGACTAATACTAAGGATAAGTTAATCTGAGGTACGTGCTTTATTATTGATAATGGTGCAACGCATTATTTTATTCTTTGGATTGTGCTATAAGATTGGATCATGTTTTATCTGTTATGCATGGAAGTGTAGTTATTGATACAACTGCTGCGACTTTGTTTCTATTTCTTTTACGTGTTTGAATTATTCATTGATCATCTTTGGTAGAGATTTTGAGAATTGATGTAATTTGTTTTCCGTTAGACCAAGTTGATGAATTTTGGTGTGAACTGTTTGGAGTTGAACTAAGTAATTGTAACTGTAAGAGAGATTGTGGAACTCGGTGTTGTAAGTGATTTTGAGTACGAGTTCTGAAGGAACACTATTATGGTTTAGTAACGATGGTTTATGTTTCATTATGATTGTCGATTGTCTATTGACAAATTGAGGATTTGATCACCCTTGATCTATTGTTGATAGGAGGCGATATCGTATTGAACGAGATAGACTTGTCTTACTAACTTGGTAGCGTGTAAAGCGACTAAGGAGAAGTTGAAGAGTATATTTAAGGAATTGTTTGAGAAGAGGTTCATTGTCTGAGTGTATAGTCGTAGAGTTACCCTGTTCGTCGAGTAAGAAGAAAGAAGGTTCTATGAGGTAATGTTTCTTGAGGATATTTGATTCAAAGAGCGACGATGATCATGTTTAACATTTAAGGATTGTGTTATCGGTGCTGAAAGAGAAGAAGGTTATGTAAAGCTTTCTGAATGTGAGTTTTGGTTGGAAGAAGTGAATTTTCTTGGATATGGGATTTCGAGTTGAGGTGTGTTGATGCAGATATCGATAAGTGGTAGCTTATGCTTCAAGGTAACTTAAAGTTCATAAGGGGAAATTATTCGATGTATGTATTGGAGTTGTTGCCTTTGTGTTTGTTTTGGAATGTAAGAGGCATTGTTTGTGTGGATCAAGGTTCGATGTGTTGAGTGATCACAAGAGTTGAATATGAGGTAAACAAGACGAGTAGAATTTCGAAGAATTTTAACCTTTGGTTTGAATTACCATCCTAGAAAAGCGAATGTTTTAACTTATACATTGAGTAGGAAATCATTGCATATGTCTATGTCAATGATTCGAGAATTAAAGGTGTTGGAACAATTTAGAGACTCGAGTTTGGTTTGTGAGATGGAGCCTTCGTGTGTTAAGTTTGGTATGTTGAAGCTTACTTGTGGTATTCTTGACGAGGTTAGAGAGGAAAAAATTGGATTTAGAATTAGTTGACAAGATGACATTGATGAAGCAAGGAAAAAGGTAATAACTTTCGGATTGATGAGAATGGTGTCATGAGATGTTGTGATCGAGTTTGTATTCCTGATGGTTAAAATTCGGACAAAGAGAATTTTGATGAGGAACATCGTAATGATTTGAGTATTAATCATGGTGTTAATTATGTATCAAGAGTTGAGGAAATGTGTAGTGGTAAAGTATGAAGAGGGATATACCGGAATTATGTATTTGAGTTGGATTATCAGGAACTGTTTCTTTTGGTGCAACAGTTATCTATTTTCGAGTGGAAGGGAGATAGTATCTCTATGGATTTTGTTTCGAGATTGCCGAGGCATCGAGTAAATGTGGAGTGAGTTGGGCCAGTATGGATAGTTGACGAAATGTGCTCGTTTTATTCTGATGAAGATGAATTCTTCGATGAAGAGACTTGCTAAGTGTGCATCGAAAGGATTGGGTGTTGCATGGTATTTCCTTCGGATGTTGAAATGACATCTTTTGAAGCTTTGTATGGTCGTAAGTGTAGAATGTTTTGTACCGATATGAATCGATAGAGAGAGTGGATGTGGTCTGGGTGTTGAGATGGTTGTGTCGACTGAATTTTCGAGGACGAAAATATTTAAGTGGGGGAGAGTTGTAACAGCCCGAATTTTATTATTTGGCCAATTAAATTAAATAAGGATTTATTTACTTAATTTGGACGAAGTTTGATAATTAATTGGATCGTCGGTGTTATTGAGAAACGTGTTCAAATTATTAAGTGAAGTTAGAATTTATTCGGTTAATTGAAGAATTAATAAAGTAGAGTATGTAGAGAAATAATATTAGAAATAATATTATTATTGGATTTTACTTATTTGAGATAAAGTCGGATTTAATTGGATTAATTGGAAAATAATATTAAGGGTAATAATATTATTTGTTAGAGCATAATTATTTATTTGACTACTCTATTTTATGATTGGGCTTATTTATTGGAGTGATAAGCAATTAGGGGGTGTTATTAATTTTAAAGCCCAATATACTAAATAAAGATAGTAAGAGAGGAAATAAGGGTAGAAACATCATTTATCATTTTTCTGGTTTTCAAGAATAGAAGTGGAGGAGAGGAACAAGAAGAGGAAGCTAGGGTTTTGGAGGAGAAATCAAGAGGTAAGGGGGAGAATCCTTAATCATTGTGGGCTAGTATAATGGGGTAATGGGTAGATTAATATATTTATATTTGTTCATGGTAGAATTTTATGAAATTTGTGCTTTAAAATTCTGTGTAGTGTATTGGAACCTGTAGAGAAATTAGAATTGAAACCGGAGAGTAATGCTGGAAATAAATACTGTGTGTTCATAATGATTTGTAAAAGAAAAAAAGAAATGAAAATGAATAGAAGTATATCACTAAGTGGGTGACGGCGGAGTGATGTTTGTAGATGAGGATGTGGATAGAGATGTATCACCGCTACTGTTGTTCTTCTGAATCAAAGAAAATGTGTATTTCAATTTGTTACTATTCTTTCATTTTTTTTATTTGGCTGTTTGTTTGGGTCAATCCCAACATGAATCATCATTACAATTAAATGCTGAAAAACACTATGTTGTAGCTACCTTGACCACTTAAGAAGCATAAGCCGTGAATTTTTTTTATAGGAGGATAGAAACCGCACTGTAGCTGTTCTTGGCCAATTAAAAACCGTGAATCTCGATGCACTTATGTGAAGGAACATGTTACTTCTACTAATTATTTTGCACAGGAAAAAGAAACATGAAGTACCAATATATATTAATGATAGAAGTGCTACTATGACTAGCTAGTTGTTCAATTAATATAGAGTTATAGTATGTGTGATTAAATGAAAAAAAATGTTGATGTTGAATGGTTATTGGCTAAAGGAAAATGTGCTACTTCATTTTCACTTGCTTCCTTTATCTATTTACTTGGCTGCTAGTGAGTTACTTTTAATCAATTCTAGACATGAATCTCTATTATACTTATTGGCTAGAACCACTACTGTTGTAGCTCTTGAACCATTACACCTTATTAATGAAAAAAATATAATAAGACACCTATATAGATTAATTGATGAATGAATGAATATATATATATATATATATATATTAATTAATAAGAGTGAGATAATATTATACTTGATTACTAGAATGTTTAATTGATGGGTTTTGGTAGACTAATTAGTAAATAATTATAGTTTGGTGAAATTGATTACTATATTAAAATAGTAGATTCCTAATAGAAATGACACATGAATATGTTCTATTATTGTTTTAAGGTAGAATCTTTTATGAATAATTAAGTAGCATAAATCCTAATGGCCTATTGGTTTAATATGAAGATGAGTAAATTTTATATAATTGACAAGTTGTGAGTTAACATGTGATAGTGTTAACTACTATTGTTAATTGAAATGGTGGATTGGAATTGTGTGTTGATTATTATATGTGAATAATGCTTATACGATGAGAATGTTGTGTACAATATTGTGTATAATTCATTGAGTGAATTATTGTGATATGCTAAATATTAAGATGGTAGAGATGATCTTAATTGCATATGTTTGATTAACATTGTACATACATTCATATCATGGATGCCTTGAAACAAAGGTGGTTTGCTTTGAAACAAAAGCGAGGCTTAGATTCTAAAGTGAATCGGAAGCGGTAAACTATATGTTTACGTTTGGTGGGCTTTGGTCTTGTCCGGATCGGAAGCGTGGCTTGGATTCTAGATATTGAATCGGAAAGCGGTGAAACATTGGGTTCACATTGGTACCACATGCATAGCGTCACATATCTTGCATCGAGTCACATTAGAGTTATGTGATAGTTGATTATGTGCATTGATGGTGTTGTGACATGTGTGTGAGATTGATAATTGAAATAAGTGATGTTTGAATATATGTTTGGTTAAATACGTGTCTATGTGACTATTATAGATGTGTACATAATTGAGAATATAATATTGGTATTGAATTGATATTTCACTTGTACGCATTATTCACTTGTTAACATGTGAAGTATATATTGTCTTACTATTATTTATATAACTATGTTTGATGTGATCAATTTCTGGTATTATTAATTTAACCATTGCATTCCGTTATACTTTCTTCATAATGGTTCGTATTCTCACCCTTCTGTTTTAATGTTGCCCTCGTTTGGCGACATGCAGGTTCTGGAGTTTAGTAGCCGCGTGTGACCTAGTCGGAGGTCCTTCCTTGGTTATTGGAGATTAGGTAGTGAGTCGATGCTCTGGTCATGTAACACTGGGTAGACTAGGTGTATTGAACTCATGTTATGTTCGTGTATATATTATGCCATGACTGGTGAACTTATTCATTGGTTACATGTCTTTTGAGAGGCTTACAAGCCAAACCTTTTGATTATGTTTTATGTTGGATGGAGACTACTAGTCGATGTATGATCATGGTATGGGACATGAATCATTATAAATCACATGAGTATCATATATTTCCGCTGTGAATGCATATCCAGGTTAACTTGTGATTTGATACTGAGTGTTATTAAAATGACCAGGAGTATTGTGCTGTGTAGATAAATGTTGTCCGTTTTTTTTAAGGTTTTTAGTTCTTCTAAAAGCATCAATGTGACGCCCTTTTGAATTATATGCATGTTATTCTCTGATTATATGTTAAATATTTTAGGGTATAAAAAGGGGTGTTACAAAATCACTCTAAGAGCTCAAACCAACTATACCATGCCTCCCCTTGGGCTTTGTACAAACGAGTGACCCTCCCATAGCCTCCTCTTTGGCTTACAATGCAAGGACCCTCGATTGTCCCTCCCATAGCCTCCTCTTGGGCTTACAATGCAAGGACCCTCGGATAGCCTCCTCTTGGGCTTCGTACAAGGACCCACGGGCTTCTTATAAGCATCCCCAATATCCAAATCAAATACCCTAGGAGATTAGACATTTATCATCTCTATGATAGGAGTATCTCTTCTATATCATCACAATCAATCAATCAATCAATCAAACTTTTTTGCCACAAGGCTGGCTGATCAATCAAACCTTTTTGCCACCATACTGGCTGATTAATCGAAGTTTTTGTCACAAGGCTGACTTCATTGAAACTTTTGCCACAAGGCTGGCTGATTAATCAAAACTTTTTGTCACAAGGCTGACTTCATTGAAAGTTTTTGCCACAAGGCTGGCTAAAAAACATCTTTATCATTCTAAGCACCATAAGTGGCATGGCCCAGGGCTTATAATGAAAAGATTTTCAAACAAAAATCAAACAGATGTATGTGATGATATAGATTAGATACATCGGACATTGAGATGTCATTTGTCTCTTATCCTTTGCTTCCACTAGCATAAGTGGGAACTACGATTGCTCTGACTTTCTCAACATCCCTTTGAGAATACGTAGGCACAAGGTCGTATCCTTGGCGAGCAAAACTTCTCCCTCAAACCACTCAAACCTTAGCACCCGTAGACCCGAGCTACAGATGCTCTGATTCCCTCTAAGGGATATGTATGCAGAGGATCGCGATGATCTTTGCGAGCATAATCAAACAAACACCCTAGGTCCCACCTATTTCACAACAGAACCTCCACCATAACATAGAATGAAACAAACACAAAAAAAAGCCTATAAAGTACTATAGATACGTTGGGTGCTAATACCTTCCCTTCGTATAACCAACCCTCTTACCCAAGATCTCTCCCCCACTTTTTAGGTTATTGCAACTTTTTTCCTTTTCCTACTTTGGAAACAATAAAAAGTTTGGTCGAAACAAAAGAAAAATCATTTTTATGAGCACTCGAGCCCAAAGAAGGCATCAGGTGTCTCATCCCGAAAAAAGATACGATTTTTCCCCGCAACACTACCCATACTATACTTCTACCTAAGACTCACCTAGGTATGAGACCCTTCTCAATCTCCCTTAATCATAACCGTGATAATCAATTACAAAACTTTAGAAGACGCACTTCCAAGACACACTCACTCAATGCTTAAAAGCTTATGAATGAACACAAAACTTACAACTCAATGAAAACGTCCAACTCTTTTATCAAGATGATATTTGTAACGCCTCGATTATTTGATTATTTATTTAATTAAATAGTATTATTATTATTTCCGTTATTATCGGTCGATAATTTTAATTGTGGCGAATTAATCTATTATACCAGTGGAATATCGTTAGAAATGTTATTTTAATTCATTTTGAGTTAATGAGCTTATTGGGCCTATTTTGACTAAGTGAAGAATAGTAGTGTGGTGTTAATTTTTAGGCCCAATGTTATTTTAATAATAGTTTTTAGTGTTAGTAAGAGATGAAGAGAAGTGTACAAGTATTATAAAAGAGAAGTCATTTTGGAAGAGAGGAGGCTAGGTCTTGAAGAGGAGAAGCAAGCTTAGAGAAATCTCAATCCAAGTGCTAGGATTTGTAGAGTTTTCTTCAATCCAAACAAGGTAAGGGTGGGGTTCTCTTCCTATAATGGGGCCTATGAGCAATTGTATGTTGGGGATTAGGGTATAGATTGTTCATTGTTTTGTGTTGGAATTGTTGTTGTCACGGTTTGAAATTGATTTGTTATGATAATGGTGCTGCTCATAGAAAGAGTTATTAGAACAATAAGTTTCTGGAATGATTGATTGATATGCATTTCGTGTGCCATGGATATGTATTATATGACCATGAACCTGGGCTACATAAACCGAAAATAGGCCAGGATATGAAATGGAATTAGTAAAAAATTGAGTAAGTGAATAGTGTCTCGGAGCATATTTGAACATCTCCTTGAGACGGCCGACATGGCTTTAGGGGACGACCGACAAGCATGGTGGTGGGGCCCCTGTCTCGTGAATCTCTCTAATTTTCTAATTTCCTTGATTAAGCTGTTGATTGGGTGTATTGTTAATTAAAGTAGTAGCACTTAATTATTATGAAACTTTAAGGTATGATTAGGAATAAGGGATTAAGCCACTTCCTTGCCATTAGTCACGTTTTTTGTTAATATTGTGTCAATAATACAGTAGAAATTGATGTCTCTTATTTCTTTCTTGTTTTTGGAGACGCTGGCCATTGTGTGTGGGGTTGGGCGCCCCAAGCTTCACCTCCATTGGAGATGGCCGCCTTGCCCTATTCCTCCATTGTTTTCTTTTTTTTATTCTTGTATGGTGTGGGTTATAGGATAAGAGTAGTGGGTAAATAATTATATAACTTAGTAGTAATTAACAGAAACAGTAGCAGTTGCATGTTTATGAATGGAATAACATGGTTAGTAGCAGAAGCAGAAGAAATAATGCAGTAGTAAAATTTGGTATCCTAAAATAACAGGAAATGTTCAGATTATCCGATGAGTGTGTAACTGGAAATTAATTGAATTGTGTCCGATTAACCGGTATTGAATTGTGATTATATCTTATGGAGACCGTTGATTATGTGAATTATTGGAATTGTTCCGTTGTTTATATGAAGTCGTTGGAATATGTGTGAAGTGTTATTACCTTTAGTAACCGGTAATAATTGTGAAATAGGTGAAGGATAGAAAAACACTTAGAAAGGGGGGGACTGAATAAGTGTATCTCAAAAACTTATAAGATAAAAACAATCAACACAATGATTTTTATCCAGGTTCGTTGTTAACGAAACTACTCCAACCCATCCCCTTAGAATGATTTACCTCAATTGAGGATTTAATCCACTAATCCAACTAATTACAATGGTTATCCACTTAGAAACTTCTAAGTCTTCTAGAATCTACAGATCACAACTTGATCACTCTAGGAACCATTTACAATCAATGTAAAAAATAATATTTACAAGAGTATAGATTGCTTCTAATAAAGCTGTAATCACAACTGTGATATTTCTCTTAAGTTCTAAACTTAGCACTCACTAAATATTACAAGAGTTTGTGAGGTTGAAGATGAAGTTCGTAAGCTTTTAAATTTGACAGCGTTTCAGTATATTTGCACAAGTGTTCTTCTTTGCTTCTAATCAGAACTTCTATTTATAGGCGCTGAGAGGAAATGACCGTTGGAAGCATTTAATTCTTTGCGTGAATAGTACAACTTTGCATTTAATGTTTCACACTTTTGTCAACTACCTCGAGCCTTGCTTTTGCTACTTTTACTGACTTTGCCTTTTGTAGCTTCTAACGTTCCTTTTTTCAGTCAGAGATTAGACGTTTCAACCTTTCATCTTGTACTTTCTTTTGGACTCAGATTTTGTAGATACAACGTTTGAATATCAGAGTCAATCAGCTTGGTGCAGAACATCTTCTGTCTTTTGACTTTGAAGAGCTTGAGCGTGATACCATCAGAACTTCAGAGCTTGTTCTTATGACTTTCATTCTTCTAATGCTTTCAGTTCATGTTCTAATTCTGCTTGACCATCTTCTAATGTCTTGCCGGAGCATGTTCTGATGAAGCCATCCAGAACCTTCTGAATCACTTGCTTCTGAGCGCTGATTTGTGCATACTCTTTATATATTTCCTGAAATGGAAAATGCAAAGGATTAGAGTACCACATTATCTTATACAAAATTCATATATAATGTTATCATGAAAACACAAAATATTGATCAGAACAATTCTTGTTCTAACAATCTCCCCCTTTTTAATGATGACAAAAACATATATAATTGATATGAATTTGTATCCAGAGTATCAGATGAACAAAGACAATTACATAGATATAGCATAAGCATATAATCAGAGTGTGTGAATATGTCTCCCCCTGAGATTAACAATCTCCCCCTGAAATTAATACTAGAAGAATTTATAAATAAAAGACTTCCCTGAGTATTTTTCCATTTCAGTTGAGACTTTCACTTTGAATAGAACTTCAGAACATTCAGAGCTTCTCTTCAGAGCTTCCATTAGACAGCTGCAGAGCTTTGAATTTTTCTTTGTAATCAATTGAATATTGTATCAGAGCATTCTTCTTGCTTCTGATCACAACATTTCTTGCTTCTGGATTTGAAACTTCAGAGCACTCAGCTTTCTTCAAATCTTCAGGAGCATTAGAATTGCTTTTCCCCATATATTTGCTTCTCACTTTGAGCTTTGCCAGAATATCACATTCCTGCAAAAACTATCAAAGACAGAGAACTTGCAAATAATGTTAGGAAATGTTGAGACTTAATCCCAGCAACTGATATAATAAACCAAATCAATTATCACATTTCTCCCCCCTTTTTGTCATAACATCAAAAAACATAAAGATTCAGATGAAAAAGACACACAGAGTGAAGAAAGAACAAATAATTTTTCATTGATTAATCAGAAGATATCAATACAGAAATAGATGCAATTCAAGCAGATGCAGAAAACAAAGAAAACACACTAAGACTAAAGATAGACTACGATTGGATAAAATTAGAAGCTAAGACGGCCAAAAGGTTCTTAATCTCAGCAGTGTCTTCAACTTGCTTCTTGGTAGCTTCCTTTTGAGTCTGCATAAAGGATATGAACTCAACATTTGTATCTTCTTGCTTGTCCAGACGAAGAGCCAAGGTAGCTTGATTCTGTTGGAGCTCCTTCATAGTATTTATCAGCACAGAAGCAGAAGGACCAGCAGAAGTAGCATCAAATCTATTGTCCAGAACAGGATTGTTTACAGCCTCAACTTCAACCATAAGAACATCTTCATGATTTTCCTCAACAGGAATCTCTGTAGCAGGATGTTCTAAGCCTTCAAGAATTGCAGCTAGATTTTCTAGAGGGGTTGGAGTCTCTGGTTCTGGAGGGTATTCAACTTCTGGATATACCATATTTGGTGCCTTATCAGAGGGGTGTTCCCTTAGCCAGTTGAATAAAAACTGAAAATCTCCATTTAGAACCTTGTATGGATGTGGCTTCCACACAATGATTGCCAGAGGATTCTCTTCTGCAAGTTCATCCACAAACTCCTTCTCTTCAAAAGGCTTCCAACTGGTGATGGGACGGTAGTATCTTCCATCATCATACTCCAGAAGGAATCCAGAGGTCCAGGAGCAGCAGCTAGACAGTCATTCTCAAGATCCACAAGATCAGACTGAATCTCCCTTCTGAAAGCTCTTCAGAGCTTGCCAGCAGCAACATGATCCATCTTGGAGTCATGAGCTACCTTCAGAGCATCTAACCCTGTCCGTAATTGATACTTAAGCAATTTAAAACTCATATCAACAGAGGGTTTGGGAGGTTTGCTTATGAAATGCGTGATAGGAGATTCTGGGTTAAGAACAAAATAGGGTTCAGGTTCTCTAGAGAACAAAACTAAGGTGGTAGAATAGAAAAAAGAGGATGAAAAATCTGCTGTGGAGGTGGTTGAGAGGTCATTTAAAGGTGAGATAACAGAAGGAATGGAGGTGGTTGAGAAAATGTTTTCAGATGGAATTAGAGGAAAGACAACATTTAAAGGTTGGAGGTCAAGAATTGGTTCAGAATGAAGTGGACGGCTTCTTTTAGTGGTGGTGGAAGAGGATGGAAGATCAGAAGGAGGTGGCCTTTTCTGAGGGGGAAGGTCAGAAGTAGACTGCAAGCTAGAGGAGTCTGCATTGTCTATATCTTTTATGAGCTTCTGAAGCTGTTCAGAAGTTCTTGGTATTTTGAGAGACTCTGTTGATACATGTTCAGAATTAGTAACAGGTACAGAGTCAGAGATTACAATACCTGAAGGTTTCTTCTGCTTCTTGGCTTTCTTAGCATCAGGACCTTCTTCTGTGACGTTTCTCTTCAGCTTCTTCTGTTTCTTCTTCTTATCCTTTTTCCTTAACTCATCCAAAGAGGGAAGAGTTCTTCCACGAATCCAAGTAGGATCAACAGTTGATTGTGCTCTAACACAAGATTTCAGATAACGTTTGACTGATTTTGATAATTCTTCCTTGTACATTTAATAGAAACCAGCAACAGGTGTTCTTCTAGTCAGAATATCTAGAAACACCTTTGGAGGGTGTCGCGAGGAAAAATCGTTATCTTTTTTCGGGATGAGACACCTGATGCCTTCTTTGGGCTCGAGTGCTCATAAAAATGATTTTTCTTTATTTCGACCAAACTTTTTATTGTTTCCAAAGTAGGAAAAGGAAAAAAGCTGCAATAACCTTAAAAGTGGGGGAGAGATCTTGGGTAAGAGGGTTGGTTATACGAAGGGAAGGTATTAGCACCCAACGTATCTATAGTACTCTATAGGCTTTTTTGTGTGTTTGTTTCATTCTATGTTATGGTGGAGGTTCTATTGTGAAATAGGTGGGACCTAGGGTGTTTGTTTGATTATGCTCGCAAAGATCATCGCGATCCTCTGCATACATATCCCTTAGAGGGAATCAGAGCATCTGTAGCTCGGGTCTACGGGTGCTAAGGTTTGAGTGGTTTGAGAGAGAAGTTTTGCTCGCCAAGGATACGACCTTGTGTCTACGTATTCTCAAAGGGATGTTGAGAAAGTCAGAGCAATCGTAGTTCCCACTTATGCTAGTGGAAGCAAAGGATAAGAGACAAATGTCATCTCAATGTTCGATGTATCTAATCTATATCATCACATACATCTGTTTGATTTTTGTTTGAAAATCTTTTCATTATAAGCCCTGGGCCATGCCACTTATGGTGCTTAGAATGATAAAGATGCTTTTTAGCCAGCCTTGTGGCAAAAACTTTCAATGAAGTCAGCCTTGTGACAAAAAGTTTTGATTAATCAGCCAGCCTTGTGGCAAAAGTTTCAATGAAGTCAGCCTTGTGACAAAAACTTTGATTAATCAGCCAGTATGGTGGCAAAAAGGTTTGATTGATTAGCCAGCCTTGTGGCAAAAAAGTTTGATTGATTGATTGATTGATTGATTGATTGATTATGATGATATAGAAGAGATACTCCTATCATAGAGATGATAAATGTCTAATCTCCTAAGGTATTTTGATTTGGATATTGGGGATGCTTATAAGAAGCCCGTGGGTCCTTGTACGAAGCCCAAGAGGAGGCTATCCGAGGGTCCTTGCATTGTAAGCCCAAGAGGAGGCTATGGGAGGGACAATCCAGGGTCCTTGCATTATAAGCCCAAGAGGAGGCTATGGGAGGGTCACTCGTTTGTACAAAGCCCAAGGGGAGGCATGGTATAGTTGGTTTGAGCTCTTAGAGCGATTTCACCGGGAAACCATACTCTATGTCCTAACCTAAACTAGTGGAGATTCTTTGCACGAAGCCCAATAGGAGGCTATGGGGAACCTAGTGTTGTACTAAGTTGAACAAGCACACATATCACACATATGAACAAACATGAACAAGTATGAACAAACATGAACAGGTATGAACAATTATGAACAGGTATGAACAATTATATATATGACAAAATGTGTGTATATAATGGAGTTTATGAAGGAAATATACTTGTAAGCATGATCCATTTGTATACACGGGGGCTCGGGACTCATACTCGGGGAGAGACCCACTTGAGTTTATTCAAAAGCTATGCAAACAAGTATTTACAAGGGCTTGGGACTTATACCTACATGGATGCCCATGGTATTTTTTTGGGAAGATTTAAAGAAAACCTTCATTTTTTGATTTGTTGTTCAAAGTTAAGAAAACAAATTGAACGAGATATATACAAAAAGGTGTGTGTACAATGAAATACATAATTTCATGTACAGGAATGGGACTTATACCTATGTGGAGGCCCATGTTTTATTTTATAAAACATGGTTGATTGCTTTGTTAAAGAAGATGTGAGATTTGTCGTTTTGAAAACAGTTTGAAGATTTGTTTTGAAAAAAAGTTTATTTGTTTTGAACAAAAAGACTGTATAAAAAGAAAAAGGAGTGGGTCTTATACTCTCTAATATTCGAGAGGCCCCACTTCGTTTTGAAAATCAATTGATCAATCAAAGAGATTTAATCAATAGTTTCTTTTGAAAAGAAAAATCAAAAAGAAATGGTTTATCGTTTTGAAAAGAATCGTGATCGCTTGTTTAAAACGGTTTGAATTTTGAAAGAAATCAAATTAATTAAGATAAAACAAAGATTATACTTAATTAACACCTAAATGATTAGGGTTTGATCACAAAATATTTACAAATGATTAAGTTTGAAAAATCAAATGAAAAAAACTATTTTTAAAGTATTAAAACATTTAAAAAACAAGTCATTTTAAACTTAATAAAAATATACCAAATAATAAATATTTTTGTGATTTTTTTATATATTCATAAAATATATATATTAAATGAATAATGTTCAAAAAATGAAGTAAAAATGAATTGATTTGATTGGTTAAAATGATTGGTGAAGTTGTGTAAAAAAATTAAAGAAAACAAGTGGTAAAAAATTGGTTTTGTCTCCACTAGGGCTTGAACCCACGCCCTCTCTCTCACCAGCCAAAACACTTGCCAACTGAGCTGCGCGCGCAGCTTGTTATATACACGCTTCTATTGAATTATATTTTAAACTTAACATTTGAAATTTCTGAATCAAAAATGGCGCCAAGAACACATCTTCAACTGAAATTTGAAAATCTCTAAAACTGTGTTGTTTTGATCAAGTAAAGGGTCTATCCCACTCGGATTTTCACAAGGATCATGATGGTGCCCTCATAATTCATTTATTTTTGCTCTAAGGGGGTCAATTTTCGCATGAACATGAAGAACCCTAAAACTGAATTTGATCGTGAAATGATGTATGTGCAAGTTATGATGCAATTGATTGAGGGTTAATGATCCTCATGTGTGCAGAAACAAGATGGTAAATCAGTTTTTCATTTATGATGCATGTATGTATGAGTTTGAAGTTCATGAGGCTTACCTTCAAAAACGGCAAAACTGGAGATTGAATTCTTCAATAGAGGTGTTACAGATGCTTTGCAATGATCTGGATAGCTTCAATGATGATTATGGAACATGTCTGGATGCTTGGAGTGAACTGAATTCATCTGAGCATAGCCATGGGACCCGATCTGCAGTTGCTTGGAGTGAGGATCGAATCTGATGATGGAGGTGTTTCAGATCATGAATGATGGTTGGGATAGTTCATATATGGTATATGGGATGTGTTTGGATGGTTAGATTGGACAAAATTGAGCTTGAATGAAAATTGGCATGATAAGGCTTATGTTATGCATATTTGAGAAGTGAGGTAGTGATTCTGAGTTTTTGGTGTTTTTGGGGTGTATGGATGAATCAGACACATCACATATGATGTTTATGAGTTGTGGGAAGCATCACTTTGCTCAGAACTTCAAGGGTTTGGAGGTTGAGTTTTCTACCTCACTTTGAAACTTGAAACTTGCAACTTAAGAAAGAAAAGAGAAAACCTATAATTGTGAGGTTTTGGTGTGATTTGAAGAGTGATTTGTACCTCTATTTATATGCCAAACTTTCTGAATACAAAGCCCTTGCAAGTGGATCAAAGAGTGATGATTTGGCTTAAGAGATAAAATGGAATCTTTACATTTAATGCAAATGGTTAAAAGTGACTTAACCATGGTTATTTTGCCAAGCTTCTTATCTCTTTCCTTTCTGATCCTAAACCATAAAATATCTCTCAATTATTGCATTGGTGTGTCATCACTTGTGTTATAGGTCACATGGTACATAACTTTGGCAAAAATGACTTGAAATTTCAAGTGAAATGGTCACTAATGGAGAAATTCAAAGCCATAGCTACACTCCATATTTTTTCATGCTCTTGGACATTTTGGAAAGCTCATGTTACACACTTCAAAACCCTAGTTGAAAGTTTCTTCAAGACCTTTAAGGAAATGGGTGAAAAAGATCCATGAACTTTGAAGAAAATGAAGTTTTAAGTGAAATTTTCAAAAGATACCAACTTTGAAGCTCCATATCTCTTAAATGGTTGATCTTATGGAAAAAAATTATATGTGACAAAGTTGTTCATTGGATCAAAATCTACAACTTTCATGTTGGAAGTTTTTTTCAGTTTGAAGGTGAAATCTTGAGTTATTCCCTTCCAAAGTTTGGAAAAAACCATTGAAAAACACTTAGAAAATTTTTCTAAATATAAAAATCAAACTTTGACTTTTTGATTCTTGATTGATTTTCTTGATTTTCTTTGATCAAATGACTTCATATATCATATATTGATGATTCAAAACTTCAAAAGTCATGGTTGACCAAAATTCCCCAAAAGTCAATGGTGATCTTGTACAGTTGACTTTTTCAGACGAATCGTGTTTCTGGAGATTTCCAGTGTACCAGGCTATCCTCATCAAATGAATGGTATGAATGGATCATATTGAGGCATTAGAGGATATTGAGCCATGGTTTGAGTTGTGGCACCATGTCCTGATTAAAAAGTCAGTTATTCAGTGAATTAGGTCAAAAAACCCTAATTGTCGACCTGATGAAATTGATGACTGTGGATCTTGAATTGAGATGTAATTTCCATTGGATGTTGTCATAGGTATTATTTCAAGATGATTGAAACCTTTGATTGACTTCCTGGGGATTTTTAGGGTTTCCCAAATGTGATCCCTGATTTTAGTCCCTGATAGTTCAAAACCCTAATTCTGATGACTTGAAATTTCACTGTTGATCAATCCCTGTGTTGGAGATGTATTGAGTCAATACATTAGGCCAAAATGATGCACTTGGGGTCTTGAAGTCATGTCCCAAGTCATTAGGTCAAATCCTGAGCAAAAGTCAGGAGTATACTATCTTCAGTCAAAACCCTAATCTGGTTGATTCAAAGCCTTTGAGCTTGTTGAAATGAATCTCTGAGGACCAAATGTTGATTGTTGATGAAGATGATTCATTTGAAATGAAGGGAGAACAAAACCCTAATTGATTGTTACTTGTACTGATGAGTGATTTCCTGATCAAATCCTGCTGAGTCACAAGTAGCAAACACAAGCTATGCAATTTGTTAGAGATGCAAATGATGCATATGCTATGATATGAGGTGGTATCTTAGGTCAAAAATTGGGGTATGACAGATGCCCCTATTTAAGTTTCTTCAACCTGATACATGAAGATTGAAAATCTTCGTTTTGATAGGGTGGAAGAGACTTAAATATCAGAAGACGCGAATTTTGGACCTAAGATACCAAAATTGCGAATGATGCAAGGATATCTTTACCGAGGGGATATCAAGAACTGACTCCGCTGGGGAAAAGAGATTGGGAAGGATGTCTCAATCCGTTTTTAGGAAGAGAATCCGTTTTTTCGGGAAAGCAAGTGTATGCTTCACCGGGGAATGATAGCTTTGTAAGAAAAGCTTCCCTATCGACATTATCGACTATCAACACATGGATAGACTTGTTTAATAATGCAAAGGTGAAAGGTATGAAACTGTGTTACCGACTATCAGCATGGTGATAGACTTGACATGGTAAAAGAGTTTCAAAGGTTCGGTTAATATTACCGACTATCAGCATGGTGATAGACATGTTAAATAATATAACCAGAACAAAAAGGTTACCGACTACCAGCCTTGTGATAGTGGTTCTGAAGACATGATCAATTATCAGCCAAGTGATAAAATGATTCTGGAGACTTTGCTAGGGAAATTACTGGTTATTCAGCCTTGTGAACAGTAATAAGCCCCTGATTGTCAAATGGTCTTCATGATTGATTTCCTTAAGAGGAAAAAGTCTTTTGGAAGAGACATAAGCTGCTCAAATGATGAGGCTATTGCTTATTGTCTATTTTTTCACGACTCCGTTTGAGGAATCGGATTTTGAATTTTTTTTTGGTAAAGACAAGGTTCTAACCAAGAATGAATTGGAAAGAAATAGTCAAACAAGACTTTGTACCCAATGAGGAATGAACTCGACTGGGGATTTTCTCCTTCGTTTTGAGAGGAGAAACTAAAGCAACCTTCTTCCACGAGGAATGATCTCAGTGGGGAACTGGAGAAAGAATATGTTCTTTTTGCTTTTGGGTGACAACCTACTGGAGAGATGACATGCCCATACCTGTTTCTTTTTCTTTTTTTCTTTTTTTGCTTTTTCACTTTTTTTTTTGGGATAAATATATCCTGAACAAGTGATTTTAGGCAGACATTTGAAAGATGCAAAGATGCATAAATGATGCAAATATGTATGAATGATGAATGTCATGAATGTAGCATGCATACTGACGAAATTGACAGACAAAGAAGTGTATACTGGAGACAGACCGACGTCGCAATACAACCAGATACTTGGCAAATGTTTTTCAACATGGTGTAGATAACACGGGTGATTAATGGTATTGCATGCTTTCAACTTCTCTGGGGAAGACTGGCATCCTTTTTTTATTGAGATGGAAGAACTTCTCCACTGGAGATGGAAAATCTTCGTTACTGGGGATAAAAGACCTTCTTCACTGGGGATAGAAGACCTTCTTCTATCATAATCTTTGATTCATCCTATGGAGATAACTGTTGATGTTCCTTCTGTTGTTCACAGCACAAAGGAAAGTTTCGCTTTTATTTTGAAAAAGAAAAGTAAATTCATTTAAACCTTTTTTTCTTTCAAAAGTGAATAACACAATTAAAGCGTCATTTTGCAAGCTAAAAGAAATTAGAATTGCAAACAAATGGGCACAAGGCTCAAATTTATTTAATAGGATGGTAATCAGCTAAAGGCGTGATTCCATGGAGTATTTACAAAAGTTGGAAATGGTAATTATGCGGAAAAGGCTACATTGAAAGCAATAACCACTATTCCCCCTAACAACTTTGAGTTCCAACTGTGCTTGTCGCTTCAGATTGGCGATGATTTGATCGAAGATCCTTTGATGAAAAGACTCTTCAGGTGACGAAGTACAGACTGATGCAGTTACTTTGTCATAAATCCTTAATTTTTGCCTAGATTGCCCTTTCAGGTTTTCAATCTACCAGGATGAATTTTTTTCTGTTTATTGTCTCTAATTTTTGCCTGGACCGCCCTTTCGGGTTTTCAGTCCACCGAGACGCTCATTTTTGCCTAAGTCGCCCTTTGCGGGTTTTCAACTTACCGAGCTGTTCTTTTGTTTTTTTTTAGACAAAGTATTTCTTGACTGCATCAGCATTCACAGGATGTGGGAGTTCATCACCATCCATGGTTGCAAGAGTCATGGCGCCGCCAGAAAATATTCTTTTGACAACATACGGGCCTTCGTAATTAGGAGACCATTTGCCCCTTGAATCTGGTTGAAAAGACAAGATCTTTTTAAGCACGAGGTCGCCTTCTCGAAATTCACGAGGTCGAACCTTTTTGTTGAAGGCTTGTTTCATCCTTGCTTGGTATAACTGTCCATGGCATAGAGCAGTCATACGTTTTTCTTCGATTAAGTTCAACTGATCGTATCTGTTTTGACACCATTCAGCCTCTGATAACTTAGTCTCCATGAGGACTCTCATTAATGGGATTTCAACTTCTACGGGGAGCACAGCTTCCATGCCGTATACTAGAGAAAAGGGAGTTTCCCCTGTTGAAGTACGCACTGAAGTTCGGTACCCATGTAAAGCAAATGGCAGCATTTCATGCCAGTCTTTGTAAGTGACGACCATTTTCTGGATGATCTTCTTAATGTTCTTATTGGCAGCTTCCACGCCGCCGTTCATTTTTGGTCTGTAAGGAGAAGAGTTATGATGCTCAATCTTGAATTCCTCACATAATTCTTTCATCATCTTATTGTTCAAGTTCGAACCATTATCAGTAATGATCTTGCTGGGAACACCATATCGGCAAATGATGTTATTCTTGATAAACCTCACAACCACTTGTCTTGTAACATTGGCGTAAGATGCTGCTTCGACCCATTTGGTGAAGTAATCAATTGCTACCAAGATGAAACGATGACCATTTGAAGCTTTTGGTTCGATCATTCCAATCATGTCGATACCCCACATGGAAAAAGGCCACGGAGATGATAGAACGTTGAGTAGAGTTGGTGGCACATGGATCTTATCTGCGTAGATCTGGCACTTGTGACATCTCTTCACGTGTTTACAACAATCATATTCCATTGTCAACCAATAGTATCCTGCTCTTAAGATCTTCTTGGACATTGCATGCCCATTTGAATGAGTTCCAAAGGACCCTTCATGCACTTCATGCATTAACATGTCTGCTTCGTGTCTGTCCACGCATCTGAGCAAAACCATGTCGAAGTTTCTTTTGTATAGCACATCTCCGTTCAGGAAGAAACTGCCAGAAAGTCTCCTTAGAGTTTTCTTATCTTTGTTTGATGCCCCAAGTGGGTACTCTTGAGTTTGAAGGAAGCGTTTGATGTCGTGGAACCACGGTTTATCATCGATGACTGCTTCGGTTGCAAACACATAGGCGGGCCTTTCAAGGCGCGTAATTCTGACTGTAGGCATATCGTTCTAATGATTGACTTTGAACATGGAAGATAGAGTAGCCAAGGCGTCTGCCATTCAATTCTGATCTCGAGGTATATGATGCAATTCAACCTTGTTGAAGAAAGTCAACAGACGTCTTGCATAATCTCTGTAAGGAATCAAGCCAGGGTGGTAAGTTTCCCACTTGTCTTTGATTTGGTTGATCACGAGGGCTGAATCTCCATATATGTCGAGGATCTTGATCCTTAAGTCGATGGCTTCTTCGAGACCCATGATACAAGCTTCATATTCTGCGATGTTGTTGGTGCAATCAAATAGCAATCTGGCGGAGAATGGGATATGAGTACCCTTGGGAGTGATGATGATTGCCCCAATTCCATTGCCAAAAGCGTTTACTGCTCCATCAAAAATTAGGCCCCATCTTGATCCAGGATCAGGACCTTCTTCAGGTAATGGTTCGTCACAATCTTTCATCTTCAAGTATAAGACATCTTCATCAGGAAAGTCAAACTTGAGAGATTGATATTCATTAATTGGTTGATGCGCCAAGTGATCGGCGAGAATGCTTCCTTTGACCGCTTTTTGAGCATGGTACTCAATGTCATACTCAGATAACAGCATTTGCCATCGGGCAATCCTTCCTGTTAAGGCAGGCTTTTCAAAGACGTACTTGATCGGATCCATTTTGGAGATTAACCAGGTAGTATTGTTGATCATGTATTGGCGGAGACGCTTTGAAGCCCAAGCCAAAGCACAACACGTTTTTTCGAGCATGGAGTAACGAGACTCACAGTCTGTGAATTTCTTACTCAGGTAATAGATGGCATGCTCCTTCTTACCGGTTTCATCCTGCTGTCCAAGCATACAACCCATGGATTCTTCCAACACAGTGAGGTACATGATTAATGGTCTTCCTTCAACTGGAGGAATCAATATTGGTGGTTCTAACAGGTACTCTTTGATACTGTCGAACGCTTTCTAGCAATATTCACTCCATACAACCCCTTGATCTTTGCGGAGAAGCTTGAAAATCGGCCCACAAGTAGCAGTCATTTGAGAGATAAATCTGGAGATATAGTTCAATCGTCCGAGAAATCCTCTTACTTGCTTTTCAGTTTTTGGTGCAGGCATCTCTTGAATAGCTCTGACTTTGTCGGGATCTACTTCAATACCTCTTTGGCTGACAATGAAACCCAAGAGTTTTCCAGATCTAACCCCAAAAGTACATTTGTTAGGATTCAAGCGAAGCTGATATTTCCTTAATCGTTGAAACAACTTCAAAAGGTATTCAATATGTTCTTCTTCTGTGCTGGACTTGGCTATCATGTCGTCCACATAAACTTCAATTTCTTTATGCATCATGTCATGAAAGAGAGTAGTCATTGCCCTTTGGTAAGTTGCGCCTGCATTTTTTAATCCAAACGGCATCACTTTGTAGCAAAAGGTACCCCATGGGGTGATGAAAGATGTCTTCTCCATGTCTTCGGGAGCCATCTTGATCTGATTATAACCGGAGAACCCATCCATGAAGGAAAAGACGTTGAACTTAGCGGTGTTATCGACCAGCATGTCGATATGTGGTAATGGAAAGTCATCTTTTGGACTGGCCTTGTTCAAATCACGGTAGTCAACACACATTCTGACTTTGCCATCTTTCTTTGGAACTGGCACTATGTTGGCTAACCATTGAGGATACTCAGAGGTGACTAGAAAACCTGCGTCGAGTTGCTTTTGAACTTCTGTTTTGATCTTGTTAGCCATATCAGGGTGAGTCCTTCGCAATTTCTGCTTAACTGGCGGACATTCTGGCTTCAATGGCAAGTAATGCTGAACAATATTGGTATCCAACCCAGGCATGTCTTGGTAGGACCAGGCAAACACGTCAACATATTCTTTGAGAAGGTCTGTCAACTTACTCTTGATATCAGCATCAAGCAGCGATCCAATGGTCACTTCTTTTTTGTCTTCTTCAGAACCCAAGTTGATCTTTTCTAAAGGCTCTTTGTGAGGCAGAATGGCTCTTTCCTCGTGCTTAAGTAATCGAGAGATCTCGTCCGGGATCTCCTTTTCTTCCTCTTCTTCGGCTTCGAACACGGGAAACTCAAAGTTGAGAGAGGGCATAGGGTTATTGCATTCAATGGGTTTATCAATAGTAAATCTGCACATGTGATTTATATTTATTTCAGAAAATTTATGAATGCAAGAGTGTATGCAGATTTTTTTTTTTTGAAAAGTTTTTTTTATTTATTTTGGTTCTTTAGGATTACCATTTCCAGGAAAAAGCAAAAAAATAAAACATATAATGTAGGGAATTCAAAATGACGCTTTATTTATGATTCATTTTTGAAACAAAGCCCTAAACACA
Source organism: Vicia villosa (assembly GCF_029867415.1). Classification (NCBI taxonomy): domain Eukaryota; kingdom Viridiplantae; phylum Streptophyta; class Magnoliopsida; order Fabales; family Fabaceae; genus Vicia; species Vicia villosa. The sequence continues at coordinate 90,739 of NW_026706044.1, forward strand.
AACTCATTTGTCTTGGGCAGGACAAAGAGGGAAACTTTTAAAACAAAGCCCTATACACAAAGTTATTTGGGCGGAACATTTAAAAGCAAAGCCCTATAAAACATCTCTCTGCTTTGGGCAAGGCAGGAGGTCAAAATAACAGCGAGGTGATTACTTTGAGCGGCGAACAACATTCGGAACGTCGACAGCTTTCCAGTAGCAACGAACTCCTCTGTGTATTATGTATTCAGGAAAATTCCCCTCAGAGTTATCTTCAGTATTGACATTGACCGCTGGTCGAGCAGGATTTGAAGGTCCTGGTTTGTCAACCTTGTTCTTTGTAGAGTTGAAACGGTCTTCTTCTACTTCTTGAAGAGCATAAGATGAGTCACAATCTTCAGAATTTTCAGGATGTATTTCCCAGTCTTCAGGATGAAGAGACTCATTGTCAGCGACACTTTCCGAGTCAGTTGCGGGACCATCTTCCCCTTCATCTTCAAAAATGGCATTTATGTGATAATAACCATCTTCAGGATTATAAACCTTTGCAGATGCATTGAAGCCGAAATCTTCAATAATTTCAGGCTGCTGAGAAAATTGACAGCATTGGTAAGCCTCTTCTGGTTGACTATTGTATTCAAAGGGATCTCCCCATCCAGTTGGTTGGATGTCTTCAATCGCAATCTTTGAACTTTCAGGTGCAGTGTATTTCACCATATAATCATATTTTCCACTTGGTTATCCCAAGGTGTCCCAGATCTCTGCAGGAATAGGCTCAGTTTCGTTACCTTTGGATTTCTGTGACGGAGGATATGGTTCTTCCTGAGATATGTATCCCGAGTCATTGAGATAACATTTCCATTCTTCTTCATCATCGGAGAGACCTTCTTCGATGCATTCTTCGATAAGGACATTAACCTCTTGAGGAATTGGGTTTAGGAACCCTCCACTATGGAACGTTTCTTTGATCGGACGAAGGGTTTCATCCTTCTTGGTTCAGTTTGAGAATGTTGGTGAACATCCGAGTCCTGCTCTAGTTTCATTCTTGGTCGGGATCACAACTTGCCCCCAGCCAGTGGTAGTTCCATCTTTCACTACTTTTACTGCCTCTTTGTAAGAAGAGATCGATGCTTTCTTTTTGGAAGATTCGTCCTCTAAAGAGAGACCTTGGAACTGAGTTCCTTCCACATCATCAGCACCAATGAAAGAGAAATTGGATAAATGACTCACCATTAAGGCTTGTTCCCCACTTATTGTTACCAATTTTCCATTTGTTACAAATTTTAACTTTTGATGGAGCGTAGAAGTTATTGCCCCTGCTTCATGGATCCATGGTCGTCCTAACAGACAGCTATAAGCAGCTTGAAAAGGAGTCTGCATAAGCTGATCCACAATCTTGTATTCACTTCTTTTGATAAGCTTCAAAATTTCGTCAAAGTCAGGATTGACATTGGTTCCACTGGATTGGCCAACATCAGTGTTTGTATTACTGGCAGGAGTTTCCTCAGGATTCCCCACTGGTGTATCAACAGGATTTTGCCTGGTTGCAGGAGCAATAGGCTGCTTTGGAGGTAGTGGAGTGTACACACGTCCACTTCTTGTTACTCGACTCACATCGGCGATATTCACGACAGATGAAAGAGTAGGTAGTGGAACTTCTTGTCCATTTTTTATCATTGTAGCATTGTAGTTGTATGGAACTGCCTTGTCAGAGTCATAAGGAACAGGTCCAGGTAGACAAATGATCAAAGGAGCAATATGAACCTTTGGCTTGTTGTAAGTAACTTCTATGCGCTCAGGCATGTTGAAATGAGGAACGATGACGTTAACTGTAGGCATTTCCGAGTTGATATCTAAGACTAAAAGCTCATGCGGATAACATCCTATCATGTTAACTTCATCTTCATTCCTATTTCTGTAGATCTGAATAGTACCATTATCCAACAGAACTTGGAGATATCTTCTCACAATCGAACATCCGTGAGGATCTACACAACATATGCTACAGGAACCATAGTGATGCTGGCGAAAACTCGGCCCTCGACAGAGAGTGGCGTGCATTTGTACCAAATCTGCTCTTGAGAAATTGATATTATAGACTCGATATGGACCAGGACATCCATACACCATGTTTACAACATGCCCTCCATGATTGGGCAGCGGATTTGCTTGCACATTTGGATTCAAATTTCTGAAAGAGAGAAGATTAGATCTAACCAACCTTTGAACTTCATATTTCAAAGCTATGCAATGCTCAAGATCATGGCCAGGTGCTCCTTGATGATAAGGGCATGAGACCTCAGCTTTGTACCACCATGGGAGTTTCTCCGGTACGGGTGGTGGTGCTTTAGTTTGAACAAGACCTCTTTCAATCAAAGCAGGATACAACTCTGTGTAGGTCATTGGAATCGGATCAAATTGTGGAGCTCTTTGTACATGATTCTGATTGTTGTTAAACTGTTGAGCTTGCTGTCGAGGCTGTTGTTGTTGAAACTGCGGAGTAAATCCCGGATTCGGTGTTGTATTAACGACTGGCGCGATAGCAGCACTTTGTTGTTGACGATTGACGTTTCCTCTTGGCTTTCCTTGGGATACCATGTCAACACTTTGTTCTTTCTTCTTTGGGAAACCACTTCCAAACTTTTTGGTTCCGCTTGAAGATCCACCTTCTTTAGTTAGACGTCCGGTTCGGACTCCTTCTTCTAGACGCATCCCCATGTTTACCATTTCGGTGAAATCACTTGGAGCACTAGCAATCATGCGTTCATAATAAAACGGACTGAGAGTATTCAAGAAGATCTTTGTCATCTCTTTCTCTTTTAAGGATGGATTAATTTGAGCAGCAGTTTCTCTCCATCGTTGGGCATATTCTTTGAAAGCTTCATGATCTTTCTGAGCCATAGATCGAAGCTGATCTCTGTCTGGAGCCATATCTGAGTTGTATTTGTATTTTCGGACAAAGGCCTCGCCTAGGTCGTTGAAAGTTCGAATGTTAGTGCTATCCAATCCTGTGTACCACTTCAATGCGGCACCAGTCAAACTGTCTTGAAAGTAATGGATAAGCAACTGATGATTATCTGCATAAGTAGACATCTTCCTGGCATACATCACGAGATGGCTTTGTGGACAAGAACTACCTTTGTACTTCTCAAAGTCAGGGACCTTGAATTTGGCTGGTATTTGTACACTGGGAACCAAACATAGCTCATGGGCATTCTTTCCAAACAAATCTTTGCCACGAATAGCTTTGACTTCTAGCTGAATCTTGTTGAACTGCTCTTGGAGATCTTCCACAAGGTTACGCTGATTTGTGCTATCACCTTGATTATGATAAATCTTATTGCCATCATAAGGAACAGTGTGAACCGTAGGGGTCGGAACTGTCATAGTGGGTTGAGAGAGTGCCATAGTGATTTGGGAAAAAGTTACCCCTGAATGTGGAATAAATGCTGAACCTTGTGCAGCAGGCGCTTCAGTTGTGGATGTTTGAACCCCAGAAACATTATGGCGGAAACCTGTACCGAAGCTGAAAGGCGTGCCCCAACCTTATGGCATGGAGAAAGATGGAATGCTGAATGCAACTGTAGAAACTGGAGTAGTGACTTCAGATGTTACCGTTGCTTGACCGTTGGGTGGCGGCGGCTGATTCTGTGCGGCCATTAAGGAGTCAACCAGAGTAGTGAGACTTTCCAACTTTTCTTGAAGGGTGGTCACTGTACCACGAAGCTCAATATTCTCTTGTTCAGAGTGTTCCGTTACTCTTCTTCTGTTTGAACGAGTATTGTATCTGTGATCTGATTGCGAGCGCGGTCGAGAAACCTTGAGACGCGACAGCTTGACGATCTATTGGAGAAAGATCCAAAAGATAAGACTCTAGACAACAGACTCGATATGCAGAATGATGTATGCAAAAATAAATTTATGATTTTTCCAATTATTTTAAAGATTATTTTCTTGCAAACATTTGAACACAAACTGTTCTTTTATTATTATTTTTTTTATTGCAATAATGGGAAATGTTACAACATTGGAGCGTAGCTCCTTACAGAAGCAAATGATAAATAAAAAAACTAAACAAATCCTAAGCATCCTCATCAGACGAAGAACCAAATGCGTTGTGCAGCTTGAGCCTCAACATTCTTCCAATTGTCAGGCATCGGAGCGTTGCTTGTTGAACCTTCAAGATTTCTCTTGCTTTCTTTGATGTACCTCTTAATTGCAGCATCTTTCTGACGGATCTTCTCATCTTTACTCATGAGCCAACCATCTTGATAATAAAGAGTTTCTTCGTGATCTTTCACTCTTTTCTTCAACTTTCTATTTTCCTCATCAGTTTTACGAAACTTTTCTTCCCAAGCGTCTTTTTCTAACCTCATTTTGGCTAAAATCTCTTGGTATTCTTCCGTAGTGTCAATGGGAATGTTGGGTAGTTGAGACACCGCAGGGAACATGGGTTTTTCATAATCATAAGGCATTTGAAACTCCTTTGCTCTTTTCTTCACCCAACAGGTATAGGCGTTTGTAGCAATGCAGTTTCTTTCCCCACCTTTTTCTTTTCTTCGGACGTCGTACCAAGCTCTTACCATTATTGTCTTCAACCTTTGAGGATCCTCTCCTTCTCGGTAAAGGTAGCATTCCACTGCGAGACCAATGGGTTTAGCTGAATTTGCATACCCGAGTTGTCGTCGGGCTAGGACCGGATTGTAGTTAATTCCTCCTTGTGTGCCAATGAGAGGTACATTGGCGAACTCTCCACAACTATCAATGGTTTCGGTACCACAGCGAGCCAAGGTATACCAATGGATATCATTATTAGTAAGGGACATAAGTCTTTGAGGCCAACGCAAACCTTCTCGGTTTTCCGTGAAAGTAGGGGACTTAGGTAAGTGTGAAACAATCCATTTGTACAAAAGAGGTGCACAACATACAATGATTCCACCGCCTTGGCGATTCCTATGATGGATAGAGAAATACGTGTCACCAAGCAAAGTCGGAACAGGATTTCCAATCAGAAAGATCTTTATGGCGTTGATATCAACAAAGTCGTTGACGTTGGGAAACAGAACCAACCCATAGATGAGCAAGGCTAGTATAGCTTCAAAAGCTATCATGCTACCAATTTCAATGAAATCAAAGGCTTTCTTTATTAGAAACTGCGAAGTCAAACCCGGAAGGTTTCCTTTGGTAGTCCAATTACTTTCTATTTCAGATTTCTTCAAGTGGATACCCGCTGCAATGGCTGGTGACTTAGGAATGGCTTCCAAACCATTGAAAGGTATTTTGTCAGACACGGGAATACCCACAAGATTGGCATATTCTTCCAAGGTTGGTACCAACTGATAGTCTGGAAAGGTGAAACACCGGTAGACGGGATCATAGAACTGAACTAGAGTTTTGAGAAGTCCTTCGTCAACATGAGTGTTCAAGATAGGCAAAAGCTTTCCATGGATTTTCCTAAAATCAGAAGGATCTTGTACAGAAGATGCTAACTCTTTCAGCTTTTCCACATTAGGCATTTTGAAATCATACTTTTTGGTATGCCTTTTTACCCCTTCCATAACTTAATCCTATAATGTTTGCAAAGGAAATTCTCTAAAATTTTTGGAAAAATCATGCTTTTATGGGAAAAGATGGATTTTTATGAATGTATGAATGCATGGATGCATGAATGCCACATATACAAACATGGTAAGGCAAACACGGTGATGCAAACATGGTAACGCAAACATGGTACTACAAACATGGTAATTCAAAACATAGTACACATAGGTTCAAAGGTCCAGCGTCACGAGCATGAGGTCAGAGAACCAAACATGGGATAGTACTAGGGGTTAATCACCTACACAACATGTTCTACTGATACGTCAAAGTCTACATTTTTCTTTCGGATATTACCGGCTTGCACAACTGAACTTGTGAGTCAGCAATATTCTCAAGAAAAACTCGTCTGAGTGTGGTTCTCCGCATGACAACTATTCCAAGTCTACACCTGAATAGTTTCTGCACCACAACCTAATAAGGCTAGGATGGGTTATGGGTTCTACAGCCAACTCAGCTTCTACAGTTCAATGAAAGCAATAATGTCTTCGCAACTAACTTGCTAAACATATACTACAAACAAGGAACCTCCACTGAGCGGAAGGATTCTCATGCTGACTTTTTAAGGACTGACTCCTTGTATGCCATACATGACTATACCCTCCACCTAATTCTTATGTGTACTTAATCCGGGTTAGGATTTGTCCATAATGTATCACTTGTAACAGAACCACAGATGTAGCAGAATCATAGAACCAAACATGTAACAAAAATGAAATAACACACACAAAAATTAAAATTAACCCTTTCTTTGGAAACAATAAAAAGATGGTCCCCAGTGAAGTCGCCATTTTTTTGTCGCGGGGAAAAATCGTTATCTTTTTTCGGGATGAGACACCTGATGCCTTCTTTGGGCTCGAGTGCTCATAAAAATGATTTTTCTTTGTTTCGACCAAACTTTTTATTGTTTCCAAAGTAGGAAAAGGAAAAAAGCTGCAATAACCTTAAAAGTGGGGGAGAGATCTTGGGTAAGAGGGTTGGTTATACGAAGGGAAGGTATTAGCACCCAACGTATCTATAGTACTCTATAGGCTTTTTTTGTGTTTGTTTCATTCTATGTTATGGTGGAGGTTCTGTTGTGAAATAGGTGGGACCTAGGGTGTTTGTTTGATTATGCTCGCAAAGATCATCGCGATCCTCTACATACATATCCCTTAGAGGGAATCAGAGCATCTGTAGCTCGGGTCTACGGGTGCTAAGGTTTGAGTGGTTTGAGAGAGAAGTTTTGCTCGCCAAGGATACGACCTTGTGCCTACGTATTCTCAAAGGGATGTTGAGAAAGTCAGAGCAATCGTAGTTCCCACTTATACTAGTGGAAGCAAAGGATAAGAGACAAATGTCATCTCAATGTTCGATGTATCTAATCTATATCATCACATACATCTGTTTGATTTTTGTTTGAAAATCTTTTCATTATAAGCCCTGGGCCATGCCACTTATGGTGCTTAGAATGATAAAGATGATTTTTAGCCAGCCTTGTGGCAAAAACTTTCCATGAAGTCAGCCTTGTGACAAAAAGTTTTGATTAATCAACCAGCCTTGTGGCAAAAGTTTCAATGAAGTCAGCCTTGTGACAAAAACTTTGATTAATCAGCCAGTATGGTGGCAAAAAGGTTTGATTGATTAGCCAGCCTTGTGGCAAAAAAGTTTGATTGATTGATTGATTGATTGATTGTGATGATATAGAAGAGATACTCCTATCATAGAGATGATAAATGTCTAATCTCCTAAGGTATTTGATTTGGATATTGGGGATGCTTATAATAAGCCCGTGGGTCCTTGTACGAAGCCCAAGAGGAGACTATCCGAGGGTCCTTGCATTGTAAGCCCAAGAGGAGACTATGGGAGGGACAATCCAGGGTCCTTGCATTATAAGCCCAAGAGGAGGCTATGGGAGGGTCACTCGTTTGTACAAAGCCCAAGGGGAGGCATGGTATAGTTGGTTTGAGCTCTTAGAGCGATTTCACCGGGAAACCATACTCTATGTCCTAACCTAAACTAGTGGAGATTCTTTGCACGAAGCCCAATAGGAGGCTATGGGGAACCTAGTGTTGTACTAAGTTGAACAAGCACACATATCACACATATGAACAAACATGAACAAGTATGAACAAACATGAACAGGTATGAACAATTATGAACAGGTATGAACAATTATATATATGACAAAATGTGTGTATATAATGGAGTTTATGAAGGAAATATACCTGTAAGCATGATCCATTTGTATACACGGGGGCTCGGGACTCATACTCGGGGAGAGACCCACTTGAGTTTATTCAAAAGCTATGTAAACAAGTATTTACAAGGGCTTGGGACTTATACCTACATGGAGGCCCATGGTATTTTTTTGGGAAGATTTAAAGAAAACCTTCATTTTTTGATTTGTTGTTCAAAGTTAAGAAAACAAATTGAACGAGATATATACAAAAAGGTGTGTGTACAATGAAATACCTAATTTCATGTACAGGAATGGGACTTATACCTATGTGGAGGCCCATGTTTTATTTTATAAAACATGGTTGATTGCTTTGTTAAAGAAGATGTGAGATTTGTCGTTTTGAAAACAGTTTGAAGATTTGTTTTGAAAAAAAGTTTATTTGTTTTGAATAAAAAGACTGTATAAAAAGAAAAAGGAGTGGGTCTTATACTCTCTAATATTCGAGAGGCCCCACTTCGTTTTGAAAATCAATTGATCAATCAAAGAGATTTAATCAATAGTTTCTTTTGAAAAGAAAAATCAAAAAGAAATGGTTTATCGTTTTGAAAAGAATCGTGATCGCTTGTTTAAAACGGTTTGAATTTTGAAAGAAATCAAATTAATTAAGATAAACACAAAGATTATACTTAATTAACACCTAAATGATTAGGGTTTGATCACAAAATATTTACAAATGATTAAGTTTAAAAAATCAAATGAAAAAACTATTTTTAAAGTATTAAAACATTTAAAAAACAAGTCATTTTAAACTTAATAAAAATATACCAAATAATAAATATTTTTGTGATTTTTTTATATATTCATAAAATATATATATTAAATGAATAATGTTCAAAAAATGAAGTAAAAATGAATTGATTTGATTGGTGAAGTTGTGTAAAAAAATTAAAGAAAACAAGTGGTAAAAAATTGGTTTTGTCTCCACTAGGGCTTGAACCCACGCCCCCTCTCTCACCAGCCAAAACACTTGCCAACTGAGCTGCGCGCGCAGCTTGTTATATACACGCTTCTATTGAATTATATTTTAAACTTAACATTTGAAATTTCTGAATCAAAAATGGCGCCAAGAACACATCTTCAACTGAAATTTGAAAATCTCTAAAACTGTGTTGTTTTGATCAAGTAAAGGGTCTATCCCACTCGGTTTTTCACAAGGATCATGATGGTGCCCTCATAATTCATTTATTTTTGCTCTAAGGGGGTCAATTTTTGCATGAACATGAAGAACCCTAAAACTGAATTTAATCGTGAAATGATGTATGTGCAAGTTATGATGCAATTGATTGAGGGTTAATGATCCTCATGTGTGCAGAAACAAGATGGTAAATCAGTTTTTCATTTATGATGCATGTATGTATGAGTTTGAAGTTCATGAGGCTTACCTTCAAAAACGGCAAAACTGGAGATTGAATTCTTCAATAGAGGTGTTACAGATGCTTTGCAATGATCTGGATAGCTTCAATGATGATTATGGAACATGTCTGGATGCTTGGAGTGAACTGAATTCATCTGAGCATAGCCATGGGACCCGATCTGCAGTTGCTTGGAGTGAGGATCGAATCTGATGATGGAGGTGTTTCAGATCATGAATGATGGTTGGGATAGTTCATATATGGTATATGGGATGTGTTTGGATGGTTAGATTGGACAGAATTGAGCTTGAATGAAAATTGGCATGATAAGGCTTATGTTATGCATATTTGAGAAGTGAGGTAGTGATTCTGAGTTTTTGGTGTTTTTGGGGTGTATGGATGAATCAGACACATCACATATGATGTTTATGAGTTGTGGGAAGCATCACTTTGCTCAGAACTTCAAGGGTTTGGAGGTTGAGTTTTCTACCTCACTTTGAAACTTGAAACTTGCAACTTAAGAAAGAAAAGAGAAAACCTATAATTGTGAGGTTTTGGTGTGATTTGAAGAGTGATTTGTACCTCTATTTATAGGCCAAACTTTCTGAATACAAAGCCCTTGCAAGTGGATCAAAGAGTGATGATTTGGCTTAAGAGATAAAATGGAATCTTTACATTTAATGCAAATGGTTAAAAGTGACTTAACCATGGTTATTTTGCCAAGCTTCTTATCTCTTTCCTTTCTGATCCTAAACCAGAAAATATCTCTCAATTATTGCATTGGTGTGTCATCACTTGTGTTATAGGTCACATGGTACATAACTTTGGTAAAAATGACTTGAAATTTCAAGTGAAATGGTCACTAATGGAGAAATTCAAAGCCATAGCTACACTCCATATTTTTTCATGCTCTTGGACATTTTGGAAAGCTCATGTTACACACTTCAAAACCCTAGTTGAAAGTTTCTTCAAGACCTTTAAGGAAATGGGTGAAAAAGATCCATGAACTTTGAAGAAAATGAAGTTTTAAGTGAAATTTTCAAAAGATACCAACTTTGAAGCTCCATATCTCTTAAATGGTTGATCTTATGGAAAAAAATTATATGTGACAAAGTTGTTCATTGGATCAAAATCTACAACTTTCATGTTGGAAGTTTTTTTCAGTTTGTAGGTGAAATCTTGAGTTATTCCCTTCCAAAGTTTGGAAAAAACCATTGAAAAACACTTAGAAAATTTTTCTAAGTATAAAAATCAAACTTTGACTTTTTGATTCTTGATTGATTTTCTTGATTTTCTTTGATCAAATGACTTCATATATCATATATTGATGATTCAAAACTTCAAAAGTCATGGTTGACCAAAATTCCCCAAAAGTCAATGGTGATCTTGTACAGTTGACTTTTTCAGACGAATCGCGTTTCTGGAGATTTCCAATGTACCAGGCTATCCTCATCAAATGAATGGTATGAATGGATCATATTGAGGCATTAGAGGATATTGAGCCATGGTTTGAGTTGTGGCACCATGTCCTGATTAAAAAGTCAGTTATTCAGTGAACTAGGTCAAAAAACCCTAATTGTCGACCTGATGAAATTGATGACTGTGGATCTTAAATTGAGATGTAATTTCCATTGGATGTTGTCATAGGGATTATTTAAAGATGATTGAAACCTTTGATTGACTTCCTGGGGATTTTTAGGGTTTCCCAAATGTGATCCCTGAATTTAGTCCCTGATAGTTCAAAACCCTAATTCTGATGACTTGAAATTTCACTGTTGATCAATCCCTGTGTTGGAGATGTATTGAGTCAATAGATTAGGCCAAAATGATGCACTTTGGGTGTGGACCTCCGTTTTTTATCCCGGGCCATACCTCTGTTCTGGAGAGATACGTGAACTGACTCTTTTTTATCGCTTAATGCTTTCGCATTTTGAAAATTCACAGAGTCGCCACCGACCTTTTATTTTATCCAATTAAGGAAAGGTTTATAAAAGAAACAGAAAAAAGACCTTTAAGAAATTCTGGGTAAGGGGGTAGGTTATACAAAGGGAAGGTGTTAGCACCCTTTGTATCCATGGTTATCCATGGGCTCTTAAGTTTGCTTAGCTCACTTGTTTTTCGATCACTTTTCAATTGCTTTAGAATGCTCATATGTGGTTTCAAATACTTTTGTAAATTGAATTTTGTAATGATCCGTGTGTGGATGTATACAAAATGCTTGTTTATCTTTCGAAAGATGTTTTGAAAAGAACGTTAACTTTGTAATAATCCGTGTTTGGATGTATACAAAGTATTGTCTTCTTGGAAAGTTTTGTTTTGAAAAACAACAGTGTATGAGAATTTTGTTTGTTTTGATTTGAGCAAGCAAACTAGGAGGTCTACCCTGAGTTGTAAGGTCTTTATCTTATTTCCTTTAAAAATCTATCCTTTCACCGGATATAAACGCAAGGTTCGATTTTGTACTCAAAATAGTAGAATTTTGACTTTGATTTTGAAAAGAATGAGAAGGGATTACCTTAAGAGGTGCAAGTGAGATTGTGTTTGTATTCAAATATTTTATCTTTGAAGTTAGTGATCTAACGGTTCAATTTTATCTTTGACATACACGCAGTTTATATTTGCTGGAAATTAAAATGCGGAAATGTAAAGTGCGGAAAGTAAATCTACGCTATTACATCGATTGTGCAGGAAATGTAAACTAGCCTATTTACATGAACTTGACATCCTATACATTTATCTAGGAATTTAAATTGCAAGAAAAATAAAAGGCATGTTTTTTTGGATTTTTTATGACTGATTTTAATTATAATTAATGCATGATTAATTAAATTAAAATCAAGAAAAAAGATGAAAATAGATTTAAACCTAGAAATTAAGTTTAAAATATGTACAAAATATTTGTCAATTAATTTTAAAACAAAACTAATTTTTTTGGAATTTTTGAAATTGATTTGAAATTGATTAAGCTAATTAATACATAATTATACAAATAATTATACAAATAATTAAAACTCAAAGAGAAAATTATTCAAAATATATACAAAATTAGTTTATAATATATAAACAATATTTTATATAAAGAACAATTTTTTTTATGATTTTTTGATTGGTTAGAATAATTAAAAAGAAAATATATAAATATATACTAATTAATTATGCAAAATATTGAAATTTTGAAGAAAAATAAAATATTTTTATTTCAGAAAATAATATATTATTTTAGAAGTCTAAAAATATTTTTTGTGTATTTTTTGGATTTTTAAAACTATTTTTAATTAATTTTGCAAAGAAAATTAAAATAAAATAGAAAATAAAAGGATACTAATCAGATGTGGTTGATTGGAGAGTCCATGGTATGGACTGGCGTGTCAGGTGCGTTGGATGAGCTGGAAAGTGAATCTGAAGGCTCAGATATTGAGACACATGGCCATCAATACACCTGCAAAGCACTGGATTAGTGGAAAATTCAAAAGAACGCGCGCGCTGGCTGTCCAATGAGGTAGGGACACCTCATCATCTTCAACCTCTCGCTAGGACCTTTTACAGCGCTTTTATGAAAAGAGCGCTGTAATTGATGAGCTTCAGACCTGCAAAATAACGAATAGGGGTAAACCTAAAAATAAATTTGGCGCGACCTATCCATTCAACTCGTCTGATCCATACGAACTCAATGCTACCACTTAGATCCTCTAATTTTGCCTATTTCAGAAAGCCCTAATTTTGAGATTATGAACCCTAGAATGGTAACTTCGTGTGTAGGCGTCTAAAACTCAATTAAAGTTCCAGAAATGATCTACACACCACACCAAGTTCAAATATATGTCTACATCGTGCTAGATATGCTTGTGTTATGAGATACAAGTCAGTTTTAGTTTGAGCAAATCGTGACCTGTGTAGCTCGATTCAGTGAGGTTTAAGACTTGCAATTGATTGGAATAGTTTCAGTGAAGCTCAGAGATGATGTTTGAATGCTTAGTTTGTATTGAAATTGACTGAAATTAAAAATTCGAATTTGAAATTTCTTTGAAAAGTTTAAGTGGTTACAAGCATGGTACAAGCATAAGAATGGCTCTGATTTCTGTCCCTTTTGATTGTGAAGTGTTATAGCCTTTATATAGACTATGTTGTGCTTAGAATTGAAGCCAAGAAGCATCTAGTTGCCTTTGTGGAATTCTTGATTTTTTTATATTAAAAACCTTTGAATTATTGACCAAGTCTTCTTCTCTTCAATGCTCTTGCCTTGCTCTTCAATTCTCTGCAGAAAATCAGAGATTCCTTGGGTGAGTCATGTTTGGATTGTAAGCTACCCATTATCCATTCATTTTCCTTTTAATTTAATCTTAAAATAAGATAAAATTAAGCAAAAAATGGATAAAAAAAGGTGTGGGCCTTGTCTTGGTCGTGGGAGGCCCATAATAACATGGCATACATGTTTGAACCATGAAAACTTGGCCCCATTTGGAAAAAATGCATTTTTGAGCAATGTTGGTTTTATGCATTTTCCAAAATTTAGCCAACTTCAACAAGGTGTAAATCCCTCAATTTTTGTCATATGAAGGAGTTCTTGCACTTTTTGGAAACCTCAAAGAGTCCTTTAACCAATGTCTTTGGTCTCATGTCAAAATGATTTTTGATGCTCCTTGTGTGTCCTTTTGAAAAAAGTGTCTTTTTGTTGACTTTGAAAATGACCTGTAATGTCTTTGGTCATATTTTTCAAATGGTGAATGCAATGACCATGGGATCAATTGCATTTGAAAGATAATTGAATTTCCTTCAAAATGAGCTTTGGTTTGAATTTTTTGGATGAAGGATGAGGGAGTTATGACCAGTCAAAGTTGAGTTGACTTTTCAGGCAAAAACCCTAATTTTGAATCTTAGGGTTTTGTTGATTTTTTATCTTTCCTTGATGAATTATGATCATCCAATGATCAAATGATGAATCCTTTGAAAAAATATGGACTTTGACAAAAAAATTCATTTTTTGACTGTCTGTTGACTTTTTGGTCAAACGGGTCGTCTGTTGACTGTTTGAGCTGCTGACGGTGCGTCTGAGTGAATTGAAGTTTGAAAATTTGTATGATGGTACTTTGAGATATATGGATGTGTATGAAATCCATTTGAGCTCTCAAAAACTTGTTTCTCCTGTAAAAACAAGAAAACCCTAGTCAGGGACTGTTTATGTAGGAGACAGTTAAGCGTACCTGATTTTTGTGCAGTGTTGAGTCTCTGCTAATCGCGTGATATTCAGAAGACTTCTAGAACAAAAATCTTGGAATTTTGAATTTGTGAAAGATTGATTTGATTGATGGTACAAAACACTGAGAATTGTACTGCCAGCAGTTTGGCTGTCAACTGACTGTCCAGGTATTGACGTAACAGTTAGAGTGAAAAATCAACAGTCAAAGTTAATTTTCTTTTTTTGTTGTTTTTGCTTTTGTTTTATGTGAAAAATGAAAGTTTATTTACATGACTTGTTAAAAAACACAGACATAATAAATAACTAATATTTACTGTATGCGAGCAAAATTACCGATAATAACCCTGAAAATCATTTAATGCACAGAAAAATGCATATTTGACTGGCAGAAAACACATAAAATATTATCTGAGTAATTAAGCAATATTATGACAAATAGTACAATATTTAATACTGACAGTACAAATATTACATACTATATTGAACAGTACGACGAATAAACGGTACATTTAAGAAATAAGAAATACGGCAAATTTTAAGAATGACGATTGATAACCCATGCTACAAATAGTAACATGTAGATGATTGGGAGCATAAGCATCCCAGGTCCACAGTGTTCCGGGCTATGTAGACAGAAGAAAGACATGATCACCGTAGCAATGGTGATGACCATAAGAAAACACGTTTCCCACCGCTTTGCCATTTTGTCGGGAAAGAAGAAAGGATGGATTATGAAGTGGAAATTTGAGAGATGAATTAGAATTCGATGTGAGATTTTATGGAAGAAAATGGGAGGTATTTATAGAATGGAAAGGAGGATAGAGACGTTGGGGAATGATGTGATTCCGTACAAAAGGAAAATTTGAGTGGAAGTAAGATTTGAAAGAAAGTGGAGATAGTGTTGGGAAAAAGAGAGATTTGATTTTTGAAAAAGAGATTTGAAAAGATTTTTGAAAATAATGGAATATAGTACAAAAATTAGTGGGAAACAAAAGATAATAATAATCTACTTGTTACCAGTACAGTATGAGTTTCCTGATTCTGCGCCTGCAAAAAGATTTAACTCTGTACCAATTGTGTCAGTACTATTTATCTGTAAATAAATAAATAGCATGTGTGAAGTAATAAACAGTATTTGGCGTTTGCGTAAGAATAAATTCAACTGCAAGCCAAATTACTGTATAAGAAAAATTCTAAAAACTAAGTATTTCATATATCAGGATCTTTGTTGAAATAAAAATCCATGATTATATGAGACTTTTAATTTTCAGATTGGAGTTTTCTTGAAAAATAATGCGGGCAAATTTTGGGGTATAACATGGGGTCTTGAAGTCATGTCCCAAGTCATTAGGTCAAATCCTGAGCAAAAGTCAGGAGTATACTATCTTCAGTCAATACCCTAATCTGGTTGATTCAAAGCCTTTGAGCTTGTTGAAATGAATCTCTGAGGACCAAATGTTGATTGTTGATGAAGATGATTCATTTGAAATGAAGGGATAACAAAACCCTAATTGATTGTTACTTGTACTGATGAGTGATTTCCTGATCAAATCCTGCTGAGTCACAAGTAGCAAACACAAGCTATGCAATTTGTTAGAGATGCAAATGATGCATATGATATGATATGAGGTGGTATCTTAGGTAAAAAATTGGGGTATGACAGAGGGGTAGTCACCTTCTCAATCAACTGCATTCTTCTCAAGGACTGAGCAGACAGAATACTCCCACGAATAGCAGTCAGATGTTGGGAAGAGTTAGCTGCTCTCAGAGTATCTAACAAACCACTCTCAGTCAGAATATCTGATATCATTCTTCCAAAAGGAATAGTATTCTTCTTAAGCTTGGGATTTTTCAGACGTTCTTCTTCCCTTGATTCTTCAACATTAGCCTTTAGATGTTGAAATAGAATATGAGGTAGATTGACTCTCATACCCTTGCCAATGCAGAACAAGGTGAATTTATGATCTTGATTGATGTAGGTTGTAGAGTTGATTTCATGTGATATAAAGATCCCAGAATGATCTTTGGCCAAACTCTATATGAAGGCTTCAAATTTATGGTGTAAGGAGAGCATTTTCCAGAAGTAAACAACTATGGGTCAACTGTATCCCAATCAGTTCTACCAGGGAGAGCACCAGAGATTCCACCCATACCTTCAAGATTATAAAATTTCCTTATCAGTTTCTCAGAGATAACCACTTCATGACCTAACACGAAAGAGATGATAGCAGTTGGAGTAACAGTGGCATGAGTCCAGAATTCCGTAACCAGAATAGGGTAAAATGGTCCAATCAAGCGTTCAAAGAAGTTTGCCCATCCTTGTACCAACATTCCATTTTTTATTTTGAAATCATGAGCAAGAAGATTTTCAAAATCTACCATAGTTTCACAGAGAACTTCAAGTTCGTCATAAGGAATCAAACAAGTCTTCAATGGAGTATTTGTAGATTTCTTTTGTTGTTCTTGTTTTGTAGACAAAACCTTGCGTTGAACATTTGATGAAGAAGCCATTGATTCACTACTAAGATTATTGGGTTTCGTAATTAGGGTTTATGAGAGAGAGAGAGAGAGAGAGAGAGAGAGAGAGAGAGAGAGAGAGAGAAAGAGGCAAAAATGCATAAACAATGAACAATGAAGATGAATGGAAAGAGATGAAATGATATAGAGATGCGAAAGATTACAGACAAACAATGAATCAATTAGCATTTAATGTTGAGTGACGTTAGGAGAAAACGTGATATTTGAAATGATTTGCAGAGTTACCTAGGGCGGCGTCTCATCAACTGCACGCATGCTTGTCCCTTCAGAGTGAACACGTGTTCATCATCTGGAATAGATGGTGACAGTTGTTTTGCTTTAAAAGAAATTCTGAATCAACTTAGACATATGAAACGTTAGCAATAACAGAATCAAAATATCTAATTGATATACAAGTTCATAAGTTCATAACTTCTCAAAATGAGGTGTCCCTACCTCATTGGACAGCCAGCGCGCGCGTTCTTTTGAATTTTCCACTAATCCAGTGCTTTGCAGGTGTATTGATGGCCATGTGTCTCAATATCTGAGCCTTCAGATTCACTTTCCAGCTCATCCAACGCACCTGACACGCCAGTCCATACCATGGATGAGCTGGAAAGTGAATCTGAAGGCTCAGATATTGAGACACATGGCCATCAATACACCTCCAAAGCACTGGATTAGTGGAAAATTCAAAAGAACGCGCGCGCTGGCTGTCCAATGAGGTAGGGACACCTCATCATCTTCAACCTCTCGCTAGGACCTTTTACAGCGCTTTTATGAAAAGAGCGCTGTAATTGATGAGCTTCAGACCTGCAAAATAACGAATAGGGGTAAACCTAAAAATAAATTTGGCGCGACCTATCCATTCAACTCGTCTGATCCATACGAACTCAATGCTACCACTTAGATCCTCTAATTTTGCCTATTTCAGAAAGCCCTAATTTTGAGATTATGAACCCTAGAATGGTAACTTCGTGTGTAGGCGTCTAAAACTCAATTAAAGTTCCAGAAATGATCTACACACCACACCAAGTTCAAATATATGTCTACATCGTGCTAGATATGCTTGTGTTATGAGATACAAGTCAGTTTTAGTTTGAGCAAATCGTGACCTGTGTAGCTCGATTCAGTGAGGTTTAAGACTTGCAATTGATTGGAATAGTTTCAGTGAAGCTCAGAGATGATGTTTGAATGCTTAGTTTGTATTGAAATTGACTGAAATTAAAAATTCGAATTTGAAATTTCTTTGAAAAGTTTAAGTGGTTACAAGCATGGTACAAGCATAAGAATGGCTCTGATTTCTGTCCCTTTTGATTGTGAAGTGTTATAGCCTTTATATAGACTATGTTGTGCTTAGAATTGAAGCCAAGAAGCATCTAGTTGCCTTTGTGGAATTCTTGATTTTTTTATATTAAAAACCTTTGAATTATTGACCAAGTCTTCTTCTCTTCAATGCTCTTGCCTTGCTCTTCAATTCTCTGCAGAAAATCAGAGATTCCTTGGGTGAGTCATGCTTGGATTGTAAGCTACCCATTATCCATTCATTTTCCTTTTAATTTAATCTTAAAATAAGATAAAATTAAGCAAAAAATGGATAAAAAAAGGTGTGGGCCTTGTCTTGGTCGTGGGAGGCCCATAATAACATGGCATACATGTTTGAACCATGAAAACTTGGCCCCATTTGGAAAAAATGCATTTTTGAGCAATGTTGGTTTTATGCATTTTCCAAAATTTAGCCAACTTCAACAAGGTGTAAATCCCTCAATTTTTGTCATATGAAGGAGTTCTTGCACTTTTTGGAAACCTCAAAGAGTCCTTTAACCAATGTCTTTGGTCTCATGTCAAAATGATTTTTGATGCTCCTTGTGTGTCCTTTTGAAAAAAGTGTCTTTTTGTTGACTTTGAAAATGACCTGTAATGTCTTTGGTCATATTTTTCAAATGGTGAATGCAATGACCATGGGATCAATTGCATTTGAAAGATAATTGAATTTCCTTCAAAATGAGCTTTGGTTTGAATTTTTTGGATGAAGGATGAGGGAGTTATGACCAGTCAAAGTTGAGTTGACTTTTCAGGCAAAAACCCTAATTTTGAATCTTAGGGTTTTGTTGATTTTTTATCTTTCCTTGATGAATTATGATCATCCAATGATCAAATGATGAATCCTTTGAAAAAATATGGACTTTGACAAAAAAATTCATTTTTTGACTGTCTGTTGACTTTTTGGTCAAACGGGTCGTCTGTTGACTGTTTGAGCTGCTGACGGTGCGTCTGAGTGAATTGAAGTTTGAAAATTTGTATGATGGTACTTTGAGATATATGGATGTGTATGAAATCCATTTGAGCTCTCAAAAACTTGTTTCTCCTGTAAAAACAAGAAAACCCTAGTCAGGGACTGTTTATGTAGGAGACAGTTAAGCGTACCTGATTTTTGTGCAGTGTTGAGTCTCTGCTAATCGCGTGATATTCAGAAGACTTCTAGAACAAAAATCTTGGAATTTTGAATTTGTGAAAGATTGATTTGATTGATGGTACAAAACACTGAGAATTGTACTGCCAGCAGTTTGGCTGTCAACTGACTGTCCAGGTATTGACGTAACAGTTAGAGTGAAAAATCAACAGTCAAAGTTAATTTTCTTTTTTTGTTGTTTTTGCTTTTGTTTTATGTGAAAAATGAAAGTTTATTTACATGACTTGTTAAAAAACACAGACATAATAAATAACTAATATTTACTGTATGCGAGCAAAATTACCGATAATAACCCTGAAAATCATTTAATGCACAGAAAAATGCATATTTGACTGGCAGAAAACACATAAAATATTATCTGAGTAATTAAGCAATATTATGACAAATAGTACAATATTTAATACTGACAGTACAAATATTACATACTATATTGAACAGTACGACGAATAAACGGTACATTTAAGAAATAAGAAATACGGCAAATTTTAAGAATGACGATTGATAACCCATGCTACAAATAGTAACATGTAGATGATTGGGAGCATAAGCATCCCAGGTCCACAGTGTTCCGGGCTATGTAGACAGAAGAAAGACATGATCACCGTAGCAATGGTGATGACCATAAGAAAACACGTTTCCCACCGCTTTGCCATTTTGTCGGGAAAGAAGAAAGGATGGATTATGAAGTGGAAATTTGAGAGATGAATTAGAATTCGATGTGAGATTTTATGGAAGAAAATGGGAGGTATTTATAGAATGGAAAGGAGGATAGAGACGTTGGGGAATGATGTGATTCCGTACAAAAGGAAAATTTGAGTGGAAGTAAGATTTGAAAGAAAGTGGAGATAGTGTTGGGAAAAAGAGAGATTTGATTTTTGAAAAAGAGATTTGAAAAGATTTTTGAAAATAATGGAATATAGTACAAAAATTAGTGGGAAACAAAAGATAATAATAATCTACTTGTTACCAGTACAGTATGAGTTTCCTGATTCTGCGCCTGCAAAAAGATTTAACTCTGTACCAATTGTGTCAGTACTATTTATCTGTAAATAAATAAATAGCATGTGTGAAGTAATAAACAGTATTTGGCGTTTGCGTAAGAATAAATTCAACTGCAAGCCAAATTACTGTATAAGAAAAATTCTAAAAACTAAGTATTTCATATATCAGGATCTTTGTTGAAATAAAAATCCATGATTATATGAGACTTTTAATTTTCAGATTGGAGTTTTCTTGAAAAATAATGCGGGCAAATTTTGGGGTATAACATGGGGTCTTGAAGTCATGTCCCAAGTCATTAGGTCAAATCCTGAGCAAAAGTCAGGAGTATACTATCTTCAGTCAATACCCTAATCTGGTTGATTCAAAGCCTTTGAGCTTGTTGAAATGAATCTCTGAGGACCAAATGTTGATTGTTGATGAAGATGATTCATTTGAAATGAAGGGATAACAAAACCCTAATTGATTGTTACTTGTACTGATGAGTGATTTCCTGATCAAATCCTGCTGAGTCACAAGTAGCAAACACAAGCTATGCAATTTGTTAGAGATGCAAATGATGCATATGATATGATATGAGGTGGTATCTTAGGTAAAAAATTGGGGTATGACAGAGGGGTAGTCACCTTCTCAATCAACTGCATTCTTCTCAAGGACTGAGCAGACAGAATACTCCCACGAATAGCAGTCAGATGTTGGGAAGAGTTAGCTGCTCTCAGAGTATCTAACAAACCACTCTCAGTCAGAATATCTGATATCATTCTTCCAAAAGGAATAGTATTCTTCTTAAGCTTGGGATTTTTCAGACGTTCTTCTTCCCTTGATTCTTCAACATTAGCCTTTAGATGTTGAAATAGAATATGAGGTAGATTGACTCTCATACCCTTGCCAATGCAGAACAAGGTGAATTTATGATCTTGATTGATGTAGGTTGTAGAGTTGATTTCATGTGATATAAAGATCCCAGAATGATCTTTGGCCAAACTCTATATGAAGGCTTCAAATTTATGGTGTAAGGAGAGCATTTTCCAGAAGTAAACAACTATGGGTCAACTGTATCCCAATCAGTTCTACCAGGGAGAGCACCAGAGATTCCACCCATACCTTCAAGATTATAAAATTTCCTTATCAGTTTCTCAGAGATAACCACTTCATGACCTAACACGAAAGAGATGATAGCAGTTGGAGTAACAGTGGCATGAGTCCAGAATTCCGTAACCAGAATAGGGTAAAATGGTCCAATCAAGCGTTCAAAGAAGTTTGCCCATCCTTGTACCAACATTCCATTTTTGATTTTGAAATCATGAGCAAGAAGATTTTCAAAATCTACCATAGTTTCACAGAGAACTTCAAGTTCGTCATAAGGAATCAAACAAGTCTTCAATGGAGTATTTGTAGATTTCTTTTGTTGTTCTTGTTTTGTAGACAAAACCTTGCGTTGAACATTTGATGAAGAAGCCATTGATTCACTACTAAGATTATTGGGTTTCGTAATTAGGGTTTATGAAGAGAGAGAGAGAGAGAGAGAGAGAGAGAGAGAGAGAGAGAGAGAGAGAGAGAGAAAGAGGCAAAAATGCATAAACAATGAACAATGAAGATGAATGGAAAGAGATGAAATGATATAGAGATGCGAAAGATTACAGACAAACAATGAATCAATTAGCATTTAATGTTGAGTGACGTTAGGAGAAAACGTGATATTTGAAATGATTTGCAGAGTTACCTAGGGCGGCGTCTCATCAACTGCACGCATGCTTGTCCCTTCAGAGTGAACACGTGTTCATCATCTGGAATAGATGGTGACAGTTGTTTTGCTTTAAAAGAAATTCTGAATCAACTTAGACATATGAAACGTTAGCAATAACAGAATCAAAATATCTAATTGATATACAAGTTCATAAGTTCATAACTTCTCAAAATGAGGTGTCCCTACCTCATTGGACAGCCAGCGCGCGCGTTCTTTTGAATTTTCCACTAATCCAGTGCTTTGCAGGTGTATTGATGGCCATGTGTCTCAATATCTGAGCCTTCAGATTCACTTTCCAGCTCATCCAACGCACCTGACACGCCAGTCCATACCATGGATGAGCTGGAAAGTGAATCTGAAGGCTCAGATATTGAGACACATGGCCATCAATACACCTCCAAAGCACTGGATTAGTGGAAAATTCAAAAGAACGCGCGCGCTGGCTGTCCAATGAGGTAGGGACACCTCATCATCTTCAACCTCTCGCTAGGACCTTTTACAGCGCTTTTATGAAAAGAGCGCTGTAATTGATGAGCTTCAGACCTGCAAAATAACGAATAGGGGTAAACCTAAAAATAAATTTGGCGCGACCTATCCATTCAACTCGTCTGATCCATACGAACTCAATGCTACCACTTAGATCCTCTAATTTTGCCTATTTCAGAAAGCCCTAATTTTGAGATTATGAACCCTAGAATGGTAACTTCGTGTGTAGGCGTCTAAAACTCAATTAAAGTTCCAGAAATGATCTACACACCACACCAAGTTCAAATATATGTCTACATCGTGCTAGATATGCTTGTGTTATGAGATACAAGTCAGTTTTAGTTTGAGCAAATCGTGACCTGTGTAGCTCGATTCAGTGAGGTTTAAGACTTGCAATTGATTGGAATAGTTTCAGTGAAGCTCAGAGATGATGTTTGAATGCTTAGTTTGTATTGAAATTGACTGAAATTAAAAATTCGAATTTGAAATTTCTTTGAAAAGTTTAAGTGGTTACAAGCATGGTACAAGCATAAGAATGGCTCTGATTTCTGTCCCTTTTGATTGTGAAGTGTTATAGCCTTTATATAGACTATGTTGTGCTTAGAATTGAAGCCAAGAAGCATCTAGTTGCCTTTGTGGAATTCTTGATTTTTTTATATTAAAAACCTTTGAATTATTGACCAAGTCTTCTTCTCTTCAATGCTCTTGCCTTGCTCTTCAATTCTCTGCAGAAAATCAGAGATTCCTTGGGTGAGTCATGCTTGGATTGTAAGCTACCCATTATCCATTCATTTTCCTTTTAATTTAATCTTAAAATAAGATAAAATTAAGCAAAAAATGGATAAAAAAAGGTGTGGGCCTTGTCTTGGTCGTGGGAGGCCCATAATAACATGGCATACATGTTTGAACCATGAAAACTTGGCCCCATTTGGAAAAAATGCATTTTTGAGCAATGTTGGTTTTATGCATTTTCCAAAATTTAGCCAACTTCAACAAGGTGTAAATCCCTCAATTTTTGTCATATGAAGGAGTTCTTGCACTTTTTGGAAACCTCAAAGAGTCCTTTAACCAATGTCTTTGGTCTCATGTCAAAATGATTTTTGATGCTCCTTGTGTGTCCTTTTGAAAAAAGTGTCTTTTTGTTGACTTTGAAAATGACCTGTAATGTCTTTGGTCATATTTTTCAAATGGTGAATGCAATGACCATGGGATCAATTGCATTTGAAAGATAATTGAATTTCCTTCAAAATGAGCTTTGGTTTGAATTTTTTGGATGAAGGATGAGGGAGTTATGACCAGTCAAAGTTGAGTTGACTTTTCAGGCAAAAACCCTAATTTTGAATCTTAGGGTTTTGTTGATTTTTTATCTTTCCTTGATGAATTATGATCATCCAATGATCAAATGATGAATCCTTTGAAAAAATATGGACTTTGACAAAAAAATTCATTTTTTGACTGTCTGTTGACTTTTTGGTCAAACGGGTCGTCTGTTGACTGTTTGAGCTGCTGACGGTGCGTCTGAGTGAATTGAAGTTTGAAAATTTGTATGATGGTACTTTGAGATATATGGATGTGTATGAAATCCATTTGAGCTCTCAAAAACTTGTTTCTCCTGTAAAAACAAGAAAACCCTAGTCAGGGACTGTTTATGTAGGAGACAGTTAAGCGTACCTGATTTTTGTGCAGTGTTGAGTCTCTGCTAATCGCGTGATATTCAGAAGACTTCTAGAACAAAAATCTTGGAATTTTGAATTTGTGAAAGATTGATTTGATTGATGGTACAAAACACTGAGAATTGTACTGCCAGCAGTTTGGCTGTCAACTGACTGTCCAGGTATTGACGTAACAGTTAGAGTGAAAAATCAACAGTCAAAGTTAATTTTCTTTTTTTGTTGTTTTTGCTTTTGTTTTATGTGAAAAATGAAAGTTTATTTACATGACTTGTTAAAAAACACAGACATAATAAATAACTAATATTTACTGTATGCGAGCAAAATTACCGATAATAACCCTGAAAATCATTTAATGCACAGAAAAATGCATATTTGACTGGCAGAAAACACATAAAATATTATCTGAGTAATTAAGCAATATTATGACAAATAGTACAATATTTAATACTGACAGTACAAATATTACATACTATATTGAACAGTACGACGAATAAACGGTACATTTAAGAAATAAGAAATACGGCAAATTTTAAGAATGACGATTGATAACCCATGCTACAAATAGTAACATGTAGATGATTGGGAGCATAAGCATCCCAGGTCCACAGTGTTCCGGGCTATGTAGACAGAAGAAAGACATGATCACCGTAGCAATGGTGATGACCATAAGAAAACACGTTTCCCACCGCTTTGCCATTTTGTCGGGAAAGAAGAAAGGATGGATTATGAAGTGGAAATTTGAGAGATGAATTAGAATTCGATGTGAGATTTTATGGAAGAAAATGGGAGGTATTTATAGAATGGAAAGGAGGATAGAGACGTTGGGGAATGATGTGATTCCGTACAAAAGGAAAATTTGAGTGGAAGTAAGATTTGAAAGAAAGTGGAGATAGTGTTGGGAAAAAGAGAGATTTGATTTTTGAAAAAGAGATTTGAAAAGATTTTTGAAAATAATGGAATATAGTACAAAAATTAGTGGGAAACAAAAGATAATAATAATCTACTTGTTACCAGTACAGTATGAGTTTCCTGATTCTGCGCCTGCAAAAAGATTTAACTCTGTACCAATTGTGTCAGTACTATTTATCTGTAAATAAATAAATAGCATGTGTGAAGTAATAAACAGTATTTGGCGTTTGCGTAAGAATAAATTCAACTGCAAGCCAAATTACTGTATAAGAAAAATTCTAAAAACTAAGTATTTCATATATCAGGATCTTTGTTGAAATAAAAATCCATGATTATATGAGACTTTTAATTTTCAGATTGGAGTTTTCTTGAAAAATAATGCGGGCAAATTTTGGGGTATAACATGGGGTCTTGAAGTCATGTCCCAAGTCATTAGGTCAAATCCTGAGCAAAAGTCAGGAGTATACTATCTTCAGTCAATACCCTAATCTGGTTGATTCAAAGCCTTTGAGCTTGTTGAAATGAATCTCTGAGGACCAAATGTTGATTGTTGATGAAGATGATTCATTTGAAATGAAGGGATAACAAAACCCTAATTGATTGTTACTTGTACTGATGAGTGATTTCCTGATCAAATCCTGCTGAGTCACAAGTAGCAAACACAAGCTATGCAATTTGTTAGAGATGCAAATGATGCATATGATATGATATGAGGTGGTATCTTAGGTAAAAAATTGGGGTATGACAGAGGGGTAGTCACCTTCTCAATCAACTGCATTCTTCTCAAGGACTGAGCAGACAGAATACTCCCACGAATAGCAGTCAGATGTTGGGAAGAGTTAGCTGCTCTCAGAGTATCTAACAAACCACTCTCAGTCAGAATATCTGATATCATTCTTCCAAAAGGAATAGTATTCTTCTTAAGCTTGGGATTTTTCAGACGTTCTTCTTCCCTTGATTCTTCAACATTAGCCTTTAGATGTTGAAATAGAATATGAGGTAGATTGACTCTCATACCCTTGCCAATGCAGAACAAGGTGAATTTATGATCTTGATTGATGTAGGTTGTAGAGTTGATTTCATGTGATATAAAGATCCCAGAATGATCTTTGGCCAAACTCTATATGAAGGCTTCAAATTTATGGTGTAAGGAGAGCATTTTCCAGAAGTAAACAACTATGGGTCAACTGTATCCCAATCAGTTCTACCAGGGAGAGCACCAGAGATTCCACCCATACCTTCAAGATTATAAAATTTCCTTATCAGTTTCTCAGAGATAACCACTTCATGACCTAACACGAAAGAGATGATAGCAGTTGGAGTAACAGTGGCATGAGTCCAGAATTCCGTAACCAGAATAGGGTAAAATGGTCCAATCAAGCGTTCAAAGAAGTTTGCCCATCCTTGTACCAACATTCCATTTTTGATTTTGAAATCATGAGCAAGAAGATTTTCAAAATCTACCATAGTTTCACAGAGAACTTCAAGTTCGTCATAAGGAATCAAACAAGTCTTCAATGGAGTATTTGTAGATTTCTTTTGTTGTTCTTGTTTTGTAGACAAAACCTTGCGTTGAACATTTGATGAAGAAGCCATTGATTCACTACTAAGATTATTGGGTTTCGTAATTAGGGTTTATGAAGAGAGAGAGAGAGAGAGAGAGAGAGAGAGAGAGAGAGAGAGAGAAAGAGGCAAAAATGCATAAACAATGAACAATGAAGATGAATGGAAAGAGATGAAATGATATAGAGATGCGAAAGATTACAGACAAACAATGAATCAATTAGCATTTAATGTTGAGTGACGTTAGGAGAAAACGTGATATTTGAAATGATTTGCAGAGTTACCTAGGGCGGCGTCTCATCAACTGCACGCATGCTTGTCCCTTCAGAGTGAACACGTGTTCATCATCTGGAATAGATGGTGACAGTTGTTTTGCTTTAAAAGAAATTCTGAATCAACTTAGACATATGAAACGTTAGCAATAACAGAATCAAAATATCTAATTGATATACAAGTTCATAAGTTCATAACTTCTCAAAATGAGGTGTCCCTACCTCATTGGACAGCCAGCGCGCGCGTTCTTTTGAATTTTCCACTAATCCAGTGCTTTGCAGGTGTATTGATGGCCATGTGTCTCAATATCTGAGCCTTCAGATTCACTTTCCAGCTCATCCAACGCACCTGACACGCCAGTCCATACCATGGATGAGCTGGAAAGTGAATCTGAAGGCTCAGATATTGAGACACATGGCCATCAATACACCTCCAAAGCACTAGATTAGTGGAAAATTCAAAAGAACGCGCGCGCTGGCTGTCCAATGAGGTAGGGACACCTCATCATCTTCAACCTCTCGCTAGGACCTTTTACAGCGCTTTTATGAAAAGAGCGCTGTAATTGATGAGCTTCAGACCTGCAAAATAACGAATAGGGGTAAACCTAAAAATAAATTTGGCGCGACCTATCCATTCAACTCGTCTGATCCATACGAACTCAATGCTACCACTTAGATCCTCTAATTTTGCCTATTTCAGAAAGCCCTAATTTTGAGATTATGAACCCTAGAATGGTAACTTCGTGTGTAGGCGTCTAAAACTCAATTAAAGTTCCAGAAATGATCTACACACCACACCAAGTTCAAATATATGTCTACATCGTGCTAGATATGCTTGTGTTATGAGATACAAGTCAGTTTTAGTTTGAGCAAATCGTGACCTGTGTAGCTCGATTCAGTGAGGTTTAAGACTTGCAATTGATTGGAATAGTTTCAGTGAAGCTCAGAGATGATGTTTGAATGCTTAGTTTGTATTGAAATTGACTGAAATTAAAAATTCGAATTTGAAATTTCTTTGAAAAGTTTAAGTGGTTACAAGCATGGTACAAGCATAAGAATGGCTCTGATTTCTGTCCCTTTTGATTGTGAAGTGTTATAGCCTTTATATAGACTATGTTGTGCTTAGAATTGAAGCCAAGAAGCATCTAGTTGCCTTTGTGGAATTCTTGATTTTTTTATATTAAAAACCTTTGAATTATTGACCAAGTCTTCTTCTCTTCAATGCTCTTGCCTTGCTCTTCAATTCTCTGCAGAAAATCAGAGATTCCTTGGGTGAGTCATGCTTGGATTGTAAGCTACCCATTATCCATTCATTTTCCTTTTAATTTAATCTTAAAATAAGATAAAATTAAGCAAAAAATGGATAAAAAAGGGTGTGGGCCTTGTCTTGGTCGTGGGAGGCCCATAATAACATGGCATACATGTTTGAACCATGAAAACTTGGCCCCATTTGGAAAAAATGCATTTTTGAGCAATGTTGGTTTTATGCATTTTCCAAAATTTAGCCAACTTCAACAAGGTGTAAATCCCTCAATTTTTGTCATATGAAGGAGTTCTTGCACTTTTTGGAAACCTCAAAGAGTCCTTTAACCAATGTCTTTGGTCTCATGTCAAAATGATTTTTGATGCTCCTTGTGTGTCCTTTTGAAAAAAGTGTCTTTTTGTTGACTTTGAAAATGACCTGTAATGTCTTTGGTCATATTTTTCAAATGGTGAATGCAATGACCATGGGATCAATTGCATTTGAAAGATAATTGAATTTCCTTCAAAATGAGCTTTGGTTTGAATTTTTTGGATGAAGGATGAGGGAGTTATGACCAGTCAAAGTTGAGTTGACTTTTCAGGCAAAAACCCTAATTTTGAATCTTAGGGTTTTGTTGATTTTTTATCTTTCCTTGATGAATTATGATCATCCAATGATCAAATGATGAATCCTTT
The DNA here is from genome assembly GCF_029867415.1 of Vicia villosa. Classification (NCBI taxonomy): domain Eukaryota; kingdom Viridiplantae; phylum Streptophyta; class Magnoliopsida; order Fabales; family Fabaceae; genus Vicia; species Vicia villosa. The sequence continues at coordinate 119,663 of NW_026706044.1, forward strand.
GAAAAAATATGGACTTTGACAAAAAAATTCATTTTTTGACTGTCTGTTGACTTTTTGGTCAAACGGGTCGTCTGTTGACTGTTTGAGCTGCTGACGGTGCGTCTGAGTGAATTGAAGTTTGAAAATTTGTATGATGGTACTTTGAGATATATGGATGTGTATGAAATCCATTTGAGCTCTCAAAAACTTGTTTCTCCTGTAAAAACAAGAAAACCCTAGTCAGGGACTGTTTATGTAGGAGACAGTTAAGCGTACCTGATTTTTGTGCAGTGTTGAGTCTCTGCTAATCGCGTGATATTCAGAAGACTTCTAGAACAAAAATCTTGGAATTTTGAATTTGTGAAAGATTGATTTGATTGATGGTACAAAACACTGAGAATTGTACTGCCAGCAGTTTGGCTGTCAACTGACTGTCCAGGTATTGACGTAACAGTTAGAGTGAAAAATCAACAGTCAAAGTTAATTTTCTTTTTTTGTTGTTTTTGCTTTTGTTTTATGTGAAAAATGAAAGTTTATTTACATGACTTGTTAAAAAACACAGACATAATAAATAACTAATATTTACTGTATGCGAGCAAAATTACCGATAATAACCCTGAAAATCATTTAATGCACAGAAAAATGCATATTTGACTGGCAGAAAACACATAAAATATTATCTGAGTAATTAAGCAATATTATGACAAATAGTACAATATTTAATACTGACAGTACAAATATTACATACTATATTGAACAGTACGACGAATAAACGGTACATTTAAGAAATAAGAAATACGGCAAATTTTAAGAATGACGATTGATAACCCATGCTACAAATAGTAACATGTAGATGATTGGGAGCATAAGCATCCCAGGTCCACAGTGTTCCGGGCTATGTAGACAGAAGAAAGACATGATCACCGTAGCAATGGTGATGACCATAAGAAAACACGTTTCCCACCGCTTTGCCATTTTGTCGGGAAAGAAGAAAGGATGGATTATGAAGTGGAAATTTGAGAGATGAATTAGAATTCGATGTGAGATTTTATGGAAGAAAATGGGAGGTATTTATAGAATGGAAAGGAGGATAGAGACGTTGGGGAATGATGTGATTCCGTACAAAAGGAAAATTTGAGTGGAAGTAAGATTTGAAAGAAAGTGGAGATAGTGTTGGGAAAAAGAGAGATTTGATTTTTGAAAAAGAGATTTGAAAAGATTTTTGAAAATAATGGAATATAGTACAAAAATTAGTGGGAAACAAAAGATAATAATAATCTACTTGTTACCAGTACAGTATGAGTTTCCTGATTCTGCGCCTGCAAAAAGATTTAACTCTGTACCAATTGTGTCAGTACTATTTATCTGTAAATAAATAAATAGCATGTGTGAAGTAATAAACAGTATTTGGCGTTTGCGTAAGAATAAATTCAACTGCAAGCCAAATTACTGTATAAGAAAAATTCTAAAAACTAAGTATTTCATATATCAGGATCTTTGTTGAAATAAAAATCCATGATTATATGAGACTTTTAATTTTCAGATTGGAGTTTTCTTGAAAAATAATGCGGGCAAATTTTGGGGTATAACATGGGGTCTTGAAGTCATGTCCCAAGTCATTAGGTCAAATCCTGAGCAAAAGTCAGGAGTATACTATCTTCAGTTAAAACCCTAATCTGGTTGATTCAAAGCCTTTGAGCTTGTTGAAATGAATCTCTGAGGACCAAATGTTGATTGTTGATGAAGATGATTCATTTGAAATGAAGGGATAACAAAACCCTAATTGATTGTTACTTGTACTGATGAGTGATTTCCTGATCAAATCCTGCTGAGTCACAAGTAGAAAACACAAGCTATGCAATTTGTTAGAGATGCAAATGATGCATATGATATGATATGAGGTGGTATCTTAGGTAAAAAATTGGGGTATGACAGAGGGGTAGTCACCTTCTCAATCAACTGCATTCTTCTCAAGGACTGAGCAGACAGAATACTCCCACGAATAGCAGTCAGATGTTGGGAAGAGTTAGCTGCTCTCAGAGTATCTAACAAACCACTCTCAGTCAGAATATCTGATATCATTCTTCCAAAAGGAATAGTATTCTTCTTAAGCTTGGGATTTTTCAGACGTTCTTCTTCCCTTGATTCTTCAACATTAGCCTTTAGATGTTGAAATAGAATATGAGGTAGATTGACTCTCATACCCTTGCCAATGCAGAACAAGGTGAATTTATGATCTTGATTGATGTAGGTTGTAGAGTTGATTTCATGTGATATAAAGATCCCAGAATGATCTTTGCCCAAACTCTATATGAAGGCTTCAAATTTATGGTGTAAGGAGAGCATTTTCCAGAAGTAAACAACTATGGGTCAACTGTATCCCAATCAGTTCTACCAGGGAGAGCACCAGAGATTCCACCCATACCTTCAAGATTATAAAATTTCCTTATCAGTTTCTCAGAGATAACCACTTCATGACCTAACACGAAAGAGATGATAGCAGTTGGAGTAACAGTGGCATGAGTCCAGAATTCCGTAACCAGAATAGGGTAAAATGGTCCAATCAAGCGTTCAAAGAAGTTTGCCCATCCTTGTACCAACATTCCATTTTTGATTTTGAAATCATGAGCAAGAAGATTTTCAAAATCTACCATAGTTTCACAGAGAACTTCAAGTTCGTCATAAGGAATCAAACAAGTCTTCAATGGAGTATTTGTAGATTTCTTTTGTTGTTCTTGTTTTGTAGACAAAACCTTGCGTTGAACATTTGATGAAGAAGCCATTGATTCACTACTAAGATTATTGGGTTTCGTAATTAGGGTTTATGAAGAAGAGAGAGAGAGAGAGAGAGAGAGAGAGAGAGAGAGAGAGAGAGAGAGAGAGAGAGAGAAAGAGGCAAAAATGCATAAACAATGAACAATGAAGATGAATGGAAAGAGATGAAATGATATAGAGATGCGAAAGATTACAGACAAACAATGAATCAATTAGCATTTAATGTTGAGTGACGTTAGGAGAAAACGTGATATTTGAAATGATTTGCAGAGTTACCTAGGGCGGCGTCTCATCAACTGCACGCATGCTTGTCCCTTCAGAGTGAACACGTGTTCATCATCTGGAATAGATGGTGACAGTTGTTTTGCTTTAAAAGAAATTCTGAATCAACTTAGACATATGAAACGTTAGCAATAACAGAATCAAAATATCTAATTGATATACAAGTTCATAACTTCTGATAAGAAAATAAATAATCACTTCAAGTCTAATCCATATATCAGATTTTCTCATCGTTTCATTCTGGGCATAAATCCATACTGATATTCTTCAGAATGAACTTAAACCTATCTTCAGCAAGGGGTTTTGTGAAGATATCAGCTCACTGATGTTCTGTATCCAAAAAGTTTAAAGAAAGAACACCCTTCTGAACATAGTTCCTAATGAAGTGATGTTTGATCTCAATATGTTTAGCTTTGGAATGTAAGATAGGATTCTTAGATAAACAAATAGCAGAAGTACTATCACAGAATATAGGAATGTTACTCTCATATATCTGATAATCTTCTAGCTGACTCTTCATCTAGAGCATCTGTGTACTACATCTAGCTTCAGCAACATATTCTACTTCTATTTTAGAGAGGGCAATTGTGGCTTGCTTCTTGTTGTACCAAGAGATCAGATGACTTCCCAGAAACTGACAGCTTCCAGAAGTACTTTTCCTTTCAACTCTATCTCCAGCGTAATCAGCATCACAAAATCCTACTAGGTTGTAATCTTCAGATCTTCTGTAGACTAAACCAACATTAGTAGTACCTTTCAGATACCTCAGAATTCTCTTAACAGCAGGTAAGTGAGATTCTCTAGGATCTGATTGGAATCTAGCACACAGGCATACACTGAATAAAATATCAGGTCTAGAAGTAGTAAGATATAGAAGAGATCCAATCATACCTCTGTAGAGCTTCTGATCTACCTTCTTACTTACCTCATCCTTACCTAAAACACACGTTGGATGCATAGGAGTCTTTGCTTCTTTGCTTTCTGAAATATTAAACTTCTTCAAAAGTTCTTTCACATACTTGGTTTGATGAACATACGTTCCTTCAGAAGTTTGATAGATCTGGATTCCAAGGAAATACTTGAGTTCTCCCATCATACTCATTTCAAACTCAGCCTGCATAGACTTAGCAAACTCCTTTCCAAGTGTAACATTAGATATTCCAAATATGATATCATCAACATAAATTTGGCAAATCAAAATATCCTTTTTAAAGGTTTTACAGAAGAAAGTTGTATCCACTTGTCCTCTAGTGAAACCATTATCCAGAAGGAAAGAACTTAATCTTTCATACCAAGCTCTGGGAGCTTGCTTCAGGCCATATAATGATTTCTTTAATTTGAAAACATGTTCTGGAGACTTAGAGTCTTCAAAACCAGGAGGTTGGTGGACATATACTTCCTCATCTATATAACCATTTAAGAAGGCACTCTTAACATCCATCTGATACAGAGTGGTGTTATGCTGAGTTGCAAAAGAAATTAAAAGACGAATAGATTCTAACCTGGCCATTGGTGCAAAGGTTTCTGTATAGTTAATGCCTTCTTGCTGACTATAGCCCTGAGCAACCAGTCTGGCTTTGTTTCTTACAACTTCTCCCTTTTCACTTAGCTTGTTTCTGAAGACCCACTTTGTTCCAATGATGTTAAACCCTTTTGGTCTTGGAACGAGATCCCAAACATCTCTCCTTGTAAACTGATTAAGTTATTCTTGCATGGCAATTATCCAGTCAGCATCCTCCAGAGCTTGATCAACAGAAGTTGGCTAGATCAAAGATACTAGACCAAATTGACATTCTGCATTGTTCTTAAGGAATGCTCTTGTTTTGATAGGATCATCCTTATTTCCAATGAGAACATCTTCTGGATGAGCAGAGTTGAGTCTAGAAGATCTTCTGGGTGTTGTCTCTTCAGATATTCTGAGATTCTCCAAAGAGACAGCAACTTGATCTTCTGAAACTTTGCTTATGGGTTCTTCATGATCTGAGTTAGAGATTTCAATATCTGCAAAATTCTCAAACTGTTTTGGCTTTTCAAGACCAAGCTTATCATCAAATCTCATATTGATTGATTCTTCAACTACAAGAGTTTCAGTATTGTATACTCTGTAGCCTTTTGAGCGTTCAGAATATCCAAGTAGAAAACACTTCTGAGCCTTAGAATCAAACTTATGCAGATGATCTTTAGTGTTCAGAATATAGCATACACATCCAAAAGGATGGAAATCGGAAATGTTGGGCTTTCTGTTCTTCCATAATTCATAAGGAGTCTTATTTAGAACAGGTCTTATAGAGATTCTATTCTGAATATAACACGCTATGTTAATTGCTTCTGCTCATAAATGCTTAGCCATATTGGTTTCATTGATCATGGTTCTGGCCATTTCATGTAGAGTCCTATTCTTTCGTTCCACAACTCCATTTTGCTGTGGAGTTCTAGGACAAGAGAAATCATGGGCAATACCATTTTCTTTGAAATCAATCTTAAATAATCTGTTCTCAAATTCCCCACCATGATCACTTCTGACCTTTATGATTTTGCATTCCTTCTCAGATTGAATCTGAGTGCATAAGTCAAAGAACACAGTATGAGAATTATTCTTGTGTTTCAAGAACTTTACCCACGTCCATCTGCTATAGTCGTCTATGATGACTAAACCATATTTCTTCCCTCTGACAGATGTTGTTTTGACTGGGCCAAAAAGATCAATGTGCAGAAGTTCTAGTGGCCTAGAGGAAGAGACAACATTTTTAGACTTGAATGCAGGTTTTGAAAACTTCCCTTTCTGACATGCTTCGCAAAGAGCATCTGATTTGTATTTAAGATTAGGGAGTCCTCTGACCAGATTCAGTTTGTTAATCTGAGAAATCTTTCTCAAACTAGCATGACCTAATCTTCTGTGCCAGACCCACTGCTCCTCACTAACAGACATAAGGCAAGTAACCTTCTGATTCTTAAGATCTTGAAGATCAATTTTGTAAATGTTGTTCTTTCTCTTGACTGTAAATAGGATAGAGCCATCCTTCTGACTTATAGCTTGGCAGGACTTTTGATTGAAGATAATGTCATAACCATTGTCACTTAATTGACTTATAGACAACAAGTTATGAGCTAATCCATCTACTAAAAGTACATTAGTTATAAAGGGAGAGTTACCAATACAAATGGTTCCAGAACCAAACTTGACTTCACCAGCAAATTTAAGCTCCAGGTCTTGGAACATATACCTTTTTCCTGTCATGTGTCGCGAGCACCCAGAGTCCATGTACCATGACATGTTTTACTTTTTCTTTTGAGCCTTGAAGGAGATCTGCAACAGGGATAATCTTTTCCTTAGGTACCCAAAATTTCTTGGGTCCTTTTGGGTTAATTCTGCTCAAGTTCTGATTGAACTGAGGCTTAGCAAAAGATTTATCATAATATTTTCTGGTGTGTGCAACATACTTCTTGGTGTGTGTTATGTGGAAACTCTTATATTTAGATGTGTGCTTTATATCATGTGAATGGCCAAACTTGAACTGATCATACAGGGGTTTGTAAGTGGTTTTCATCTCATCAACAGGTTCAAGCTTGTATGGGGTTTCACCCTCATAGCCTATGCCTATTCTCTTGTTTCCACTAACTCCATATATCATAGAGGCTAGCTGACTTCTGCCAATACCTCTAGATAGAAACTTCCTGAAACTCAAGTCATATTCCTTAAGAATATTGTTCACACTTGGAATAGACTTTTCTGAACTAGAAGATGATTCAACATCTTTAGATTGTTTTAAAACTTTTTCTTTCAGTTCAGCATTTTCTATTTCAAGCTTCTTAGTTTCAGATGCAAAGAGCTTTCTCAGCTTTTTGTATTTGATACTAAGTTTAGCCTTGATTTCCAGAAGTTCATTTAAGCTGGAAACTAGCTCATCTCTAGAAAGTTCAGAAAATACCTCTTCAGAGTCTGAGTCTGATGTAGATTCTGATTCATCATCAATATTGGCCATCAGTGCTATGTTTGCCTGCTCATCTTCTGAGTCTGACTCTTGATCAGAAGAATCTGAGTCATCCCAAGTAGCCATTAAGCCTTTCTTCTTTTCAAATCTTTTCTTGGGCTTTTCCCTTTGAAGCTTTGGACACTCATTCTTGTAATGTCCAGGCTCTTTGCATTCATAGCACGTCACCTTCTTCTTGTCAGATCTTTTGTGTCCATAAGATTCTCCTTTATCATGCCTTTTGAAGTTCTTGAAGTTCTTGAACTTTCTCTGCTTGCTCTTTCAGAGTTGATTTACTCTTCTGGATATCAGAGACAGTTCATCTTCTTCTTCTTCTGATTCTGATTCTTCAGAATTTTCTTCTTCAGCCTGAAAAGCGTTAGTGCATTTTTTATTATTAGATTTTAATGCAATTGACTTACCTTTCTTCTGAGGTTCATTTGCATCCATCTCTATTTCATGACTCTTCAGGGCACTGATCAGCTCCTCAAGAGACACTTCATTCAAGTTCTTGGCAATCTTGAATGCAGTTACCATAGGACCCCATCTTCTGGGTAAGCTTCTGAGGATCTTCTTGACATGATCAGCTTTGGTGTAGCCTTTATCTAGAACCCTTAATCCAGCAGTCAGAGTCTGGAATCTTGAGAACATTGCTTCAATGTTTTCATCTTCCTCCATCTTGAATGCTTCATACTTATGGATTAATGCTAAGGCCATGGTCTCCTTAACTTGAGCATTACCCTCATGAGTCATCTTTAGAGATTCAAAGATGTCAGGAGCTGTTTCTCTATTTGTTATCTTCTCATACTCAGCGTGAGAGATGTCAGGAACATTGCTTCTCTATTTATTATCTTCTCTATTTGTTATCTTCTTATAGTTAGAGACTTTGATGATTCTTGAAGTCCTTCTTTTGAGCATCACTCATGGCTTTTCTTGAAACTTTGACACCTTGAGCATTTATAGGATGTGTGTAACCATCCAGCACTAGATCCCATAAGTCACCATCTTGACAAAGAAAGTAACTTTCGAGTCTATCTTTCCAGTACTCAAAGTTTTCACCATCAAAAACTGGTGGTCTATTATAGCCATTGAAACTATTGCTTCCATTACCATTGTTGTTTTGTTCAGGAGTAGGAGTAGATGAAGTTGTTTCAACCATATTGACTTTGTGTTTTTCTCCCTGAATCTTTTATCCAACACGGTTAAGTGCTTGCACCTAGAACCAGGCTCTGATACCAATTGAAGGATAGAAAAACACTTAGAAAGGGGGGATTGAATAAGTGTATCTCAAAAACATATAAGATAAAAACAATCAACACAATGATTTTTATCCTGGTTCGTTGTTAATGAAACTACTCCAGTTCACCCCCTTAGAGTGATTTATCTCAACTGAGGATTTAATCCACTAATCTAACTGATAACAATGGTTATCCACTTAGAAACTTCTAAGTCTTCTAGAGTCTACAGATCAAACTTGATAACTCTAGGAACCTTTTACAATCAATGTAAAAAATAACGTTTACAAGAGTATAGATTGCTTCTAATAAAGCTGTAATCACAACTGTGACACTTCTCTTAAGTTATAAACTTAACACTCACTAAATATTACAAGAGTTTGTGAGGTTGAAGATGAAGTTCGTAAGCTTTTAAATTTGACAGTGTTTCAGTATATTTGCACAAGTGTTCTTCTTTGCTTCTGATCAGAACTTCTATTTATAGACGCTGAGAGGAAATGACCTTTGGGAGCATTTAATGCTTTGTTTGAATAGTATAATGCTACATTTAATGTTTCACACTTTTGTCAACTACCTCGAGCCTTGCTTTTGCTTCTTTTACTGACTTTTCCTTTTGTAGTTTCTAACGTTCCTTTTGTCAGTCAGATATTAGACGTTTCATCCTTTCATCTTGTACTTTCTTCTGGACTAAGATTTTGTAGATACAACGTTTGAATATCAGAGTCAATCAGCTTGGTGCAGAGCATCTTCTGTCTTCTCACTTTGAAGAGATTGAGCGTGTTACCATCAGAACTTCAGAGCTTGTTCTTCTGACTTTCATTCTTCTGATGCTTTTAGTTCATGTTCTGATTCTACTTGACCATCTTCTGATGTCTTGCCAGAGCATGTTCTGATGAAGCCATCCAGAACCTTCTGAGTCAGTTGCTTCTGAGCGCTGATTTGTGCATACTCTTTATATATTTCCTGAAATGGAAAATGAAAAGGATTAGAGTACCACATTATCTTATACAAAATTCATATATAATGTTATCATCAAAACACAAAATATTGATCAGAACAATTTTTGTTCTAACAATAGGCGTATGCCTTGTGACGAATATTTTGTGAAGTAAATGATGATGATGAGGTTGTGTGGTGCCCGGTTCATTGAGTCGCATACATTTTCATATATATATATATATATATATATATATATATATATATATATATATATATATATATATATATATATATATATTATGACGGTCTGGATTGGCAATTTAGTGATGAAGGCTTATGCCTTGTGCCTTTGAATTAGGCAATTGGTGACGGGGGCTGAAGCTCCGATTGGTACCACATGCATATGCATGAGTCATGTTCCATGTGTCTTATTTGATTCATAGTTGTGACGTTTTGTGACCATATTGTGATTGTATTTTTGTGACTTGTTAAATGATAGAAGTATGTGAAGATGTGAACTAATGATTTTATGAATAGTATGATGATATCAATACTTGTGAATGCGATTAACTGAATATGTCTAGTTTTTGATATATAATTTATCATGTGCTCAATTATATAAATTGATATTTCACCATTTCTTTGTTTCGCTGTTGCCTTTATATTGGTAACGTGCAGGTGATCCGCTTTGAGGGAGAGATTAGCCAAGTTGGTCTTGACGAATACTTTAGTTGTCTTTTGAGATTGTCACTTTAAATTATGTTAATGGTTGAATTAAGATGCTATGAATCCTTGAACTGAGTATTGAGTTTCCGTTGCACTTTTATGGAAGTTCACTCTTGTTAAAGACTATTATTTCATGTTACCGGTTCCTTCGTATCTTGTGAATGCTATGTATCCGCTTTATGCGACAAGGTGATTTATCTTTGAGAATGAATATGTAATACCTCAATTTCTTCATTGTGAATTTTTATACTCTGATTTTATTTAAATACCGTGGGTAGAATTATGGTGTTACAATATTAGACAGGCTGCACAAACCCTAACACAAACTATAATGTAAGTTCCACGAAATAACTAGGTTTGTTGCTTGCTATTTAAAACAATCTTCTGGATTGGATTTGGGCTTCAAACCGCGGCAAGGCACTCTAGAAAATACTCCAAAATCTTCTCCATGAAGGTAGGGCTTCAATCATTAGTTTCCTAAATATTCTTCATATTTAGAAACTAATCAAATATCTTGAAAACAGAGACAATCACTTATTCCTAAATCAACCACCACATAGGATTGCATAATATTCCAAAATATTTTGCACCAGTAAATATAACAGACTTCAACAGATCCAGTTGTACTTTAATAGTCACGATGTCGGATGATCCTGCATAGGACATCTTTCTTGACATGTCTCTTCAGTTGAAGTGGATAGAACATCTTGTTCAACATGTTCCCATAAGTTGTTTTACTAAACATTATGCCAACAACTCCCTCCACCGTGCCGGTCACCAGAGGCGGCAGCAATGGTGGAGATCCTGCAAAAAATCACCAAGGATCACATCTCTAGCTTTGCCTCATCATGTTAATCATGAAAATCACCTTCTTCACTTATGATTCTTCTTCGTTTTCAATAATTGCTCAGAAATAAACCAAAACCATAGTTATTCAAATTTCAAATTAAATCACGAACACACAAGATCAAAGCTTCAACACTTAGGGTTATCAACCATCAAGAAAAGGCGCATACAACTATGTTGAGTTTCATGTCAAACAATGAACAAATCATTGAGAACGAAGAGATCAAAACCTTACCGAGTGGAGCAGGTCTAACGCCACTTCACAGTTGATGTAGATGAGTGAAAATAATCAGAAAAGCTTCCTCAAGGTTCCAAGAATGTGAACCTATGCGTATTTTTCCTTGAATCTTCTTGAATGATTCCAACCAAGTCGAACTGAACGATGAGAAACCTGCACTTTGATAGCATGGTTTGATGAATCCAAATGCTCAATGATGCAAACAGAAACCTTTATAAATTGTGTAGATGAAGATTGAATTCAAAAATCTCAAAGAGAATGAGAGAAATGAGAGATTCAAAAAATGAAAAATTGAGAGAGAAGTTTGATTGTAGATTTGAGAATTGTTGATGAATGAGCAATTTGGAGGGAAATGCTTTATATAGAGGCTTGGCTAGGATCTGAACTAGGCTTGGAATTAGGCTTGGCATGAAACTAAGGCTTGGAGTTTGTTTTTCTAGTTTCGGAGTTAGTTAAATTTGAAAGTGAACTAAGATGGAGGTTCGGGTATATTTGGTCTTAGGATTGTAATTCACTTGCTTTTGGCTTGGTTTGTACTTTGGAACAAGTTAGTTATGGTAAGGAGAGTGAATTGGCATAAGGAAACTTGTTGAGCAAGTTGATATCCCAATTCAACTTTTCCCTTGTTTTGCAATTTTGATTGGCTTAGCAATATGTATAACTCATGTTTGGCTATTTGGAAAAGACTTGGAGATGGAAAAGATAAGGTATGGTGAGTGTTCAATGCAGGTGAGGTACAAATGAAGAAAAATAAATTTGAACAAGTTTGGATTGGTTTGAATGGTAAGTGACAATTGATCTGAACAGTTGCATGAAGGTTAGCACTTTATCTCCATGCTCAATGATCCAATTTGATTGATCTTGGACTGTTTGGAGAGAAGACATGACAAAGACCCACTTTGATGTTGAAACTTCCATGAGAAAGTGCTTGTGCAACAAGATATTCAGATTTAAAACTCATGCTTCAAAACTGACTTAACCCTTAGAAAAATTCTAAGTATTTTGCTATTTCTCACATTTTGAACTCCTTGTTAGAACAAGATTTGTTCTGATCAATATTCTTGTTTTGATGATAACAATGTATATGAATTTTGTATAAGACAATGTGGTACTCTAATCCTATGAATTTTCCATTTGAGGAAATATATAAGGAGTATGCACAATTCAGCGCTAAGAAACACTGACTCAGAAGGTTCAGGATTGCAACATCAGAACATGCTCTCGCAAGACATCAGAAGATGGTCGAGCAGAATCAGAACATGGTCTATGAAGCATCAGAAGAACATGAGATCAGAAGCAGAATCATTGAAGTTCTTATGGTATCACGCTCAAGCACTTCAAAGTCAGAAGACAAGAAGATGCTCTGCACCAAGCTGAATGACTCTGATTATTCAAACGCTGTATTCACAAATCTGTGATCAGAAGTTGGTACTAGATGACAGGCTATTAAGTCTAATCTCTAACTGACAAAAGGAACGTTAGAAGCTACAAAAGGCAAAGTCAGTAAAAGCAGGAAAATCATGGCTCGAGGTAGTTGACAAAATAGTGAAAACATTAAATGCAAAGCTGTCCAGTCACGCAATGCATTAAATGCAGTTCAACGGTCATCTTCTCAAAACGCCTATAAATATGAAGTTCTGATTAGAAGCAAAATAATAACACTTGCAAAAATACTGAAACGCTACTGAATTCAAAACTTGCAAACTTCATCTTCAACCTCACAAACTATTATAATATTTAGTGAGTGTTAAGCTTAGAACTTAAGAGAAATATCACAGTTGTGATTATAGCTTTCTAAGAAGCAAATTCATACTCTTGTAAACATTTATTTTACATTGATTGTAAAAGGTTCCTAGAGTGATCAGTGAGATCAGTAGACTCTAGAAGACTTAGAAGTTTCTAAGTGGTGATTTCCTAGAGTGATCAAGTTGTGATCAGTATACTCTAGAAGACTTAGAGTGTTTCTAAGTGGATAACCATTGTAATCAAGATTGATTAGTGGATTAAATCCTTAGTTGAGGTAAATCACTCTAAGGGGGTGAACTGGAGTAGTTTCGTTAACAACGAACCAGGATAAAAATATTGTGTTCATTGTTTTTATCTTAAGAGTTTTTAAAGTCACACTTATTCAAACCCCCTCTTTCTAAGTGTTTTTCTATCCTTCACTCCTTACTTTAGCAATAAGTTTTTACCACTTAGGGACTGATTTTTTAATCAAATTTTCTACCATGATTTAGTATCAAACATGAACTTCAATTGCAGCCCTTGTTTGTCAATTTTGGTGAACAAATGAGAGAGATATAACCTTGGGAAGTCACCTAAATGAACATGACTTTTTATACTTAGAAAAATTCTCAAATTATCTAATCTTGCCCTTTTTACAAGTTACCTGATCTTCATGATTCTCCTTGACACTTGGCATCATTTTGACCCTATTATGAACATTTCGACTTGATATCTTGATTTTGACCAAAAAGTTCTAAAGCAACCTTTGACTTTTAGGCACTTTGTTGACTTTTACCAATTGAACCAAATTCAAATCTTTTCCAATTTGCCATGCTATCTTCATCAATTTGAACCAACCTCTTGAATTAATAAGATACATATGAACACAATGAACCTCCATTCATGCCTTGTGATGAATATTTGGTCAGAAAGTCAACTCTAAGTTGATTTTGACCAAAGCCAAACAACCTTGAGCCACAATGATCAACACAAACCTTAATTACCTTCCTTGAGATGTACCATGATGATGAGAGATCTCTAAGGGGATGAGAGAAAATCCAATCCCTAATCCAAGACCAACATAAATGAGCTAAATCTCCAAGTGTCTGATGTTCTTAAAGGATATGCCATTGGAGCTTGATGATGCTTGACAAAGACTATGATCTTGATGATGTCAGTCTCAACATTTTCTTGGGAATCAAATGATCTTATTTGAATGGGGAAAACCAAAAGCACATGAAAACTCTGGATCACATGCCAAGCTTATTAATTAATGATGCATGATATGCAAAATGACTTAGTGGAGGTATGCAGATGAAATGACAACCTTAAGCCAGAAAATTTGATAAAGGGCAGGACAAATTTGAGGTATGACACCCAACATATTAAATCTTTTCATATTGTCACTAATGTACTTCCTTTAATAGATTACCCACCATTTTCTAGTTTCAACAAGTTCTATGCCAAAAAAGTATCTTACTCCTCCAAAGTTAATCACATCATATTCAATGTTCATCTATAACTTAATATTGTCAATATTAGTGTGATTACTTCAAGTAATGTGTGTGTTTTTGTGTGTGTGAACATTTCAAGATTTCTTGATTCATGTATTTTAAATAGATTGCATGCTCAACTGTAAACATGGAATAACCAATCTACTTCAGGAGCTCATCAACTATTTTATTTTAGGCCCTTCGAGCTTGTTTTGGGCCACATAGAACCTTATTTAGCTTCAAGACCTTGTCTACCTTACTTTTCACAATGAATCCATTTCTTTGAGAAATGCAGACAAGAAATCATGTTGAACAAGGTTATATTGCATAAAATTAGCCACAAACACCATTAACCCGATTTTTTCATTCCTTACAATTGGTGTAAAAAAATTTATGAAATCCTAGATAAGGTTTTGCAAGAATCCATTTGCAACAAGTTTTGCCTTATGTTTGGAAATGAAACCATATAGAGGTGCTTAAATCTGTAGGTACACTTGACTAAAATATACATTTTCTTCGTTGGTATGGGGACTTGATTCCAAGTACGATTCCTCTTTACGACTTTAATTTCTTAGTTTCTTCTACGTAACTGGGAGGCTCATCGTCAAAAATTAGGTCACACGCATTAGGTCTTCATTTGGTGTGATCATGTTGTTTTAGGAATGACTTCATATTATTTGATATGACTATTTTGGAATTCATTCCTTTGAGATCTTCTACAGTAATTCACGTATGCTTAACAAATTACGTGATTGGAACATGCAATACGACAATAATAAATACATTATTTCCTTGGCAGTCTTTGATCAATACATAATTGTTTATCATATTTTATATTTTTATTATATTTTTTGTTTAAAATATTTTATAATTTATATTTAATAATATTATATTATTTTATAAAATGAATTGATATTTAATAAATATATTTATTTCAGAATTCAAATGCATATTTCTTTTTAATGTTATTAAAAAATAATTTTAATTAGTTATAAATTTTCTTTTTTAATTATTTGAATCTTAACAACTATAAAATTATCCAAAAAATAAAAATTAATTAATCCTTAAACTAAAATTAATTGTTAATAATAAATTAAAATTAATTTATAACATGAAATATATATTTGGATAAATAAATTGAAATTAATTTTTAACATATAATAATAAACTGAAATTAAGTTTTAACATATAATATATATTTGGATAAATGAACTGAAATTCATTTTTAATATATTATAATTAAACTGAAATTAATTTTTAACATATAGTATATATTTGGATAAATAAGCTTAAATTAATTCTTAGCATATAATAATAAACTCAAATTAATTTATAAAATATAGTATATATTTGGATAAATAAAGTGAAATTAAATTTTAACATATAATAATAAACTAAAATTAATTTATAACATATAGTATATATTTGGATAAATAAATTAAAATCAATTTTTAATATCTAATAATAAACTGAAATTAATTTGTAACGAATAGTATCTATTTGGATAAATAAACTTAAATTAATTTGTAACATATAATATATATCTGGATAAAGAAACTGAAATTAATTTTTACCATATAATAATAAACTGAAAAATTATATTTAAATTTCAAATATTTTACATTTTTTAAGTTCAAATACATTTAGATAGTATTTACATTTAAATCAAATTATTTTTAAATAAATATTCAAACAAAAATCTCTATAAATAAAATTACACATTTAATTAATATTTTTAATGAGCTATTATTTCTAGTCATATTTAAATAAAGATCATGAATGATAAATAATTAACATTTTATGGATTTTAATTACATTTTAAAAATATTTTAATTTTAAAATGTGATTTGTGAAAATCATGTAAAGCTTTTATAAAATCACATCACTTTTGTACTAATAAATAAGTAATTGTGAAACTGAATCCCAAATATGTGCATTGGTCTAGGGGTTACATCCTTATCCTTGTAACCTGCTAAACCTAGGTTTTATTTTTGTTGGCTACAATTTTTTCTTACAAAGTTTTGTTATAGCACCTATAACGGCTTCCGGTTTAGGTGGACAGTTCGGCAAATAGACATCCACAGGAATTAGCTTATCCACACCCCGAAAAATATTATAAGAATCGGTACTGAACATATCTCCTGTAATTGTACAGGCTCCCATAGCAATAATATATTTTGGTTCGGGCATTTGCTCATATAATAATTCATTAATATTAAAAATAATTTCCATCAAATTTTAAAACAACATAATCTTAAAAAAAAATTATAGGAAGGTAAATCAAAACTTGCCTATTTGTCAGGGCTAATTTAGTATTAACCCTGAATTTTACATTAACTTTATTTCTATTTTCTACAAACATATTCGTTTTTGGCTTTCTTGATTTTCTTGATTTTCTTGTCTTGAACCCTTGTAAAGAAATAGAAACATGAATCGATGTCTCTAAATGTCTCTAAACATGAATTGAAATAGAAACATGAAACTCTCTTGATTTCTCACTCTTCACTTTGAATATTATATGAGGTTTTCAAGTCATCAAATTTGCTAGGTAATGAATTTATAGTATGGTGTATGAATAACCTTATTAGTTAATGGGCATTTTAGGTCACTGGCAATGGCGGAGCCAGAAAAATTATGAAGCCTGGGCAAGTTTCGACTGGCTCCGCCATTGGCTTCATAATTTTCTACCAAGACACTATTTAACATAATAATTTTTCATAACAGATAAACACTCTTAAAAAAATGTCACAAGTTCTAATATGCAGCGTAAATCATTGCAACAAAATATATCACAACTTTGTAATAAACCTAAACATATCATACATTATTTACTAAGTTCAACTACATTTCTAACTAATTATCTAACATACTAAATTTCTTGCCACCTCACAACCTTCAAAAACTCTGATTGACTCAAATGCCAAATCATGGGTCCTAACAGAACTAAATGAGTCATCTTATTCTAGAATCATACTGATCCATTGTTATTTCTTCACCAAATTAACATCATAAAAAGAAACCTATAAGAAACACTTTCAAGTTAAAACTCAATCCAACTTTACCTCGAGTTTCTTTCCATCGAGAAATGTTTGCCAAGAAGGTATTAATTCAACAATATAATCACTAATGCTAACAAGCCATTCCATCTCTCTCTGACACATTTCTTTCTTATTGCGAGGTAGTGGTTCTAATCTCCATAGTTGCCCAAATGCAGTAGCTACATAATCATAAAGCTCAAAATGAATCGAATAAATCATACAATTTAGGGAGTGTTTGGTTCTACATCGACAAAAAATTTTTTTTATTAGATTTTGTAAAAGTGATTTTAGTTAAGTGATTTAAATGTGAAAAGGTTTTTGTTTGGATCCATTCATATAAAAGTGAGTTAAACCATAATATGATTCTAGAATCACTTTTAGCTCTTCTTAGTGTGAAACAAAACACTCTTAAACTTATAACAAAACCAAAAATTTGAATTTTGAAGCATTTGACAAGTTAAACAAACCAAACAGTTTCTCAATTACAATATGGATCTATTTCAGTAAACATACCACAAAGATTTGTAATAGCATTAGAAATTGCAAAAGCAGTGCAAACCCCTTTTCCTGAACCTGACATATCCTCACCAAGCAACAATTTCACAAACCTCTCCTTCATCATATCAACATATTTTCCAATTAAAAACACAAATCTAACAATTAGCACTTAATAGATATAATTGTCAATGACATCAAAAAGCTATAGTCAACATTATAATTTTAATATCTATTGTCAATATGATTAAGTGCTAATTATAATATTTATTGTCAATAATATGATTAAGTGTCATTGTAGTATCTTTTTTCTAAAAGCTATAGTCAAACTTCAACATATTAGAAATATGCAAAGTATAAAACTACCTCCCAAAAGCACTTTCTTCAATAACAGGATAAAACTGAAATAAAAGCTTGTTCACAATCCAAAGCAACCCGCACCAAGAAAAACCCCCCAAACCAATACTTGCAAAAACCTAAGCAACAGTATGATAACCCAAATAAACCATAAACATAGTAAAAAAACCAAGAGACCAAGTAAGTAGATTAAACTCAATATTCTTTGAGAACCTAATTCTTTGAAAACCAAATAACGGTGGTTTTGATGAACTGAGAAACAACCCAATTTCTTTTTCAATCCAATTCTTTGAAAACCAATTAACGGTGATTTTGATGAATTGAGAAATAATTAGATCGAGGAAGAAGAAGATACCTTGAATTTTGCAACGGAAGATGAAATGAGATATGAAACCGTCGAAGCTGATGAAGACGGGACGAGGGATGTCGAAGCGAGGAAATGACCTAGTTTGTCGCCGAGTTCGTAGCGAAAATGGGTTAGGGTTATGGGTTTTAGAGGGGAGTGGAACGTTAGGGTCACTGAGAAAGAGGAAGGAAGAGCCCGGGCAGCTGCCCTACCTCGCCGGGCGCTGGCTCTACCACTGGTCACTGGGTTTGTTGGCTATAGTTATCATCTATATAATGTGTTACCTAACACCATTACTACCATCAGACTTCATATTAATAAAGGTATCTATTAATTGTCCTGCCTTAGCCTTTCCAGATATAGCATATCTTTCACCAACAGAAGAAAGAAAGGTTTTGGCATTATCAAAATTAGGAATAACTTTAACTAGTGTATCATATATGGATATCTTAATAACTATCAAAGCCTTGTTATTAGATTTTTTCTATTCCTTATGATAAGCCTTTTTGTTCAACGGTGATAGTTTCAATCAAGGCAGGAGGTGTGTCCTCTCTTATTGCAATATCAATGTCCAATAAATTCAATAGTTAAATGTCATCCTTCCACTTTTTATAGTTCTTTCTTGTTAAGATCTCTATTTGATTTGCGAAACTACATAAGAAAATTGTGATTGATTTTGAAACCAACAAATTAAATAAAATATATATTCCCTAAACCACAAACAGTGCACAACAGGGAATCTAAACACATATTATATTTATTCCCCTATTGGTGGTTGTAGCGGTGAAATTTGTGAGACTAAAGCCATGAGAAAGACTTAGCTCATTTGTTTTAAATAGATTCGCCACTGCGCTTTATTGTTTCCAAAGGAAATGGGAGAAAGAACGAATAAAATTCAAAGAAGTTTTTAAAATCAAAACTAATAAACTTATCAGAGATTTGGGTACGGAGGATTTGTTATACAAGGGGAAGGTTTTAAGCACCCCTCATATCTATGGTATCCCATAGGAACTTCTTTGAAAATATTATTGTTTTTGTGTACATTTATTTTGAAAAAGCATATGTGAGTTTGTTTAAATAGAGTGTGGGGATGGGAAAAGAAGTTTTTGAAAGTGAGCTCGATAAGACATCGCATCTTAGGCCTACATACAAACCCTTTAACAATAGGAAAGTCAGAGATTTTGTAGTTCCTCTTAAAAGGAAAATAAAAGGGGGGCCAAAGTGGCCAAAATCTTTTTGGATGTTGAGCTTTAACAATACTCAACGGGTTTCTAAAATGTTAAGCTTTAACAATTTTTAATAAGTTTTAATAAAAAAGGGACCAAGCTTTAACAATACAAGGTCAATGGACTAAGAGTAGTTTCACCAGGAATAATTCACCTCTTAGTTCCAAAGTTTTTAAAACAAAGGGTGGTTGAGCTTTAACAATACAAAACCAATAAAAGAAGGACCAAACTTTAACAATACAAGGTCAATGGACTAAGAGTAGTTTTACCGAGAATAATTTTCCTCTTAGTTCCAAGGTTTTAAAACAAAGGGGTGGTTGATCTTTAACAATACAAAACCAAGGGTTGAGTTTAAAAAGGTTGAGCTTTATCAATACAAAACCATTTTTAAAATAACAAGTGCAAAGCTTTAACAATACTAAGCACAAAGATTAAAGAGATTTGGAAAAGAGTTTGAGTACCTTGACAATTTTTAGTCAATACCATTCTCATTCATTTGGATTTTCCAACAACAACTTTAAGTAATCAATCAATGGATACCTCAAGTGCGTGTGTGTGTGTGTGTGTTTAACATGTGTCACAAAAGACAAACAAGTGAGTATGATCATCATTAATATAAACTTAAATGATAATGGACAAGGATGTTTAATACCTTTGGACTAATTCATGTATGAATGAATATGATGGACGATGGATGGATATGTGAATCTCATGCATGTGGGTTAGCAAACAAAGTATATATAATGATAATACAATGAATAACAAGTACTAAAATACAAGGATAAAAATAAACAAGTATGTTCATGGGCAATGATCAAGATAAACAAATCACATTTAACATGAATAAATAAAGATCAAGATATTTTTGAATTAGGGTTTTGAAATCACAACTAAACGTAATTGATTTTTAATGATTTAAATACCAAATTCTAAAAGAGAATTAGTATAAGGGTACATGGTACAATCAAGGAGACATGGTCCTAACCCTAAAAAATATTCACATAAATATTCATAATTTATTTGAAGAAGACATTTCAAGAAAATGATTTTTTTGTATTTTTAAACTTGTAAATGGACTTTTTTTTATTTAATTTTTAAATGATAAAATAATAAATTTTTTTGAATTTTTTAATCATAATATGAAAATAGATAACATAAATAAACACCTGTTAGCTGGAGATTTCGACAAGATGGTTATGTTCTTCGAACTCATATGTCTCGAAGAAAGAATGGCTTTAAAAAAGCTATTTTTAAAAGGGTCTTTTATATCAGTATTATTTCCTAAGTTGAGATAAGGCATGGATTAATTATATTCGAAACCGAAGAAATAAAAGACTTAGAATATTCTGATATATCTTGAAAACTTGTAAAATAACACGTTGTTTCGCGTTGAAGAGTCTCGAGCGGGATTATTTGAATTTCAAAAGTGATCCTTTTGAGTCACATGGACGCGTGGAAACTCTAGGGATTCGAAGCGCATGCAAACACACAACGTGGCATCTCAATAGAGTAAGACCGTTAGGGTCAAATTAGTATAAATAGGGATCTTAGTGGTTGGATTCAAAGGTGTTCAATTTGTATAAAGTCACTCAAAAAATACTCAAGTACCAAGCGAAAGAGAAAGAGTTTTCATTGAGAATGTACGTATGACACCAACATTGACTTTAATTTCTTTTCATTTACCAATAAAGGTCCTTTAAAGCATTCCTTTTTGAATCCATTTACATTTCAGTAGAAGTACTTAGATTCATTTTCTTGTCATGTATCTTTATTTCTTCTAAGATTTTACATTCAAGTCTATTTTACTTTACAATCTGCATTCGAAGTCATTATTACGTATAGTCACAAGTCTTCATAAAAACACTCAAGACAATTACCAAACAAAGCTATGGATTTAATCATTAATATGGAAAACTTTAGACACATGTCCTAGGATCAATCTAGTCGATCCTATAAGTTACCAAATTATCAAGTTTTGGAAGACTATCGGTTGTTTGTCAGAAATCACCGGTAAACAAATTGGCACGCCCAGTGGGACAATGTCAAAAGTTTAAAAATATATACATTTCGTTTATATTTATTGTCCTTTTAAGTTAAGGGTATACCAAAGTGTTGTATGAATCTTAGGAGTGGTAAATCTACTAATAATTTACAACCGAATCCTAAACGAAAATATAATAGAAAAATGGTTAACACTACCAATGAACAAGGAGGACAGAATCCTCCACAAGGGTCAGGCACGGTCATCGCAAGTTCGACTAATCCTTCGACTACCACATCTAGTTCTCAGGCCATGCCTACATCTACAATAATTATGGCCATAAATAGTTCTCAAGCCCAACCCACATCCACGGGATCTATGGCTACCAATAGTTCGATACCATAACCACAGGGACTATACCCACAGTTAGTTCGACCACTGTACCTCCTTTCTTGAGTACAACAGATATTCCATCAAATACTCAAGTAGGCCCTTTTTCAACGTATCTTGGAAGTCAGGCACAACCTTCGACACCCAGGCCAAAAGGTTTCGAAAGTTTTAGGCCTTGGAGAGAACAGCCTTATGGAATGCCATCCTCCTATATGGCAGGATTACACAATGGCACGTCCACATATACACCACCTAATATGGCTACTTTTTCTCCAATCCAAAATGCTGGCTCTATGGGTCGAACTGCCCAAAACCAATGTCCGTCGAACCAATTACCTACACTGACTACTAACAATCAGGCAACGTTTAGGCAACAAATGGATGCAAGAGAGATGAACACCATATTCTCCCCTTTAATCCAAAATATTAATAGGACTAATCAGGAAAATACCCCAGTCTTATCAATAACTATCAACGCAAATGGCGCGTATAACAGAGTTCTTTGGGGCTCCCCAATCGACAAGACAACGTAGGCGAAACTATGTGGAGACCTAGGAAGAACCAACTATTAACCAGGTGCAACCACCCAGACAGAATGCCATCGAAAGAGACATGGGGGAAGGGTTAGAACGACAAGAAGTTCGACAGCAAACCCCTGAAGAACAACCCAGAAGGGTAGTCATGGTTAATAGAGATCAAAATGCAGACGAAATAATCCATAGGGTTGGACAAGATAACATGGTGACGGAGAATAACTTAACTACCATGATCGAAAGAATCATGACCAATAATGGCTTAAACACAGGGTTTTGACACCCAAATTATACATCCCTTATAATGGATTTTATCTTACAAACAGAATTACCAAGAGGTTCCAAAGTCCCCAAGTTTATTCTCAGGGGATACTAGTGAATCAACTGTAGAACACATAGCCAGATACTTGACTGAAGTAGGGGATCTGGAAAATAGTGAAAACCTAAGAATAAAATACTTTCCTAGTTCGTTAACAAAAAATGCATTCACATGGTTTACTACATTGCCACCAAACTCTATAGATGCATGGCCTCATCTAGAAAGAATGTTCCATGAGCAGTTTTACATGGGGCAGATTAAGATAAGTCTTAAAGAATTGGCTAGCATTAAGAGAAAGTTTAATTAACCTATAGATGATTACCTGAATAGGTTCCATTTATTGAAATCTAGATGTTTTACAGTTGTGCCTGAACATGAATTAGTCGAAATGGCCGCAGGTGGGCTAGATTATTCAATTTGAAAGAAATTAGATACCTAATATCTGAGGGACATGGCCCAATTGGCAGATAGAGTTCGAAAAGTCGAACGTTTTAAGGCTGAAAAGGCTAGAGCAAATAAAAGTTATAAAAAAGAGAGAGTGGCCTATGTCTAAACCGAATATGAGGAATTCGAAACATTCGATAATTCCTGTAATTATGAGGAAGTCGAAATGGATTTGGCTGAATTAAAAAAGGCACCTCCATATGCTTGTAAAATGCTCACTCCTTCGAATGGTAAAAACCCTGTCGAAGTAGAGAAGAATGATAAATTTCCTAAGAAAACGTACACATTTGATGTTACCAAGTGCGATAAAATTTTCGATTTATTAGTGAAAGATGGCCAAATGATAGTGCCTCCTAATTCCAAAATTCATCCGTTAGAACAATGGAAGAAAAGAGGTTTTTGTAAATACCATGGATTTCTCGCCCATAAAACCTCACAATGTTTTCTTTTCAGGGATCTGATACAGAATGCTAATAAGGACGGTCGTTTGAAGTTCGTCGATAAGGGCAGAAGCCACATGAAGGTTGATGTTAATCCTCTCCATGTTGATGACATCAATTATGCTGAGCCAACCGAAATCAACATGGTGGACATGGTCGAGGCTGGAGAGGATGAAACTAGGAAGGTGGAAATTGTCGCGACAGGAAAGTAGGCTACTGAAAGCCTAAATGACAACGTGACCTTCAACACTGATGTCCAAGGTTCCTCTATAGGAAAGTTTGAACCAAAGGTCACTGAAGGCCTTTTTAGAAATATAAGTGAGGCTACTGAAGGCCTTAGGATGAAATTCGAGAAAATAAGAATTTCTTAAACCCCTACCTTGGGGGTCAACATGGTGAATCTTTCTCAACCCGTTCCAAAAATGGAAGAATTGGAGAGATGTCTAATGATGGAGAAAGAAAGGGTAAGCTATGGATACCCAAAAGCCAATGAAAGTCTTCGTGAATATCTCTGAAGGTGTCATGAGAAGAATGCTGGAAGAATACTGATATGCCCAAGGTGCTCAATCATCTTGAATCGAAGGGTCGCTGAGAATTATGGGAGAGCCCAGCGAATCAAAACTCAGGGACATTGGAGGCAAGAAAGCCAACCTATGAAGATTTACCCAATACCTGGGGAGAGTCTTCTGGGTTTTCTGGTGCGTTGCTACAAAGTGGAATCCAAGATTCTCATGTGTCCCTGTTGCACCCCAATTTTTGACCTCTGAGATCCCATCATTTTTCTAAGTATTATGATCATTATCATTATCATATATCATCATGCATATTTTTATTTACTAACAAAAAAAAAGAAAAAAAGTTTGTTGCTTGTGTGTTAAAAAATAGGAGACTGAGCAAGAGAAAGCTGGAGAAATTAGGGTTATAAGGCCCACAAGAGGTTCAACATTCTCTCAAGACTCAAAGGTTCCTTCAATCAATATTCAAGACCAAGGATGGCTCAGTTTAAGGCAGACAACTCTCAAGATCGCCAGAAGCGCCAAATTAGGGTTTTGACCTAATTTCACCAGAAGGTTGACTTTTTAATCAGGAGACGATTCAAAGACTCAAATTATGATTCAAAGGCCTTTAAATCAACATTATAGTCCATTCATGTCATTCAATTGAGGAGAAGACCTTGATTCATTGAAAGATCGCAAAACTGCAGTTCATTGGAGAAAAGTCAACTGCAGTCAAAAATCAAGATTTTTGGTCAACATCAATCATTTGAAGTAATATTCATCATTTGATCATTGATTTATCATGATTCATCAAGAAAAGTTTAGAAATCAACAAAACTCAAAATTGCAAAATTAGGGTTTTTGACCTAAAAGTCAACTGAACTTTAACCAACCATAACTCTCTCCTCGTTCATTAGAAAAATTCCAACCAAAGCTCATTCTCAAGGAAATTCAATTCTCTACAACTTTGATGTTGAGCCCAAGGTCAAGAAATGCTTCCGCATAAGAGATATAAGCCAAAACATTACAGGTTATTTTGAAAGTCAACAAAAAGCAGTTTTTTGTCAAAGCCCATATCATCAAGATAAATTCTCCAAATGCAAAAAAAGCTTCCAAAGTGGCTTGTAGAGGACATCTTGGGCTTTCCAAAAAGTACAAGAACACATTCATATGATCAAAATTGAGGGAGATATGCCTTGATGAAGGTGACTTTTTTTTGGAAAAATGCATGAAACAAGTAATGACCAAATTTTGATTCTTTTTCAAAAAGGCCAATTCTTTTATGATTCAATTTTGGTTCTCATATGTTCAAGGGCATTCACAACATATCCATGATTCATGACATTTTTATTTCATTTTTAATTGAATTTTATTCATTTAAAATTCAATTAAAGTGAGATAATTCAAGGTATTATCCAAGATGCTCATGTGATGCAAGCAATGACCTATTCAAAGCATCTAAGATAGGATTTGAGATTGGAGAGAATAACACTTGAGTGTTTTAACCATGGTTAAAGAAATGCACTCATTGAAAAAATATTCCATTTTTATCTTCTTTTCCAAAATCAATCATGGTTTTTTCCACTTGCAAGGCTTCCATATCAAATCCTTTGCCTATAAATAGAGCTTCATTTTCTTCATTCAAAGAGGGTAAAAGGGACCAACAAGAACAACAACAACAAATACAACAAAGCCATAGCTTAAGAATTTTATATTTTCCAAAAGTTTCAATGAACTTGTAAAAATCAAGGCTCATTCAAATAACCACTTTCAATCAATTTCAATCACTCTATTCCACTCTTGGGAAATCATAGAGTAAGCATCATGTAGCCTATAACATGTAGTAGTGTTAGGAGTTCATGAATTAAAAACTCCATATTTATGCATATTTCAAATTTTATCATATTTTTATTATTGTTATATTTTGTTGAAATCTAATGACACTAACATGTTCCTGGGAATATTTAGAGTAAGTTTGAACGTTAGCATGAAGCTTTAATGGCCAGAACCAAGAGAACCATGTTAAAACACCATGTATGAACATAACCATGGCCAAGCTCCAAACTCATAGCTACGTTGCTCAAATGGAAAAACTAACACCGCTATCATGTTCAGAAGGGTCAAATTACGTGATATGGGTGGCCCTTGTTTTTTTCCATCTTCATTATGTAGGTCGTTCAAGAGCTAGAAAATTTGAAGGAAAAATCTGCAGGTAAATCCGCTGCAAAATCCGCAGCTAATTCCGCAGGTAAGAGGTTGAAGAAGATGAATAGTAGTGTAGACTTTTTGACCATGGTGCGTGGCACTTTGAAGGGATATCATTGGCCAGTCAAAAGTTCTTTCCTTCCACGCAGGCAGAGTGGGCCCCAGTTGACTTATCATTTCAAACTTTGATCACACGCTCATGGCCCACGTGATCTATCATGTGCCTTCAGATTTTGTCCATCAGATCATCACTATTTCACATCCGATGCACCAGGACGCACAGACCACCATGGTCCACCATAAAATCACCACACAAGATCCAGTTTGTTTTATTTTCTTTATATTTTCTTATTTAATCTATTTTCTTTTCAAAATTAATTAAAAAATAGTTTTAAAAACTCAAAAAATATTTTAATTTCAGTTTTAAGTTTATAAAATATTATTTTATTTTTTAGCATAAAAATATTTTATTTTTATTCATAATTAATTTATTTTGCTTAATTAATTAGTAATTATGTAAATATTGCTTTTTAATTATTTTCAACCAATCAAAAAACTCCAAAAAATATTTTTCTTTTAGATTTAGGTTTATATTTTGATAATCTAATTTTTGACATAAAAAAAGAATATTTTTCTTGTTATGTTTATTTTTGTATATTATTTGATATTATTTCTTATCTTTTTCTTTGTCCCGAATCGGAATAAAAGATCAAATATGGCAGAGATTGTATGCAGTTGATTTAAGACTTTTGGAAATTTATCGTGTAGTCGCTATGATTCTATCAAGCTTCTGATAAATTTTCATTAACTTTAAATTCGAGATCATCATTCACTCACCATCGATCTTCACTACTAACATCGTGGATACACTTGACTAGCTTCAAGATGATTCGCGTGCTAACGTACTAACAACTGACTTTAATTTCCACATTTTATTATATTGTTCTTTATATTTCTTACTTTATGTTTTATTTTATCATTCATCATATTTATGTTTGTGTTATTTTCTCTTTGCTATTTGGGCGTATTATTTATGTTTATGTTATTTTCTCTTTGTCCATTTGGACGTATTATTTATGTTTATGTTATTTTCTCTTTGTCCATTTGGACGTATTATTTATGTTTATGTTATTTTCTCTTTGTCAGTTTGGAAGTATTATTTATGTTTATGTTATTTTCTCTTTGTCCATTTGGACGTATTGTTTATGTTTATGTTATTTTCCCTTTGTCCATTTGAACATATTATTTATGCTTCCGCTATTTTCTCTTTGTTCATTTGGACGCATTGTTTATGTTTCTGCCATCTTCCTTTTGTCCACTTGGACCATATTTTTACCTTTGAGCTAAAACATTAATAATCAAAATAAAACTTAAAAAAAAAACACTTCGCACACTTGCACCTCTAGGGTTTGCTCTGTTGTTACCTTTTTTGATCATACCATCATTTAAGAAAAGGAAATATCTTATAAATTGAGGGTAGGTAACTCCTAACTGCTTGCTCAAACAAATCATTTTTCAAACAACGTGTTTTCAAAACTTCTCATCTATTTTCGAAACTTTCATCTGATATTTGAAGGGCATTATTCCCGGAGAAACTCTTCAGAGACCTATGCGACCTAGTGTCCATCTTCACTTCTTCTATTTTCAAATAAATTTCAAAACGGTTTTCAACCCAACTTTCAATCACTGTTTTCACAAAACAAATTTCAAAAGATAAAACTTTGTAAGCATCCGCCAAGGATTATTACAAAGTCAAACCATTCAAAAAATGATATTTGTATACATCCGCCAAGGATTATTACAAAGTCAAAACCATTTTCCAACACACACCCACGCCCATTTTCAAGCAAACAAAATCAAATAAGACAAAAGTGAACTAAGAAAAATTAAGAGCCCATGGATAACCATGGATACAAAGGGTGCTTAAAACCTTCCCTTTGTATAACCAACCCCCCGAACCCAAAATCTGTCAAAAGGTCTTTCCTGTTCTTTTATGCCTTTCCTATTTGGATAAAATAAAAGTCGGCGTCGACTCTTGCAAAAAAAAAAACCCGCAAACAAACATTTTTTCTATGCGGAAATCAAAATCAAAAAAGAGATAGGAGTCAGTTCGCCAAAAAAAACTGAGTTACAGTCCCAAATGTGGGGAAGTTTATCATAAGGAAGTGGCTGAGATGTTCGAGAGGATCCCATTCACTACTGGTTGGGACCTACAAGGAACCAACCTCAATATCTATGTCTTCGATAAAAGGGGAATGTCAAAAAGGCCAGATAGACCTCACCTAAAATCTAGGAGAGTTACTTTCAAACTACCTGCTGATGTGCCTACCGACCGTTGGACCCAAGCCGGTGCTGGAAGAGAGAAGTGAAAGAGTTTCGACCATGGAGGAAGGACTGCCTTGGCATATAGGAAACAATTTCAAGCATCAGAAAGGGAAGAATATAGGTTGGAGAATTATAAAAGGAAAACCCCATGTCAAGGTCTCAATGGAGGAGGCACCAAAGAATCAAGAAGGCTGAAAAAGAGTTAAGGTCGAAGGAGATAGGGGAATCCAGCAGCAACAAGTTCCCTCTTCAGGTTTTAAGTTCAAACAAACCTCCAGTAGGAAGAAAATTATTCGTCTCAGAGAAGCATGATGTTGATAAGAAAAACCAGGAAAACCCAGTGAGAGATGAGGAAATGTTAACAGATGATTTCGAGTCCGATGGAGTGTCTTTTGTAAATTTGAACTGTAATATAGTATATGTCTTACCCCACGAATACTACCAGGAGACAGAGGTCGAAGACTGTGAGGAGGCAGATGAAGAAGAGATGGTGAAGCACAAACTAGTGTGCTACTATGTGCTAAATAATGGTGTTGTTGAGGAGCAGAATGCATTCTTCAAGAGACCCGATCAGGGAATGAGGAACCATCTTAAGCCCCTATACATCGGGGATAAGATTGAAAATGTGGGAATTAACAAAGTGCTTGTTGATGGTGGAGCAACAGTAAACCTAATGCCTCAATACATGCTAAAACAAATTGGCATGTTTGACACAGATATAAGACCTCACAACATGGTGTTGTCGAACTATGAAGGGAAAATTGGACATACTCTAGGGGTAATACAGGTGAATCTTACTGTTGGCTCGGTTATAAGGACAACTATGTTTATGGTGATACTAGCAAAGGCCAATTACAACCTATTATTGGGTAGAGAGTGGATTCATGGAGTAGCAGTCGTTCCTTCGACGATGCATCAAAGGCTGACCATCTGGAGAGAAGATGGTATAGTAGAAAACATCGAGGGGGATCAAGGTTACTATATGTCGGAAGTGATCAAGTGAATAAAACAAGCTTTGACAAAAATTTGGCAAACATTGGGCCATTTCAAGTGGCTGAAGACATATATTCACCGAATAAGAATGCACTTTACTACTTAACTCTCCATCCTAGTGGTTTCTAATGGAACAGAGAGATAATGGGAGAACCTGAGGACCCAGAGCATGTCGAAGGATTACCTAGAACACGGCCAACTGACTGAGATGAAGATGTTGAATATGTCTGAGTCCTCTTTATTCAAAAATATTTTGGCTTACATAGTCGAGAACAAAAGAAAAGCGGACCTCGAGGCCAAAATAACAAACATGGTTGTCAAAGCCACAAATGAAGAATCACATATAGCAGGACCTGGAGTGCACTTCATTCCAAAACCCCCTGACGAGCAGATTGCTGATAAACAGGGTCCAAGTGAACAAGCAAGTCAAATGATGGATGGTGTCTGTGACGAAGAACCTTTGGGGTTCAAGAAAGACCCAGTAGCATCAAGTGCGAAGATGTTGGCTCAATATACCCTCGAAGAAGTAGATCTTGGAGACGAAAGTTTGAAGAAGATTACATACATTAGCACAAAACTGGAGCCCAAGGTGAAGGCAAAGGTCATTACATTACTAAAAGAAAATAAAGACTACTTCGCTTGGGATTATGACGAAATGCCTGGTTTGAAGAGAGAGTTATTCGAACTGAAGCTGTCCATCAAGGATGGAAAGAAGCCCATTAAGCAGATTCCCGTAATGTTTGCCCCGGAGATTCTCTCAAAGATCAAAACAGAAGTCGAATGGCTTCTTCGATGCAAATTCATCAGGACTATGAGGTATGTCGAATGGATTGCAAATATAGTTCATGTTATTAAGAAAAATGGCTCTTTAAGGGTATGTATAGATTTTCGTGACTTAAATGCAGCCACCCCTAAGGATGAATATCCAATGCCTGTGGCAGAAATGCTAGTCGATTCAGCCGCAGGCTTCAAATACCTTAGTATGTTAGATGGATACTTTGGATATAACCAGATTTTCATTGCTGAGGAAGATGTGCCCAAAACAGATTTTCGATGCCCGGGGGAAATAGGCACTTATGAATGGGTTGTTATGCCTTTTGTCTTAAAAAATGGTGGGGCAACTTACCAATGAGCAATGAACTCTATATTTCATGATTTCATAGAGACCTTTATGCAGGTATACATAGATGACATTGTGATAAAGTCTGCTTCAGATGACAATCATCTAGATCATCTTTGCCCATCATTTTAAAGAATGAGGAAACATGGCCTGAAGATGAACCCCCTTAAATGTGCCTTCTTTGTGCAGGCTGGAGATTTCCTGGGCTTTGTGGTCCATAAGAAGGGGATAGAAATCAATCAAAATAAAACGAAGACTATCATGGAAACAAAAGCACCATCGACAAATAAGGAGTTACAGTCATTATTGGGGAAGATAAATTTCCTAAGAAGATTCATATCTAACTTGAGTGGTCTAACACAAGCCTTCTCTCCCCTCCTTCGTCTGAAGCAAGGAAGATTCGAGTGGAAAAAAGAGCATCAAGAAGCATTCGACAAGATATGGCGATATTTGATGCATCCACCTATTCTATCACCTTCAAATGGGAAGAAGCATATGAGACTATATATATCAACCTCTGACACTACCATAGTAGCATGTTAGAATAAGAGGATGAAGATGGCGTCGAAAGAGCCATTTATTACTTAAGTAGGGTATTGAATGATGCATAGACTAGATATACTGCTATAGAAAAACTATGCCTTTGTTTGTATTTTTCTTGTATAAAACTTAAGTATTATATAAAGCCAGTTTATGTTTCTTCTCACTTTGATGTCATTAAACACATGTTGTCTAAGCCAATATTACACAATCGAATTGGCAAGTGGGCTTTAGCCCTTACTGAATACTCTTTAATCTTTTTGCCTTTAAAAGCAATGAAAGGACAAATAGTATCAGACTTCATTGTGAACCACGCAGTGGTCAAAAGTCATCAACAATATGATGAAATAAAACCATGGCGATTGTTCTTCGATGGATCAACACACAAAGAGGGAAGTGGAGTTGGGGTCCTCATAATTTCTCCTGAAGGAATTCCAACAAAACTCAAGTATAGAATCGAAGGCCCTCTATGTTCTAACAATGAAGCAGAGTACGAGGCATTATTTGCAGGACTTGAAGCTTTGTTGGAATTGGGGGCAACCAGAGTCGAAATCAAAGGAGACTCTGAATTAGTGATAAAACAACTGACGAAAGAATACAAATGCATAAAGGAAAATTTGATTATGTATTTCTTCATGGCAAATAGGCTGATCAAAAAATTCGAATACGTGGACTTAAAACATGTCCCCAGGATAAAGAATCAAAAGGAAAATGATTTGTAACAAGTAGCTTCAAGGTATAAAGTGTCGAAGAAAAGGTTGGAAGAATTGATTCAAGTCAGAGGGAAAGCAATGGCCACCAGATTATCTCCGACTGACTTGGAAAACACACAATTAGGCTTTTCAAGTCAAGAAGAATTCAAAGTGTTAAATATAGATACTCTAACAGATAAGGATTGGATAAGTCCAATTCTCAATTACCTAAAAGACCCTTCGACAAATACAGAGAGAAAGATTAAGTACAAAGCCTTATCTTACTTCTGGATGGTTAAAGAATTATTCAAGAAAACTCCTGAGGGAATTTTGTTGAAATGCTTAGGTGAAACTGAAGCTTATTTAGCACTATCCAATGTACATAGTGGAGCTTGTGGAGCCCATCAAGCTGGGCATAAAATTAAATGGTTGTTATTTCGTTATGGGATGTATTGGCCCACTATGTTAAAAGACTGCATAGACTTTGCCAAAGCATGTCAAGAATGTCAGATGCATGCAAGTGTCCAACATGCTCCTGCAAGTGAATTAAGTTCAATCATCAAGCCATGGCCTTTCTGAGGATGGGCATTGGACTTAATTGGAGAAATTCGACCTACCTCATTTAAGGGCCAAAGATATATTTTGGTGGGAATAGATTATTTTACAAAGTGGGTCGTGGCCGTACCATTAATAAATGTAGACCAAGAGGTGGTTACTGAATTCATTCAAAAACAAATACTCTACAGGTTTGGAATCCCAGAAAGCATAACAACAGACCAAGGATCAGTATTTACAGGTCGAAAGATGCAGGAATTTGCAAAAGAGATGGGGTTCAAGTTGTTAACCTCTACACCTTATTATGCTCAAGCAAATGGTCAGGTCGAGGCGGCCAATAAAGTGGTAATTGGTTTGATAAAGAAACATGTGGGAAGAAAGCCTAAAAATTGGAATAAGACTCTAGATCAAACACTTTGGGCTTGTCGAACGTCACCTAAAGAAGCAACCAATACTACACCCTTCCAACTCACATTTGGACATGATGCAGTATTACCAGTAGAAATCTATTTGCAGTTAGTTAAAATTCAAAAGCAAAAAGAGATCCCTCCAAATATGTATTAGGAAATGATGATGAACGAATTGGTGGATCTAGACGAGGAAAGGTTGTGCTCTTTAGAAATGATAAAGAGACAAGAAGAAAGAGTGGCCAGAGCATATAATAAAAAGGTGAAAGGTGAAATTTTTGTTATAAATGGTTTAGTTTGGAAAGTTATTTTACCTATAGATCGAAAGAATCAAGCCTTAGGTAAATGGTCCCCACATTGGGAAGGCCCTTTTCGAATTTTAAAAGTATTTTCAAATAACGCCTATGAGATAGAAGAATTGACAGAAGATCGAAGGATACTAAAAGTAAATGAAAAGTACTTGAAGAAGTACAAACCATTCATACAAGAAATTAAAATAATGGCGAAGTAACAATAAAAGATCATGCGAAGCCAAAATGGTGTAAATGCAAGTGCCAAAATGGCAATATCTTAATATTACAAAACAAAATATTCATAGTAAATATCATAGCAACAAATTAAAGTGTAAGGATCAAAAAGTTAAGCAATCACCACTGGTTTGGGTTTGTTATTGTGGCTGGAGTCTTCACTGGCTTTCTTCTCTTTGGAGGAAGTAGCAGGCTTCCGCGCAGCAGCTATTGGTTCTTTGATATTTTGCCTTCGAGTAAGAGCTAGAACCAAGTAAAAGAAGCAAAAAAAACAAGTTAATATGTAGCCTTTTCGAAAGAAACTTATAAATGAGATCGAGAAATTCTCCAGCTCCAACCTTCTGGTATCGGAGTCAGAACACGAACGTGTTCGAGACCAATACGAATATGTCCTTTGAAACTGTCCAAGGTATGCTTAGTCGGAACCACTCGTTCAGCACGCTTTTTGGATTCCTCGCGAAGGATTTTTTTTAAAATTTTCACAGACGAACCAGTCTGGAAATGGGGGACTAAAGGCCACACCAAAATCAGCATTGGGCAATCGAGGGAATTTTGGAGGATACATTTTGAAATCCACTTCATAATGTTGTTCAGGACGAACGTATGAGGGCAAATTCAGTTTATCCAGTTTTTTAGAAAACTTTTCATGTAAAGTGAAAGCGGCTTCACCAACGATTCGACTAATATTGTCTGGCCTATAGACAGTTTCAAAGAACTTTTGAAATGCTTGTATCTCTTTAATGTGTGTGGAAGTACCTTTCTGGAAACGCTCCTGCATAGAAGCAAAAGCTATAGTCAGTTCCTTCGACAAGGCTCGAACATCGAAGATTTGTTGTTGGTAGTACTCCAACCCCCACTTGTGAAATTCCATGGTAGAGTAGAACGAAGGTTCAAAGGAAATGGGAGTGAGAGAGGTCACGCCAATATATCTTGCAGTCTTCGACTCAAAACTTGCCTCAGTCAAAAACATGGAGTGCAGACACAAGTTACCTTTCTTACTAAACATGCACTTAGGAAGAAGCTGGACAAGTCCAAATTGTCTCGAAACGAGATTTGGTTGGTAACTAAGAAGGCCATAGTGGCTCTTCGTAATTCGGAGTCGATGGTACAACATTTTAGGAGTAAAAAATGCCTCTCAAATGGCCATTGATTCAGCATGATGATCTGGAGAGGAGGCAGGAAATTCTCTTGTGAACCACTCAGGGCCTACTTTTCTTTCGACGAATGGAGCCATCGAAGGAGTAAACCGATAACGTTTCGCGAACATCATCATGTAACCTCAAAAAGCTTCAGGTAATTGACCTCCTTTGTCATGAGGGGTTAGGTGAGCTAACCTTGTGCCTTCAATGGTTCTATTCTTGATTGCTTCATCATCTTCATCAACTAAGCCTTTCTTCGACAAGACGGTCTCGAAAGTGGCATTTAACCACAGTTGCAGTAACCAGAAGGGTCCAGTAAAGAGTAATGAAGACCCAGCTTCATAAGTCCTTAGAAGATCTGCAGATTCACCGAGGCACTCATAGAGATATCTAAGGATCATCTGGCTCAATCCCAACTTCATGCCAGAATTAAGTTGGTTGGCCATGGCAAGATACCTCTTCGCCACCTGCAGAGACCTTGAGCAGAAAACGCACCTCAAAAGCCAAAGAGCCAGGAAAGCAATATGCTCTTTGTCAGAAACTTCATCATTATCCTTGTTGTGATGTTTCACAATGAAGATGGTATAGGTGGCTTTACTCTCACCAAACTTGATGGTGTCAGTATCCATATAATTGGGGTCGAAGTCTTCTCTTGTTGGTCGGAGCCCTGTGATAGCAGCTATATCAAAGAGGGTATGGGTAATCATCCCACATGGGAGATGGAAAGTGTTATGAGACGCGTCCCAAAAATACATGGACGCTACCAACATAGGTTGATTATATTCTAATCCAGTTTTCGACAGCTGGATTAAGTCATAAATCCCTAATTCTTTCCAGAATGGGGCTTTCTTCGATTCAACTTTTGCTAACCAAGAGTAATAGGGTTCATGATCCTTTACTAAAGGGGTAGCCCTAAATACCTTAAGAGTATTGGTCATATATTCTAACCTAATGGTCTATTGAGCTATCGAAGCTCCAGTAGAAGTCCCAGAAGAATATTTTCCTACATTCTCAACAAAAAAAAAATTTACCCCTATCATCTAGTTTGTTTTTGCTAACTAGAGGCCTAGCTTTATAGTAAGCAGAGAAATATTTAGTTTGTAAATGTGTATTAGGACCAGGATGTAAGTACAAGCCTACACTCACCAAGGAGTTTTCGATTCATGGCAAACATCATAAGTGAACAAATACAAAAGCACAAGTGAATGACTCAAAGAAAAGCAAGTTTTTGGCTATCTAAGACATTTTAGGTCGACCTACCACATGCCTAGGTCAGCCTGTAAAGCTTCAGTTACTCAGCATATGGTTTTGCATCAGTCAGGTCGACCCAGATAATCATTAGGTCGACTCAAACTAAAGCAAACAAAGAAGATTCACTTCTGTCCTATTTAGGTCGACTCACCCACGCCCCTAGGTCGACCTAAACTGAAGAAAAATCCCAAGAACATGTTTCAACTGATCTTAGGTCGACCTAAAGCCCCAACAGGTCGACCCAACTGGCAACAATCATAACTTGGTTGAATCTGCTCCATTTAGGTCGACCTAATCAATGAAGTAGGTCAACCTATCTCCTCAAAAATTGCCAAATTGTGTGTTTGCTCTGCATCAACGTACCAGCACCTATATATATATTTTTCTGTTAATTATTCATTTTCAACACCAACAACTAAAAGATACACAAAGGCTTCTCATCTTCGTTCTTCTTCTCAACTCCAACACAATTACACACAATCATTTTTGCGTTGAGAGTTTGCGATCAAGATCGATAACGTCCATGGAACGGAATTGAGGATTCCCAGTGGGTGAAGATTTGTGGGGTTTTTGGTGAATAAAATCTGCGGATTTTGTCCTCCAAGATTGGTGAATTTTGGGGGTTTTTATCAAGAGACTTCATCAAAGATTCAGCTGAGTGTGAAGATTGAAGAACAAGGGTTCGAGCAATTCAAAACACTGCAGAAAGGGAATCAAAGTGAAGCTCTTGGAAGACACTTGATCTGGCTCAAGATTAAGGGGAAGAAGATTTAAAGGATCAACATATTCGGTTTATCGTTATCGCTTTGTTATCTTCTTTGTATAAACTATTTTCAATCATAATGAATGACATCCGAATTCCCGTTTGGAATTGGGGGCAGATGTAGTCGTAGCAAGGACGATCGACGGACTGCCTGAGCAAATATCGTGTTCTTATCGCTTTTATCTTTTCGTTTACGCTTCGCTTATTTCTGGTCATAATTGCAAATTGATCAAAGCTTCAAGTGTTAAACTTGTGTGATAAGATTCTGCATAAACACCACAAGTCACCACACGTTGAATCATAATCAATTTGGACATTATCGCCAAGTGTTTGATATATTGCTTCAACTGTTATCAAGTCATTGCAAACAAAGTTAATCAAGCAAGTAGTTAAACGATCTATATTAGGTTAACCGATTGATTCTCTAAGTGGTCTTTCATTATTAATCCTTAACTGTTTTGTGGTTTAATCACATATCCGATTCTTTCAATAGTGGTTTGGAATAGACGCGAGTCGATCCCGAAACGCTTTCGCCTAAGTTTTAGATAAATCCGAAAAATTCTGAGGCATCTATTCACCCCCCTCTAGATCCTTAAGCCTAGCGTCTAACAAGTGGCATCAAGAGCTCTAGTTTATTCCGTGCTACGTAAAGGCCAAATTAGATAAGGCTCTACAACCAAAAGTAACTTTTGCGGTTGATCCAAATAAGTTCAAAAGATCGTATACTCCTTTATATAGTAAATACACTTTTGTACCAAAAGAATCAACTAGCAAAACATCATATTCTAATCATATTACTTGTCACTATTGTTGCAAAAAGGGTCATACCATTGAAAAATGCAAATTTAGGAGGATTTTAGTTCCTAAAGGAGTATTTCAATGGTTGCCAAAGTGCAACAATTTATGTACTCACTACCAAGGACCCAATGAAAATTGGGGACCTTCCACTCTAAATTAATTTTGCAGGAAAAGTGTCTTGACATTGTCGAAAGGTTGTGGTTCCTTGATAGCGGATGTTCAAGACACATGACGGGAGACATATCACTTTTTGTTGAGTTTCACGCAAAGAAAAAGGGGTATGTCACCTATGGAGACAACAATCGGGGAGCTATACTTGGTAAAGGAAGTGTAGGTAACCCGTCTACCACAACTATAACTGATGTGTTACTAGTAGAAGGTCTTAAACATAATCTCTTAAGTATTAGTCAATTGTGCGACAAAGACTTTAAAGTAACTTTTACAAATTCTGGTTGCACAATAGAACATACTAAGAAAAGAGACATTATGTTTAATGGCATAAGAGTAAACAATATATATATGCTGAATTTGGACGAAGTATCGAAGTCAAGTGCCAAGTGTCTCATTGCTCTAGGCGAAGACTCATGGCTTTGGCATAGACGCCTTGCTCATATAAATGTTGACTTACTTAATAAGGTTGTCACAAAAGACTTAGTAATCGGTTTACCAAAAATAAAGTTTTCAAAGGATCATCTATGTGATGCATGTCAAAAGGGGAAGCAAACAAAAACTTCTTTTAAATCAAAAAATGTGGTTTCAACATCACGTCCTCTTGAACTTCTTCACATGGATCTCTTTGGCCCTTCAAGGACTAAAAGCATAGGTGGAAACATCTATGGTTTTGTCATTGTTGATGATTACTCTAGATTTTGTTGGACAATCTTTCTACCTAGTAAGGATCAAACTTTTTCAGCTTTTACTCAATTTGCAAGGTTATGTCAAAACAAAATGAACACTAAAATAGTTGCAATCCGTAGTGATCACAATGGAGAATTTGAAAACTATCTTTTTGAAAAATACTGTGATAAACATGGAATTGAACATAACTTTTCAGCTCCTAGAACACCGCAACAAAACGGAGTAGTTGAACGTAAAAATCGTGTTCTAGAGGAGTTGGCAAGAACAATGCTCAATGAGGGAAGTCTACCCAAATATTTCTGGGCTGATGCTATTAGCACCGCATGTTATGTTTTGAATATGATACTAATATGTCCTATACTAAACAAAACACCATATGAGTTATTAAAGGGTAGAAAACCAAATGTGTCAGATCTCCACGTATTCAGTTGCAAATGTTTTGTGTTAAACAACGGTAAGGATAACCTTAGGAAATTCAATGCTAAAGCCGACGAAGGCATATTTCTTGGCTACTCTCAATCTAGTAAAGCATATAGGATTTACAACAAAAGACTACTTATAGTTGAAGAGTCAGTTTATGTGTCCTTTGATGAATCTTACTCAAAATATGTCGAGAAAGGTATATCTTTTGATAGTGCAGGCCCATCTACTGAAGACATTGTCAAAGAAAAGGAAGACGAAAGTGAAATTGTAGCAAAGGAAGATGTTAAGGAAGGGAAAGATGAATCTCATGATAATGTTGAAAAAGAAAGCATCTCAAACAACGAAGAACTTCCTAAGGCCTGGACAAACGTAAAGGATCATCCAATCGACAACATAATAGGTGACATCTCAAAGGGCGTTACAACACGCTCCAAGATAATCAACTTTTGTCATCATTTTGCGTTTGTTTCACAAGTTGAGCCGAAAAACGCAAAGGACGCATTACTTGATGAGCATTGGCTAATGGCCATGCAAGAAGAATTAAACCAATTTAAACGGAATGATGTTTGGGACCTTGTCCCTCATCCGGGAGAACATCAAGTAATTGGTACTAGATGGGTTTTTCGTAACAAACTTGATGAAAACGGAGTTATTACTAGAAACAAAGCTAGACTGGTAGCTCAAGGCTACAATCAAGAGGAAGGCATTGATTATGAAGAGACGTACGCTCCCGTAGCACGTCTTGAGGCTATTCGTCTCCTACTTGCTTATGCTTGCTCAAAAGACTTTAAACTCTTTCAAATGGATGTTAAAAGTGCCTTTCTAAATGGCTATATTAATGAAGAGGTCTATGTAGCTCAACCACCCG
This sequence comes from Vicia villosa, assembly GCF_029867415.1. Taxonomy (NCBI): domain Eukaryota; kingdom Viridiplantae; phylum Streptophyta; class Magnoliopsida; order Fabales; family Fabaceae; genus Vicia; species Vicia villosa. The sequence goes on from NW_026706044.1 coordinate 159,402, forward strand.
GTTTTGACAATTACAAGTATCCAACACATGTTTATAAGTTGAAACGTGCTTTATACGGTCTTAAACAAGCCCCTAGGGCTTGGTATGAACGTTTAAGCAAATTTCTACTTAGTCAAGGATACTTTAGGGGTAAAGTTGACACTACTCTCTTTATTAAAAGAAAAGATAAAGATATACTTTTCGTTCAAGTTTATGTAGATGATATAATATTTGGGTTAACTAATGCAAAACTTGTCAAAGAATTTTCTAAGCTTATGCAGAGTGAATTTGAGATGAGCCTCATGGGAGAATTGAACTTCTTCCTTGGTCTACAAATCAAGCAACTTAGTCATGGAACCTTCGTTAGTCAAACCAAGTATTGCATGGAATTGCTTAAGAGATTTGGAATGAGTGAGGCAAAGGAGATTGACACACCTATGGCAACCAATAGCAACCTAGACAAGGATGAAAATGGTAAAGAAGTTGATGTGAAATTGTACCGAGGTATGATAGGCTCACTATTGTATCTCACAGCTTCAAGATCGGACATTATGTTTAGTGTATGTATGTGCGTGAGATACCAATCATGCCCAAAGGAATCACACCTAAAAGCTGTAAAAAGAATTCTACGATATCTCCGTGGAACTACTGCATATGGCCAATGGTATCCTAAGGGAAATGAATGCTATTTGGTGGGATTCTCCGACTCCGACTTTGCTGGATGCAAATCTGACAGATAGAGTACCAGTGGGACATGTCATCTATTCTCAAATTCATTGATAAGTTGGCACAGCAAGAAACAAGTATCAGTTGCATTATCTACAACTGAGGGAGAATATGTAGCTGCCGGAAGCTGCTGTGCTCAGATATTATGGCTCAAGCAGCAACTCATTGACTTTGGTATTAAGCTTGATCGAATACCTATCATGTGCGACAACACAAGCGCCATAAACTTAAACAAGAATCCTGTTCTACACTCACGAACCAAGCATATCGAAATAAGGCATCACTTCCTAAGAGATCATGTAGATAAAGGGGAAGTCATATTTGAACATGTAGAGAGCAAGAAACAACTAGCTGATATCTTTACCAAACCTCTTGCAACCGAGCCGTTCTTCAACATTCGAAGAGAATTAGGGATATTGGATATCTCTAATTTGAGCTAAACATGCTCCTTTTTGTTTATTTAATTATTTTTAACTCTATTCTTTGATTATGCTCAAGCTAACATTTCTCTTAGTATGAAGATAGTACACAATCAATCAAGGATCGTGCTACATTGACAAGAGGAATATACCTCACGTTACGTCATGATGACAAGATATCTGAAAGTTGAGAAAATGGTAACATGTTTGTTGTTCACTTCCAAAAATATTATTGATGCTATAATATGATATCAATTAACATGTTTATAGTGACTTCATATATGATTCTCCATATATCTCATTTACATGTGTCTATTGCTCATCATTACTCATAATATATCATGTTTGGGCATGCCAATTGTAACACCCTTCTAAACCCCGTAGAAAATTTAATAATTAATCAGAGTAAAAACATATGCACAAGGGTGCCACAATTATTTAAAATAATTATATCAACTAAGGTCAAAGTCATGCTTTATTAGGAAACGATTCACCAAAACACAATCATGTTTAACACAGCGGAGTACGAAACATCATCAAATACAACCAAAATGGGATCATAATCCAACACCAAATAAATTAGATAATTTCATAAAAACTCCATAACTATCGTTCCCCAGTGTTACAGATCAGAGCATGACCGACACGACCCAACATAACCGGATAAACTCTATGAGTCATCCTCACCAAGCACTAATGCCGCTATTCTTCAATTTGAAAATGACAACATGTAAGGGTGAGTCTCATTCTCAATTAGTAAATATTATGCAATTCATAAGCAACAAGCATCATAATATACCGTTCACCCAATTATACATATTCAGATTCACATCCATTACTAATTCACACAATAATAGATTGCAACACACACTACAGAAATCCATACAATCATATTATGACAAAATGCATATGACACAACTGACACTATGCATGTGGTACCAAATAACCGTGGAATCAATCCACCTAACCGATCTACACCTCATCGAGATACGGCCCACCGACACAATTTCCACACAATGGGAAATATGTCCACCAACGATCCAAACATTACCGGGATCCAACATTAATGCATATGAATGAATGAAACACATATAACATACTTAGAACACACCGAATCACGATGAACAACTCATCTCAACACCACATCACCGAATAAGTATGTACATGTTTCCAACATCATTCAAATAGTCATGCATCCATCATAATCATAATAACAAATCACAACCAATTCATCATCACATCAAACACATTGTCACACCTATCTCATATGCACACAATGTTCAATTCTCATCAAGTAATTAAATCTAGTTTTTAAGGAAATAAAGTCGGCTATTACCAATATTCATTATCCATCTTATAAAACACTTAATTACTTGCACAACGCCCAAAACGGCACTAAGAAATGATTCACGGATCAAAAGATACGTTATTTTGAAGTTTGGAAAAATTTACACACAGCAAGGTTCGCTCAGCGGAGCAAGGCAGAAGCGAAACCCTTCCAACCCCCGCTCAACGGACCTCAAGCGATGTCAAACAGAAGCGAACTACGTTGGGACCTCCTCTCAGCGGACCCCCCTCCGCTCAGCGGACCTGCGATTTCAGCAAACCCCAAGTCTGCGACAGACCCCTGCGATTTCACTCTCTTTTCACCCAAAAACGAATCCATACATCACATACAGGCATATAATCATCATACATTCAATTATACACCATAAAACATCATCCAAACTCATTATTAACCAATTAGTTCACACAATTATCATCAATTCAATCCAATTATAACACCCTAACCTAACAATCCCAATATCTAATTGAACCAAACCATACATCCATCTACCTATCACCTAAGACCACATAAGAGATACTAAAAGGAAGAGTCCCCCTTACCTCGATGAATCTCTTGAATGCTCTCCTTCCGGTTTCACGTTCTTGCCTCTTTCTCTTCTCTTGCTCTTTTCACGTGTTCTTCCTTTCTCCCCAAATGGTTCCTTTCTTTCTTATTTTATGAAAATAAAATAAAATAAAATATCACAACTTAGTAAAAGGCCTAACCAATATAGCACCCCTCTTTTACTAACATCACACCATAAGCTCAATAGCCTTTATTCCATCATTTTCCGATTAAAATACAAAATTCCAATTATTTAATTTAAATCTTAATTAAATTAATAAACTGAAATCATGGGGTGTTACAACTCTCCCCCACTAAAAGAGTTTTCGTCCTCGAAAACATACCTTAGACGAAAAGTTCCGGGTAAGAGTCCTTCATCTGGCTCTCTAACTCCCATGTAACATTTCCACCGGCTGGTCCTCCCCAAACCACTTTCACCGTTGCTATATCTTTACCTCGTAACTGCTTCACTTTACGATCTTCAATCCTCATAGGTAACGTCTCTACAGTCAGATTATCTCGCACCTGTAAATCATCTACTTGAATCTCATGAGACTGATCCGCAATGTATTTCCTCAACTGAGATACGTGGAACACATCATGCAAATTAGCGAGTGCAGGCGGTAAAGCAACCTGATAAGCAACCTTTCCAATCTTCTTAGTAATCTGAAATGGACCAATGAAACGCGGAGTTAACTTCTTCGACTTCAAGGCTCTCCCAATACCAGTCATCGGAGTAACTCGCATGAATACATGATCTCCTTCCTTAAATTCAATATCCTTCCTTCTTTTGTCATGGTAACTCTTCTGACGACTCTGAGAAGCTCTCATCTTTTCCTGAATCATCTTGATCTTTTCTGTAGTTTGTTGCACAATCTCCGGTCCAACCACCGTATTTTCTCCAGATTCGTACCAACACAAAGGTGTTCTACATCTCCTACCATACAATGCTTCAAACGGAGCCATACCAATACTCGAATGATAACTATTGTTGTAGGTAAACTCAACCAAAGGTAAATAACTATCCCAAGCACCACCTTTTCTAACACACAAGCTCGTAACAAATCCTCTAACGATTGAATCGTTCTCTCCGTCTGTCCATCTGTCTCCGGATGATAAGCAGAACTCAACCTCAACTTAGTACCTAAGGCTTCCTGCAATCCTGTCCAGAACTTAGAAGTAAATCTCGGATCTCTATCCGACACAATACTAGCCGGAACACCATGTAAACTCATTATCTTCTCAACATACAACTGAGCCAACTTCTCCATCGAATAATCCATTCTTATTGGAATAAAGTGAGCAGATTTCGTCAACCGATCTACAATAACCCAGATAGAATCACAATTCTTGCTCGTTCTAGGTAAACCAAATACAAAGTCCATAGAAATTCCATCCCACTTCCAATCCGGAACAAACAACGGTTCCATCAATCCAGACGGTTTCTGATGCTCAATTTTTGACTTCTGACAAATTAAGCAAGCATAAACAAACTCAGCAATTTCCTTCTTCATTCCAAGCCACCAAAACAATTTCTTCAAATCATGATACATCTTGGTAGCACCAGGATGAATGCTCAATCCACTCCGGTGTCCTTCTTCCAGAATACTCTTTCTGATCTCAGCAACATCGGGTACACACACTCGGTCTCCAAACCTTATAACACCATTCTCTTCAATTCGGAATTCACCTCCTCGACCTTGGTTAATCAATGTCAACTTATCTACCAATCCAACGTCAGATTTCTGTCCGTTTCTAATTTCTTCAAGGATATTATTAGTTAACTTTAACATCCCCAACTTAACGCTATTAGAAGTACTTTCGCATACTAAACTCAAATCTCGGAATTGCTCAATTAAATCCAATTCTCGCACCATTAGCATAGACATATGCAATGACTTCCTGCTCAATGCATCAGCAACAACATTTGCTTTACCAGGATGGTAATTCAAACCGAAATCATAGTCCTTCAGAAATTCTAACCATCTTCTCTGTCTCATATTGAGCTCTTTCTGATCGAAGAGATACTTCAGACTCTTATGATCGCTGAATACCTCAAATCAAGAACCATAGAGATAGTGTCTCCACAACTTCAACACAAACACCACAATCGCCAATTCCAAATCATGAGTCGGATAATTCTTTTCATGAATCTTCAACTGTCTTGAAGCATAGGCCACTACCTGCTTATCTTGCATCAAAACACCACCTAAACCCATCAGTGAAGCATCACAGTACACATTGAAAGACTTCTCTGGATTAGGCAAAATTAAGATTGGAGCACTTGTCAACCTCTTCTTCAACTCTTGGAAACCTTTTTCACATTCTGAATCCCATACAAATACTTGTCCTTTTCTTGTTAACTTAGTCATTGGTAATGCCAACTTCGAAAATCCCTCAATGAACTTTCTATAGTAACCTGCCAGACCAAGAAAACTACGAATCTCTGAAGCATTCTTCGGCGTCTCCCACTGAGATACTGCTTCTACCTTCATAGGATCCACTGCGATACCGTTCTTCTAAATTACGTGGCCAAGAAAACTTACTTCCTTCAACCAGAATTCACATTTAGACAATTTCGCATACAACTTCTTCTCTTTCAATAACTCCAATACCACTCTTAGATGCTCTGCATGTTCTTCATCACTCTTCGAGTAAATTAGAATGTCGTCAATGAACACTACTACGAACTTGTCAAGATACAGGTGAAATATCCTGTTCATATACTCCATGAAAACACCAGGTGCATTAGTAACACCAAATGGCATAACAGAATATTCATAGTGTCCATACCTCGTTCGGAATGCCGTCTTCTGAATATCTTCTGCCTTCACACGAATTTGATGATATCCAGACCTCAAATCAACCTTGCTAAATACACAAGCTCCAACCAACTGGTCCATCATATCATCAATCCTCGGCAAAGGATGTCGATTTTTGATTGTCACTTTGTTCAGTTGTCTATAATCAACACATAGCCTCATTGAACCTTCTTTCTTCTTAACCAACAGTACCGGCGCACCCCACGGTGACACACTAGGACGAATAAACTTCTTCTCCAACAATTCTTCTAACTGTTTCTTTAGTTCAACCAATTCTGATGCCGACATGCGATACGGTGCCATCGACATAGGACTAGTTCCAGGAATCAATTCTATAGCGAACTCCACTTCTCTTTCAGGTGGCAACTCACTAACATCTTCTGGAAACACTTCCGGATACTCATTCACTACCCGTAGCTCACCAGTATTCCTGTCACCTCCATCGAAGAACACAACATAAATACCACTGCTCCATCATTGACAGCTAAGTTCATCTGTTTGACTGACATTGTCAAATCCTCAACACTAACCTCTTCAGGAAAGATAACCGTCTTCGTAAAACAATTGATATGAACTCGATTAAATTGCAACCAGTTCATCCCTAAAATGACGTCAAGTCCTTCAAGAGGAAGGCATACTAAATCCATTCCAAACTTTCTACCAAATATGTCAACAGGACAGTTCAAACAAGCAGAAGAAGTAGTTACTGAACCCGACGCAGGAGTGTCAATAACCATGCTTCCATGAATAACAGATATTTCTAATCCCAATCGTTTAGCACAATCCAATGAAATGAACGAATGAGTCGCTCCAGTATCTATAATAGCAACTAAAGGTGTGTCATGGATAAAACACGTACCTTTAATTAGACGATCTTCTGGAGTAGTCTCTGACCCAGACAAAGCAAAAACTTTTCCACCAACCTGATCCTTCTTCGGTTTAGTGCAGTGTGGACTGATGTGACCCTCTTCGCCGCAATTGTAGCAAGTCACAATCTTCATCCTACAATCTGAAGCAATATGACCCGCCTTACCAAACTTGAAGCATTTCTTCTCTCCACCCTTGCACTCATTCCTTCTATGCCCAGTCTCTCCACAGTTGTAGCACCTAACGGGAGCACCAGAATCTCCCCCACTAGGCCTCTTCCAATCCCCAGCCCTAGGATTTCCTCTACCATATGGCTTACCTCTATCCATAGGCTTCTTACCTTTCTTTTCAACCAACTCACGAGAGTGAGATGACTTCAGCTTAAGGTTATCCTCTTCAAAGATCCTACTACAGTCCACTAAATCGACAAATCGCCGAATTCTCTGGTACCTGATCCCTTGCTTGATCTCATCACGAAGACCATTCTCGAACTTGATGCACTTTGAGAATTCACTAGCCTCGTCATTGTTGTAGTGAACGTAGTACTTCGCCAACTCGACAAATTTCGAAGCATACTCTGGTACCGTCATATTACCCTGAGTCAGCTCCAAAAATTCAATCTCTTTCCTGCCTCGAACGTCTTCAGGAAAATACCTCCTCAGAAACTCTCTCTTGAACACAGCCCAGGAAATAGCTACACCATCAGCATCCAATTCAGCCCTGGTAGCCATCCACCAGTCATCAGCTTCTTCGGACAACATATGAGTACCATACCTCACTTTCAGGTTCTCAGCACAATCGATGACTCTGAAAATCCTCTCGATCTCCTTAAGCCATTTCTGAGCACCTTCAGGATCATGTGTACCCTTGAACAACGGAGGATTGTTCCGCTGGAAACTGTTCAGCTGCCTGTCAGCACCAATACCAGCTCCATTGACATTCCCTCCCAGTACCCCAGCAACCATGCCCAGAGCCTCAGCAATTGCATCGTCGTTTCTTCCTCCTCTTCCGGCCATTGTTCTGCTAAATATCAAACAATATTCATTAGAACAAGATGTATCGATAGTGTCAACCTTACACTATTCGCATACGAGGGATTAACTGACACTAAGACTCTGACTCAAACGACCGACTATGCTCTGATACCACTATTGTAACACCCTTCTAAACCCCGCAGAAAATTTAATAATTAATCAGAGTAAAAACATATGCACAAGGGTGCCACAATTATTTAAAATAATTATATCAACTAAGGTCAAAGTCATGCTTTATTAGGAAACGATTCACCAAAACACAATCATGTTTAACACAGCGGAGTACGAAACACCATCAAATACAACCAAAATGGGATCATAATCCAACACCAAATAAATTAGATAATTTCATAAAAACTCTATAACTATCGTTCCCCAGTGTTACAGATCAGAGCATGACCGAAACGACCCAACATAACCGGATAAACTCTATGAGTCATCCTCACCAAGCACTAATGCCGCTATTCTTCAATCTGAAAATGACAACATGTAAGGGTGAGTCTCATTCTCAATTAGTAAATATTATGCAATTCATAAGCAACAAGCATCATAATATACCGTTCACCCAATTATACATATTCAGATTCACATCCATTACTAATTCACACAATAATAGATTGCAACACACACTACAAAAATCCATACAATCATATTATGACAAAATGCATATGACACAACTGACACTATGCATGTGGTACCAAATAACCGTGGAATCAATCCACCTAACCGATCTACACCTCATCGAGATACGGCCCACCGACACAATTTCCACACAATGGGAAATATGTCCACCAACGATCCAAACATCATCGGGATCCAACATCAATGCATATGAATGAATGAAACACATATAACATACTTAGAACACACCGAATCACGATGAACAACTCATCTCAACACCACATCACCGAATAAGTATGTACATGTTTCCAACATCATTCAAATAGTCATGCATCCATCATAATCATAATAACAAATCACAACCAATTCATCATCACATCAAACACATTGTCACACCTATCTCATATGCACACAATGTTCAATTCTCATCAAGTAATTAAATCTAGTTTTTAAGGAAATAAAGTCGGCTATTACCAATATTCATTATCCATCTTATAAAACACTTAATTACTTGCACAACGCCCAAAACGGCACTAAGAAATGATTCACGGATCAAAAGATACGTTATTTTGAAGTTTGGAAAAATTTACACACAGCAAGGTTCGCTCAGCGGAGCAAGGCAGAAGCGAAACCCTTCCAACCCCCGCTCAGCGGACCTCAAGCGACGTCAAACAGAAGCGAACTACGTTGGGACCTCCGCTCAGCGGACCCCCCTCCGCTCAGCGGACCTGCAATTTCAGCAAACCCCAAGTCTGCGACAGACCCCTGCGATTTCACTCTCTTTTCACCCAAAAACGAATCCAGACATCACATACAGGCATATAATCATCATACATTCAATTATACACCATAAAACATCATCCAAACTCATTATTAACCAATTAGTTCACACAATTATCATCAATTCAATCCAATTATAACACCCTAACCTAACAATCCCAATATCTAATTGAACCAAACCATACATCAATCTACCTATCACCTAAGACCACATAAGAGATACTAAAAGGAAGAGTCCCCCCTTACCTCGATGAATCTCTTGAATGCTCTCCTTCCGGTTTCACGTTCTTGCCTCTTTCTCTTCTCTTGCTCTTTTCACGTGTTCTTCCTTTCTCCCCAAATGGTTCCTTTCTTTCTTATTTTATGAAAATAAAATAAAATAAAATATCACAACTTAGTAAAAGGCCTGACCAATATAGCACCCCTCTTTTACTAACATCACACCATAAGCCCAATAGCCTTTATTCCATAATTTTCCGATTAAAATACTAAATTCCAATTATTTAATTTAAATCTTAATTAAATTAATAAACTGAAATCATGGGGTGTTACACCAAAAATAGAACAGGCATATATCTTACATTCATAAGTCACTCCACTGCATTTCAAGCATTTGAAGCATTTTTACCATTATGCTTATGTAAGATAATTGTTTGGTTAAGATTATTCTATTATTGTCTTCTATTACTCTCTTGTTGTCTATCTTTTGATGTTGTCAAAGGGGTAGATAAGTTGAGAGTACGGGGGAGCCTAGTACGGGGGAGCTCACGCATACAAGTCCGGGGGAGCCTTAGTCATTCAACCAAATGTTTGCCATCATCAAAAAGGGGGAGTATGTAAGTACAAGCCTACACTCACCAAGGAGTTTTTGATTCATGGCAAACATCATAAGTGAACAAATACAAAAGCACAAGTGAATGACTCAAAGAAAAGCATGTTTTTGGCTATCTAAGACATTTTAGGTCGACCTACCACATGCCTAGGTCAGCCTGTAAAGTTTCAGTTACTCAGCATATGGTTTTGCATCAGTCAGGTCGACCCAGATAATCATTAGGTCGACTCAAACTAAAGCAAACAAAGAAGATTCACTTCTGTCCTATTTAGGTCGACTCACCCACGCCCCTAGGTCGACCTAAACTGAAGAAAAATCCCAAGAACATGTTTTAACTGATCTTAGGTCGACCTAAAGCCCCAACAGGTCGACCCAACTGGCAACAATCATAACTTGGTTGAATCTACTCCATTTAGGTCGACCTAATCAATGAAGTAGGTCAACCTATCTCCTCAAAAATTGCCAAATTGTGTGTTTGCTCTGCATCAACGTACCAGCACCTATATATATATATATATATATATATATATATATATATATATATATATATATATATATATATATATATATATATATATATATATATATGAGGAGGGATATTCTTACTCCAGGAGTAAGTTATTAACACTTACTCCAAATCTGGATCATTGATTATTCTCAATCTAATGGTTAAAAGTAATAAGTAATGATTTTCTCTCTCCACATTTAATTACTTAATATTTTTAACCATTAGATTGAGAAGAATCAAAGATCCAGATTTGGAGTAAGTGTAAATAACTTACTCCTGGAGTAAGAATATCCCTCCTCTATATATATATATATATATATATATATATATATATTTCTGTTAATTATTCATTTTCAACACCAACAACTGAAAGATACACAAAGGCTTCTCATCTTCGTTCTTCTTCTCAACTCCAACACAATTACACACAATCATTTTTGCGTTGAGAGTTTGCCATCAAGATCGATAACGTCCATGGAACGGAATTGAGGATTCCCAGTGGGTGAAGATTTGTGGGGTTTTTGGTGAATAAAATCTGCGGATTTTGTCCTCCAAGATTGGTGAATTTTGGGGGTTTTTATCAAGAGACTTCATCAAAGATTCAGCTGAGTGTGAAGATTGAAGAACAAGGGTTCGAGCAATTCAAAACACTGCAGAAAGGGAATCAAAGTGAAGCTCTTGGAAGACACTTGATCTGGCTCAAGATTAAGGGGGAGAAGATTCAAAGGATCAACACATTCGTTTTATCGTTATCGCTTTGTTATCTTCTTTGTATAAACTGTTTTCAATCATAATGAAAGACATCCCAATTCCCGTTTGGAATTGGGGGCAGATGTAGTCGTAGCGAGGACGATCAACGTACTGCCTGAACAAATATCGTGTTCTTATCGCTTTATCTTTTCGTTTACGCTTCGCTTATTTCTGGTCATAATTGCAAATTGATCAAAGCTTTAAGTGTTAAACTTGCGTGATAAGATTCTGCATAAACACCACAAGTCACCACACCTTGAATCATAATCAATTTGGACATTATCACCAAGTGTTTGATATATTGCTTCAACTGTTATCAAGTCATTGCAAACAAAGTTAATCAAGCAAGTAGTTAAACTATCTATATTAGGTTAACCGATTGATTCTCTAAGCAGTCTTTCATCATTAATCCTTAACTGTTTTATGGTTTAATCACATATCCGATTCTTTCAATAGTGGTTCGGAATAGACGTGAGTCGATCCCGAAACGCTTTCGCCTAAGTTTTAGATAAATCCGAAAAATTCTGAGGCATCTATTCACCCCCCTCTAGATCCTTAAGCCTAGCGTCTAACACAGGAAGTGGACCCATGAATGCATGCACTTTATTAGCAATCTCAAAAGGGATTATTACCTGAGAAGCATAGATGTTGCGTTTCTCCTCTAGGTAAGGCTCCGGAATGTACTCTTGATTTCCAACAAGCCTGGGTTTTTGCATCTTCATAACCAATTGAGAAGTTTCTACGGTTTGTGGTTGTTGGGTTTGTTTATTTGCGGAAGCCATTGGTGATGAGAAGTGATTGAAGAAGATGAAGAAAGTTTTAAAGGGTTTTTTGTTTCAGAGAAAGAACAAAAGCGAGATTGTAAAAGAAACAGGAAGGAAAAGTTACATAAGTGGCTATAGTCACTATTTAAAGGACTAGAGTTTAACCTCTTCAGATTTCTAATGAAGTTATTAAATGACGTTAGTGGGGCACGTGTCCAGGAATAATTGGTCTACCAAGCGGTTACGCAGTTAACAGCCTTATTCCTAGTTTCTAGGAGTAATGATCAGACGTAATGGCGCATGGTTTTGAGAAGATGTTTTGAAAGAAAGGTCATAATTGCTATGGCGTCATTCAGAATATTGGAACCCAAGGGTTTGGAAAGGTCAAAATCTAAAAGTATCAAGAAATGACTATTTCTACTTGCCTTTTCGAAATAGAAACTTATTGGGGGCAATTTGTTACCTGGAGATTTCGACAAGATGGTTATGTTCTTCGAAGTCATATGTCTCGAAGAAAGAATGGCTTTAAAAAAGCTATTGTTAAAAGGGTCTTTTATATCAGTATTATTTCCTAAGTTGAGATAAGGCATGGAGTGATTATCTTTGAAATAGAAGAAATAAAAGACTTAGAATATTCTGACATATTTTGAAAACTTGTAAAAAAACACGTTGTTTCGCGTTGAAGAGTCTCGAGCGGGATTATTTAAATTTCAAAAGTGATCCTTTCGAGTCAGAAGGATGCGTGGAAACTCTAGGGATTTGAAGCGCATGCAAACACACAACGTGGCATCTCATTAGAGTAAGACCGTTAGGGTCAAATTAGTATAAATAGGGATCTTAGTGGTAGGATTCAAAGGTGTTCAATTTGTACAAAGTTACTCAAAAAATACTCAAGTACCAAGTGAAAGAGAAAGAGTTTTCATTGAGAATGTACGTATGACACCAACATTGTCTCTAATTTCGTTTCATTTACCAATAAAGTTCCTTTAAAGCATTCCTTTTCGAACCCATTTACATTTCAGTAGAAGTACTTAGCATATGGACTTGTTCATCAGAAACTTCTGTCTTTAGATCTTCATAACTTGTTTTCTTTGGACATGGTATCATAGCCGTATAAACTTCAAAGTCTTCTGTTATGTGTTTGTTGATGTTTCTCAGAGCGTGAGTGACGCAGAAACGAAATAATTTGGTCATTCCATTTATTAGAACCAAGATCAATCATTCAGATGAGAAACTCCCCCTGAGTTTAAGATTTGATTAAGATTAGATATCCTGATTATGAACCATTCTGGGTAACTCCCCTTGGTTCCAATAGATCAGATATTAAGATCTTAGAGGTCTTGATAACGAAGGTCCTTCATTTTCAGAGCCTGCTTTCCAATTTTACTCTTGGATCCTGATTGAAAACTTTCAGAGCTTCTGAAGTATCAAAGTTTGACTTAACATAACTTTTTATTCGGATTCTTCTATCCAATGCTTGCAGACATACTTTGACTTCTGATTAGCTCAGTTCTTCTGTCATGCGTCTTTGAATGTGGATCTTGTTTTGAATGCTTTCGGGAAAACTTTATCTTTTGAATGTCCTATTCTTGTATCTTCTAATCTTTATCTGTGATTCTGAAAGTTCTCAATAGTCTGGTCTGTCTTAGAATGCCTAGTGAACTTGTTCAGAGTTCCTCGGTTAAGTATCAAATAAATAACCGTCAGAGGAAAATGTATATATTTTATCACTCAATTATTTTATTTTATCCAAGATCTATCAAAATCATTTTATGTTTCTCCCCCTTTTTTACATCATCAAAAGGTTAGAGAATCTCTATATATGGTGATGCATTTAGATAGTAGACTAACATAATGGAGCCAAACAGGTATTTTATTAATAGATTAAACAAGTATAATTGACGATAAGAAAAATTATAAGATTTAGACAAAAGAAGACTTAGTTAACAGAGCAAGACAATGACTCTTGTGTACCAAATGACCAAAAAATAATCATCAAAACCTTCAATTTTATCCGCCCTAACACATCTTGTTTCAACCAGTGCATGATTCAGTCCAATCCTTTTTACTATTTCCTAGATTCCTTCTCGGAATATTATCTCAGATAATATCCTTCCATAAGGTATATGCGATTGTAATTGCGTTCTTGATATTTCAATGGAGTGTTTCATATGGTTGAAGATGGTTTTAGGAAGATTTATCCTAAAGTGATATGTCAAGAGATAGATGAAGATTTTGTCGTCATGAGATAGAGTGCTCCTTGCTGTTGCTCGAGGACAGAGATTAGAAAGAGAGAATCTGAACCAAGTTCGAGCAGAAGGAAGAAGCGATTCAGGGTTAGTTGGTTCATATGTGACTCTAGAAGTGACACACCCTATGACCTTCGCTATTGAGGAAACAGAAATAGCAATGGGTAGTCTATAGATTTTAGACTAGATAGTGTTTCTATTATCACTTATTCTTGCAAACTTCTAGAATTCTTTCACCAGAGTAGTAAAGATAAAACCACTTTACAAGGCGCACTAACCTAACCAAGACTGGATTTGCATACTCCTTATTATGTCCAGTCCAGAGTCTTTGAGTCTAGTAAGATTGGGTCATTTTTCTGGAATGACTTCTAGGGTTTCCTCATTTCCATGAAAGGTTTTGATAGACATGGTTAAAGCACAATTAAAGTTTTAAGAGATATTGGTTGGATAGAAAACGATAAAGGATGAAGGAGGGATTGCCACTATTTATAGACTAGAAGGTGAGATATTCAAAAAACTATTTTCAAAAGGATTTATCAAGAGTGACTGTTGCTATTTTCCAGATAGGTCATAAATGTTTAGAGAAGCCTGGGAGACAAAGACGTATGGAGAAAGGAAAAGAATCATTCATAGGAATTGACCAATAAAAGAATTTTGAACAACTACCCCCTAATAAAGACTAAGGAAACTGACACACGTTAGCAGTCTGAAATTTTACCTAAACCTTAATGAAGCGTGCATTTGACATTAATGAATAGTTGTTCTTCTTAATTTTTAGTAAATTTAAAATATTTAAATACTATTCATTTCTAATTAAGATAAATTTATCATAATAAACTAGAAAATGACAAAACGAGACTTCATTAGTTAAAGCACATAACACACACAAATATAGCAAAAGTTCAACAACAAAGACATACATAAAGGACACACACATAAAATTATATGAAACAACTCATGTTCTTCTATCCCCTGAAGACGTCGCATTTGGTTTTAAACAAGCAAAACTCAGAAAATCTTTCTGGGCCATCTTCTGCTATCGTCTCCTTGATCAGTTCCACTATTCCATCTTGAAAAAATATTTCAGATAGAACTCTTCAATACGAAATGTAGGACTTGATGCGACATCTAGAATCAGAGATAGATTTCCACATATAGTTAAAGATAGATAGTGGTAGATTCACTTGAACATCATTCATAAGAATGTAAATGAGCACTTGATCATCATATCTCAGATAATCTTTATTTTCTCCTCTGGGAAGGAAGTTTGACATCATTAACTTGAACCAAGCGTTAGGAAGGGGTAGAATATTTTTAGGATTCAGAGGTTCATATCTTGATAACAAGTCATGAAGAGAAGGAAATTTGTCAGACATAGTGGTTTTAGATTTGACAGATTCAATAGTGACACCAATATCTTCACGCCCAGTAGAAAGAACTATTGAAAACAGATTAATAGTAATGGGGATCTCAAAGATATAAGAGGATATGGAGGTATCCTCGTAATCAAGGTATGCATGTTTCCAAAATTCCTTAACAAGGTTCACATAAGATGGGTTTCTCCAACATGTTGATGTACCTTGTCCATTCTTGGATGTATGTCACATGTGAGATACTGCAAGCAATGTTACTTTCAACATACATAAATTCAATTTGCTTTTCAATGATAAGTTCAAGCCGATCTTCATTTCCATGAAAAGTTAGTGGAGGCATAGAGAAGGAGATTTGATAGAAAAGGGTTAATGAGAGGAAGAGATGGATATGATAAAACACTATGAGCCTAGATATACATATACTCCACAAATTGTACCATACTTATGAGAGTGACATAGATCAAAGACGTAACAAAATACAAAGATTTCACAAAAAAGGAATAAAGTGAGCCAATCATCATAAGGAAGAAGGTACCGATCAGGTTACAAATATATCGTCTAAATAAATGATCATTCAGTGATGACACACAAAAGATACATGAAGATATATTATACGTAAGATTTTTGCTTATTTTCAAGAAAACTTATGAAGTCCTATTATCCACAAATTTGGACAAAACATTTTTCCTAAAAAGTTTCAGATCCTGAGATTTCAGAGAATCTACAACTTGAAAGTATACTAACATTAAAAACTTCTGTGTAAGATCTTCTCTAATGAGTAGAACTATTTTTATCATAAGCTCTTAGTGAATTATGAAAGGAAATCATACCTTTGGGATTCTGAAATCTTTATTGCGATTCTTTATCTGAATGCTTCTCATTCTGATTTTGGTTCATGCTTGCTTGTATTTGGAGCTTCTGACTTTCTTCAGAGGTTCTTCTTTGTTTTGGCTTTAAAGAATATATTCGTCTTGTTTTTTATCATCTTCTGAACTTATTATAACAAAGTTTGTAATATGAGTATCATCAAACTCTGAAGAATTTGAATAGTCCTCTTGTTTTTGCATTGTAGAGTTGGTCTAGCCGGACTTGACATCAAGTCTGCAAATAGCATTCTGACAGTTAGAGTTGTTCAGCTGAGATAGTTTCTCAAATTGATATATCCCTATATTAACTCTTCTTACTGCTTGATTGACTATTCTCTATATTTTTTTTACTAAACGACATTAGGTCTAGAGCTGTCAAATGGGCCAGCCCGGCCCAACCCGCTCCCGCCCGGTGGGCTAATATGTTTAAATGGGTTGGCCCGGCCCGGCCCGATTGCTTAATGGGATACATAAAATGAGCTCAGCCCATTTTTCAAAGGCCCGTGCGGCCCGATGGGCTTGCCCAACTCGTATTTCAATATTATAGTTTTAATTTTATAAAAAGAGATGTAATGGATAAATGCAACATAGCATAAGTAGAGAGTCATCATAAACATATATAAGTGATGTTTAAAATAGTTATCCATAAATATATATGAGTACCACAAAAACATTCATATAAAAGCACAAAGTAACTTAATATTATCACTAATACTTATCAAATTTTCTCTTTGTCTCACAACCATTTCCTTGATCACATCATCTTGAAAATATATATTCATCCTTTTTAACTTTTCTTTATCACTTGAAAACACATTTATGCAATCATATTGTAATACGGTGAACTGGCTTTAAAGAAATGTTGCGGTAAGCAAGAGTCGCTATCGACTTTTATTTTATCCAATATATAGAAAGGCTAAAAGAACAGGAAAAGAACTTTAAGAAAGATTTCGAGTTCGGGGGGTAAGTTATACAAAGGGATGGTTTAAAGCACCCTTTGCATCCATGGTTATCCATGGGCTCTTAATTGCTTAGCTCACTTTGTTTTCAAAATGTTTGAATTATTTGAAAAGATTTTGAATAAGAAAAGATTTCGAAGAAGAACTTTAGCTTGTAAATAAGCGTAGTCTTTTTTAATTTGATTTTGAAAAGAGTGGGAAAAGTAATTTTGAATTTGTTTGAATCGAGCAAGCAATTAAAAGTTACCTACCCTAAGTTTTGAAAGATGGTTCTTTTAGTTTTTGGGGCGAAAGGTTTATCCATACCATGAGAGGGCGGGAAGTCTTTCAATTGGATGTTGAAGGGTCATCGAGAAATATCGTTCGCCATAAGACTGTCCCTTGCCATTAAGAGGGCAAATAGTCTAAGGGAAGGATATAATAGTCATTAATCTTTTTAGGCATCATGCGAGGATACCTTAGCAATAGGACAATCATCTTATTTTTCTGAGGTAACATCGAGGGACTAGGTGATTTTTATTCCTTAAGGCAACCTTGCTTTAGGTATCCTCGGAATCGAGGGACGTGACTATTTAGTACAATTAGACGCAACAAAATCATTAAGGCAACAGGCAACAAAGGGAACAAGACAACAAGAGGAATTACCCTAAAGGTGTGTGTGTGGCACAATCACGTGGTTAACTTCGATGGTATTTATCTTATAAATTAGTGATATAGATTATTTAGCAGGCTTGCACTCCCTAGGATTACTAACCATGGCAGAAAATAAAACAGTTAAAATCCTACGCTATAACAATAAACACCTGCGGGGATGGGGGAAATTAAAAGGCGAAAAATAAAACCTAACCTACTACAATAAAACCCTTATAGGGTAAGAGAAAAATAAAGGCAGAAAATAAGAAAGAACAACAATTAATTTACACATCTTCAGCCTTGATCTTCCTCGAACCTTCGATTGGCTCTGAACATCTGAGAATTAACCAGACAATAATAGGGGTGAGTGTAAGAGGAATTCCTTGGCATTGAAAATAAACCCTAATTTAACCTATAAGGCAAAATTAAAAGATAAAATAACATTTAAATAAGAAAAGGATTAGAACTTAGCTTTTTGATTGGCATGGCGCGTAATCGGAGGATCTTGAGGTAACCCTGAAAATTTGAACAAAGAAGGGAAAAGGTTAGTGCATTGACTGATCTAAACCCTAATTGATTACAAACCCTAACCCTGAATTTAAGAAAACTTATTGTGACCCAAAAGGTTTATAAAGCTTAAAAATGCGTTAGTGGCTAACACCTACCTGAGGATTCTAGGGTTTATAAATGAATCGAGGTTAACAAACCTAAAAATTAACTATTAATTTTCAATTAATTAATTAATCAAAAGTATATACAAAAATAATAATTTTTATGGTTAGAAACAATTATCTTTAATGTCATGAGAAAAATCGAGTTTCGATTAAATAAGATAAATAGTCATATGAAATTATTTATTTAATTAATAAATAATATGTGCAAAATAATTTCTAAAATATCAATAATAGAAAAAATAGAGAAAAAGAAAATAAATAAAAAGGGGTTTAAAAAATAAAATAAAATAAAAAGGAACTAAGCTGGGATTCTGTGTAGTGGAGCCCTTGAGGACCATGGTGGACTAGCGCATGGGTGCCCTGGGATCTGGCTTTGATAGCAATCGGAGAGTGGAGAGCTGAGGATACACCGTGAGGCTTCAAGGACGCTACACACCAAATCTGGGAACAAATAATTCATGAAAAAAAATTGTAAACAACCTGGTTCGAACCCAGGATTGTATGATTAGTGACAAACATCCTTTACCAGCTACACCAAACGTTTCAGTCATAAAGGAACTATGAAATATATAATATATATTAAACATTATTTCAAAGGGAATAGTTCAAACGCATAGTCAAACATGGGCCCCAGAGCATTAGGCAACATCCAATAGAGAGAGGTGAGAGTGTGTTGAAGTACAGACTGGCCAACCAGGACACGCCAACATACCACGCGTGCAAGTCAAAGGTCATAGAATCCTGTTTATCATCCCTATCCCTCGTACCTGCGGATTTCGCCGCGGCTTTAACTGCAATTTTACCTGCGGATTTTCCGCAGGTTCTTCCTTCACCATAGCAACTTTCTAAAACCTGGAAGATCAAAACGAGCAAGAAACAAGAATGCCCAGATCTACTATTTAAAGCCCTATGAAGCTAATGGTGTCATCGTTTCACACAGATACGGCTTGGAACATGGAAAACGATGATCCACCTCTTGGAAGCCCTAACCATGGCAAGTATCGATTCAGGCCTCAAAGCTTCCATGTCCCACGTCCAATATACTTTAAATCATGCTGGGAACTCAAAGAAACCATTATCTTAGGTAAACACATGATGCAATATGGAAAATAGAAATCTTATACGTATGAACATGAATGATGAAGAGACATGCGTTTTAGGCTATTTAGATCGTAACTTACCATCCATACCTACTCTTTGGTACCTCAGGAAGAGAATAGGATCGTTAGTTGGCCTTGAAGCTCGCTTGAATGAAGACTGCAAGTTTACTCTCTTCTTTGAAATTTTACAAACTTTGAAACCCTTATTCTTTGCTCCCTCCTTAATTTTTTCGTCCCCTAATGACCTGCTTTTGTTCTCAATATATAGAGGGACCAATTAGGGTAATAGCTTTGAAAGAAAATCACTTGATTGGTAAAAGAAAAATATGAAAAGATTTTATTGAAAACTTAATCAAATCTTTCTTTTTTGTCCAATTCTTTTTCCAATCTCCTTCGAACAAATTTGTATGAGATTTCCTTAAAATATATGCTCAAGATTTGTTTTAGAAATAAGCCAAATCCAATCTTTTAATTTTCCCTTCATTTACTTGACTTAAATTGAATTTTAAAAGAATAAAATTCAAAATAAAATAAATAATAATGATTAAAATGAGAGATTGGTCATGTGGGTTGTGGATAGGCTTAGGATCAAGTTTCAAAACCAAAACTTAGGCCCATGGGCTTAAAAGATCAAAATTCTTCACTTTTGCACTTCATGCATTTCCACAAAATTAGTCAACTTCAATAAGTCATAACTCCCTCAATATTTGTCATATGGAGATGTTCTAGGACTTTTTGGAAAGCCCAAGGTGTCCTCTGTAAACCTTTTTGGAAAATATTTTTCATTTGGAGATTTTATCTTGATGATATTCCTCCTGACAAAAAACTGCTTTTTTGCGATCTTCTAGAAGGACTTGTAATGTATTAGCTCATATCTCTTAAATGAAGCACTTTTAGCCTTGGCATGTGAGAGACAAAATTGTAGAGAGTTCAATTTCCTTCAAATTGAGCTTTGGTTGGAGAATTTCTGATGTTCCATGTAGGAGTTATGGCTGGTCAAAGTTCAGTTGACTTTCTCCTATGAAAACCCTAATTTAGAAACTTTTGGTTTTGTTGACTTTTGATCTTTTCTTGATGAATCATGATCAACCCTTGATCAAATGGTGAATGTTACTTCAAAATAAGGAAGTTGACAAAAAATCAGGAATTTAGACTGTACTTTGACCACAGTTGACTTTAAGGTCAAATCAGTCGACTGTTGACTGTTTGAACTGTTGACTAGGCAATCTTGAGAATCAGAGTCTGAAACTTGGCATGAAGATCCTTTGAGGCATGTGAGAGGCCATGAGGTCCATTTGAGATGTCAGAATCTGATTTTACCTTGAGAAATACAAAACCCTAGTTTAGAGGCTGTTGTTTAGGAGAGAGTCTGCATGCTTCCTTCTTGTGTATCTTTGAGCATTTGAAAGTCAGATGGACTGAAATATGATGGGCATATTTTGGGGTATGATAGCTGCCCCTGTTCAATCTTCTTATATCTGAGGATGTAGATTGGCATGTGTGCCTGTTGGAATCTGAAGGTAGAAGAGGATTGAACACTAGAATACCCAGGAATTTGCCCTAGCTGGAGTAGGGACTTTTGTCGGAGATGGGCTTGAAGATGCCATCCAGGTGTTTGAAAAAGATGTATGATTGAGATGGGCTTAAAGATGCCATCTAGCTGGATAGACTTGAGAGTCAGAATACGTCGTACGTTAGACCGTATCTGAAGAATATACTTAGGATGAGTCGTACGTTAGACTGGAGGATGGGTCGTGCGTTAGACCGAATCCAATTTGCATCGGTAGATGTCTGGAAAGCCGTGCGTTAGGCTGAAGGATGAGTCGTGCGTTAGACCGAATCCAATTTGCATCGGTAGATGTCTGGAAAGCCGTGCGTTAGGCTGACGGACGGGTCGTGCGTTAGACCAGATCCAATTGCATCGGTAGATGTCTAGAAAGTCGTGCGTTAGGCTGAAGGATGAGTCGTGCATTAGACCGAATCCTAATTGCATCCGTAGATGTCTGGAAAGCCGTGCGTTAGGCTGAAGGATGAGTCGTGCGTTAGACCGAATCCTAATTGCATCCGTAGATGTCTGGAAAGTCGTGCATTAGGCTGAAGGATGGGTCGTGCGTTAAACCGGATCCAATTTGTTATCAGAAAGAGTCGTGCGTTAGGCTTTTCCTTTGAATGGGTTTAAGAATTGAATTATTGCATTGACTATCTTTGTAATGTACCTGTAAGATAATATTCACTTTGTAACAATGTCAGTTTTATGCAATGCTTATGATGCATGAATGAGATGAAGTTCTCAAAATAAATGAGGAGCTTTGTATGTTATGTATGAATTATAACCATGTGCAGTGTATGAATATGTATGTGATGTATATGATGTATATGATGTATGACTGATGCTGTTTGGAATGTTTTGAGAAAGTAAACCTTTGTGTTGTTGTGATTTTGATGTTTGATCTTGTCTTGAAGATGCTCCGCTGGGGATTTATGATTTCTGTTTGGGGATGAAAACGATTTGAATGATTGATCTTTGATGTACCCTGACTGGGGATAAGAGAGATGAATAACCCTGTTTGGAGAAGAAAATAGTATCGGGGAACCGGCAGTGTCGAAGATGTAAACTCAGTTGGGGAACTAAGTCTTTGTGGGACGGGAATATTTGGAGATGATTACTCTGTGGGGATATGATCCTGTGAAACAGGCTTTGTGGGAAAGCATGGATGTCTTGAATGTTGCCCCTAGTATTATAGTAACCGCCACTCCTGGATTTGTATCGATTAGGTAACACCACTGAGTATTGATCAAGATGTCAAACTGGACTTGCATAGATTTGCCCCTGCTAGTGGGAATTTTGAAGAGGTTCGCCTTGTGAGGACCTTATGAGAAGTGTACCATGGGTGACATGTCCCTAGTAGTCATAGGCCCAGGCCAATGTCCCATGCTGATTGGGAAGTAACTTCAGATCTTCTTGGATGCATGCCCCTGATTGTTTTGGCATCCTTGAGAGATTCTCGGAATCTTGACTTGATTGCCCCGGATTGATCGGGAAATAGTTTGAAACCCGCTTGGGATGTATGCCTTTGACTGTTTGGCATTTGAGAGATTCTTGGAATCTTGACTTGATTGCCCCAGATTGATTAGGCAAAACGCGCCATGCCCCTCGTATACGTAGGAGACATTGCTTCTGGAGTGATCTTGTCTGTCGGGATAACTGTTAGTCATTAGTTGCACCCTGTGCAGGTTCTTCCTGTTGCTAACATTTGAAATTATGTAGCAGGATATGTTTAATAATGTATTCATGAGATGCAATGCGTATGTCTGTCTTGAGTTTTTTTTGAAAAACATTAAAACAGGAGATGTAAAAGCGTGATGTTTATAAAAACGTGATGTTTGTAAAAACGAAATATCAACTCAGCATTTGTGGTAAACCTTAAGGAGTCAGGATACCTTTTTGGTGACAGTTATGCTTTCGAACTAACCATGCTTCAGTTAGGACTTTCAAGGGTTTTAACGTGGCTTGGTTCACGGTTTAAGAAACAAAAGATAAAAGGCTCAAAGTTTATTTGTACCCTTCCCAATCTTCGTGATGTTCTTCGATCCTATGCTCAGTTAACTTTGCGTTTTGAGTTCTAGCAGAGCTTTGAAGTCGTAACTTTGACATTCGATGATGGTTTAAGTAATGGAAGTTTATTTGGACAGGCAGTCGTCCTATTTTGTAGTTCTTTTTCTTTCTTTTGTTTTCGAGGATTTTTTAGTGACCTCTTTTTTGACTTTGTTATCCCTAACTTTTGCCTGAACTGTTTATTTTGAGATTACAGTCAGCGGGATGTTTCGATTTTTGATAAGTCTCCTTCATAGGTTTTGACATTAACAGCTTTTTCTTTTTGGTGGATATTGACTTCCTGACTTAATGGTTGCGGGAACCCATCATTATTCGTGTAGAAAACAGCTAAAATAATTGAGTTAACTGAGTAACTACCCTGCCCCAGGTTACGAATAAGGGTTTTTAAATTGTACAATAAAGAAAACTTCTACTCCTTAGGCTCAAAGGGGTTGACTTGGGATTAACATCCTTATATCTCCACTGTTTAGGAATTGAAACAATGCCTGTACATCGTCAGCATAGTCTGTTCAAAAGCATACTATACGAGGTTGCGGTATCATTTTCGTCATCCTCCCTCAAAAGGCTTGCAGCTTAGCAGGAGTTGAATATCACAAAACATATGCAAAGTAAAGATGCAGTTTAAAATGAGTGATAGCGAAATAATTAATTCAAGACAGGCATATGCAATGCACTAATGATGATTATTAAAACAGATAATGTTTATCATAAGTCGAATGTTCAATCAAACAGGAAAGAATTTGCAAATGAAAGTAAATATAATGATCTAAAAAGTTCATCCTTCTAGACATTGATCCATCTTATCGTGATTAGGCCTGGGAACCATGGTCACTACAGGAGTCTTGGGATGGTTGAATTCAATTTCACCAGCATCAATCAGGTCTTGAATCTTGTTCCTCAGCGTCCAGCAACTATTTGTATCGTGACCAGGGCTATCGAAGTGGTATGCACTTATTGCATTGAGATTATAGCCGCGAGCGGAAGTACTAGGATTCTTAGGAGGATCCTTTAAAGTAATCAACTCTGACTTCAGCAAGTATTGTAATTCCTGAGCCAGTGACATATTGATCTTTGTGAACTGACGCTTAAGTGCATCTGGCTTACGTTGTTGTTGTGGAATTGGTGTAGAGATCTGAATTGCCCCCACAGATTGGTTGCATTCATTACGACCTTTCCGATTGTACACAGTATTAGCCATATGAGGTTCCTCAGGTAAGTTGAAGTCAATGATCTTGTCATCAATGAGGTCTTGAGTCTTGTGCTTCAATTGCCAATAATCCTCTGTATCATGACCAGGACTATTCGAATGATAAGCACATCTCGCATGGTACTTATACCCAGGAGTGGGATTGGTAGGAAATGAATATGGAGGTAATAGAGTTATCAAGTCCTAATTGAGCAGTTGTTGGAGAACTTGAGACAGCGGTATATGTAATGGAGTAAATGACCGCTTAGGCTTGGATCTCTGATTATCTTGACCATCTTGATGCTTATGTTGATTCTTCTCCTTCTCGATCAGAAGTGCCTTCAATTCTTCTTGCCCCTTGGCCAAGTTAAGGATCAAAGCTTGGAATTCAGCATTCTGAGCTTGGAGATTCTTGACAGATTGCTCGAGATCCATTTGTGCTCAAATAAACAGCGAGAGAAGGATGAGAGACCCATCATAGGAAACCTGTTATGCAATGTTATGAATGCAGATGCAATGTTTTCAAGGATCTTTAAGAAATTTAGTTAGCAACGTCAGAAAATGATTTGGTCGCATCTTCGTTTGAAGAACTCTTATTCTTTGATGCTCTTCTATGGGAATCAAGCTCACCATATCGGGTGGGTCATCGCCTCTGATTCAGGATACTCCTGAATTGGAAGGTACATGGCTAGAGGAAAATAAATCCTCTTGCCCCTTGATAGGTACCGAGTCTCTGAATTGGAAAGTGTGTGGCCAAAGGAAAATAAATCCTCTTGCCCCTAGATAAGAGTTCAGCCCTTGATAAGAGCACCTGAAATTGTGCACCCTAAATTCCTAAGATCCTTGAAAGGGTTAGTTAAATCATGTTATGCTTATGATGTCATGATGTCATGATGTTATGCGATGCATCAGGAAAAGCGTAAGATAGTAAGGACGAGTGAGTCCCACAAGCTAAACCTGCAAGAAAACCAAAGGGTTAGTAACACACACAAGCAAGTCACACAAGAGTCCTTAGGTTTAGGAGCTTGTATGAAGTTCATAGGTAAGTACCCTCCCCACTGAAGTTTAGTTGGTTCATCCTATCCTAGAATAGTAACCGGGTTCTATGGTGCTCATATCCCTGATCTTTCTCGCGGGCATTGTCTCAACATAGCGCTCAATCGGCCAGCCAAAAGCATCCCTAGAGTCCAATCTCAATGAGTGTAGCATCGAGTATCAACCGGCTTCAGTCAGGAATCTGAAGCCAGCTATCTCGCTACTTCCTATAAGCCAAAGTCAAGTTCAACTAAGGTTCTAAGGGCGAATTAGTGCTTATGACACCACGCGGTAGCCAAATGTCTCC
This sequence comes from Vicia villosa, assembly GCF_029867415.1. Lineage (NCBI taxonomy): Eukaryota > Viridiplantae > Streptophyta > Magnoliopsida > Fabales > Fabaceae > Vicia > Vicia villosa. Next base: position 185,393 of record NW_026706044.1, read on the forward strand.
TCAATCATATTCAAGGGCCATCAGGACAAACCAAAGCGTCGCACTAACGGTGGCCACCAATTCAACCATAACGATACATGTCGTACAACCTCCCTGGTCTCTTGCCACATACCTAAGGTACACTAGATCCGGATGTAGGATCTGTCACACAGCAAAATACCCAAAACAACCTTTAAAGATAAAGCGAACAAGTCAAACAAATTTAAAGTGATCCTAACTCTAAGGTAACCCCTCTTTTATTTAAAAGCATCCCCAGCAGAGTCTCCAGTTCTGTAATACGGTGAACTAACTTTAAAGAAATGTTGCGGTAAGCAAGAGTCGCTACCGGCTTTTATTTTATCCAATATATAGAAAGGCTAAAAGATCAGGAAAAGACCTTTAAGAAAGATTTCGAGTTCGGGGGATAAGTTATACAAAGGGAAGGTTTAAAGCACCCTTTGCATCCATGGTTATCCATGAGCTCTTAATTGCTTAGCTCACTTTGTTTTCAAAATGTTTGAATTGTTTGAAAAGATTTTGAATAAGAAAAGATTTCGAAGAAGAACTTTAGCTTGTAAATAAGCGTAGTCTTTTTGAATTTGATTTTGAAAAGAGTGGGAAAAGTAATTTTGATTTTTTTTTAATCGAGCAAGCAATTAAAAGTTACCTACCCTAAGTTTTGAAAGATCGTTCTTTTAGTTTTTCGGGCGAAAGGTCTATCCATACCATGAGAGGGCAGGAAGTCTTTCAATTGGATGTTGAAGGGTCATCGAGAAGTATCGTTCGCCATAAGACAGTCCCTTGCCATTAGAGGGTAGATAGTCTAAGGGAAGGATATAATAGTCATTAATCTTTTTAGGCATCATGCGAGGATACCTTAGCAATAGGACAATCATCTTATTTTTCCGAGGCAGCATCGAGGGACTAGACGATTTTTATTCTTTAAGGCAACCTTGCTTTAGGTATCCTCGGAATCGAGGGACGTGACTATTTAGTACAATTAGACGCAATAGAATCATTAAGGCAACAGGCAACAAAGGGAACAAGACAGCAAGAGGAATTACCCTAAAGGTGTGTGTGTGGCACAATCACGTGGTTAACTTCGATGATATTTATCTTATAAATTAGTGATATAGATTATTTAGCAGGCTTGCACTCCCTAGGATTACTAACTATGGCAGAAAATAAACAGTTAAAATCCTACGCTATTACAATAAACACCTGCGGGGATGGGGGAAATTAAAAGGCGAAAAATAAAACCTAACCTACTACAATAAAACCCTTATAGGGTAACAGAAAAATAAAGGCAGAAAATAAGAAAGAACAACAATTAATTTACACATCTTCAGCCTTGATCTTCCTCGAACCTTCGATTGACTCTGAACATCTGAGAATTAACCGGACAATAATAGGGGTGAGTGTAAGAGGAATTCCTTGGCATTGAAAATAAACCCTAATTTAACCTATAAGGCAAAAATTAAAAGATAAAATAACATTTAAATAAGAAAAGGATTAGAACTTAGCTTTTTGATTGGCATGGCGCGTAATCGGAGGATCTTGAGGTAACCCTGAAAATTTGAACAAAGAAGGGAAAAGGTTAGTGCATTGACTGATCTAAACCCTAATTGATTACAAACCCTAACCCTGAATTTAAGAAAACTTATTGTGACCCAAAAGGTTTATAAAGCTTAAAAATGTATTAGTGGCTAACACCTACCTGAGGATTCTAGGGTTTATAAATGAATTGAGGTTAACAAACCTAAAAATTAACTATTAATTTTCATTTAATTAATTAATCAAAAGTATATAAAAAAATAATAATTTTTATGGTTAGAAACAATTATCTTTAATGTTATGAGAAAAATCGAGTTTCGATTAAATAAGATAAATAGTCATATGAAATTATTTATTTAATTAATAAATAATATGTGCAAAATAATTTCTAAAATATCAATAATAGAAAAATAGAGAAAAAGAAAATAAATAAAAAGGGGTTTAAAAAAAATAAAATAAAAAGGAACTTAGCTGGGATTCTGTGTAGCGGAGCCCTTAAGGACCATGGTGGACTAGCGCATGGGTGCCCTGGGATCTGGCTTTGATAGCAATCGGAGAGTGGAGAGCTGAGGATACACCGTGAGGCTTCAAGGACGCTACACACCAAATCTAGGAACAAATAATTCATGAAAAAAATTGTAAACAACCTGGTTCGAACCCAGGATTGTATGATTAGTGACAAACATCCTTTACCAGCTACACAAAATGTTTCAGTCATAAAGGGACTGTGAAATAAATAATATATATTAAACATTATTTCAAAGGGAATAGTTCAAACGCATAGTCAAACGTGGGCCCCAGAGCATTAGGCAGCGTCCAATAGAGAGAGGTGAGAGTGTGTTGAAGTACAGACTGGCCAACCAGGACACACCAACATACCACCTGTGCAAGTCAAAGGTCATAGAATCCTGTTCATCATCCCTATCCCTCGTACCTGCAGATTTTGCCGCGGCTTTAACTGTATTTTTACCTGCGGATTTTCCGCAGGTTCTTCCTTCACCATAGCAACTTTCTAAAACCTGGAAGATCAAAACGAGCAAGAAACAAGAATGCCCAGATCTACTATTTAAAGCCCTATGAATCTAATGGTGTCATTGTTTCACATAGATACAGCTTGGAACATGGAAAACGATGATTCACCTCTTGGAAGCCCTAACCATGGCAAGTATCGGTTCAGGCCTCAAAGCTTCCATGTCCCGCGTCCAATCTACTCTAAATCATGCTGGGAACTCAAAGAAACCATTATCTTAGGTAAACACATGATGCAATATGGAAAATAGAAATCTTATACGTATGAACGTGAATGATGAAGAGACATGCGTTTTAGGCTATTTAGATCGTAACTTACCATCCATACCTACTCTTTGGTACCTCAGGAAGAGAATGGGATCGTTAGTTGGCCTTGAAGCTCGCTTGAATGAAGACTGCAAGTTTACTCTCTTCTTTGAAATTTTACAAACTATGAAACCCTTATTCCTTTGCTCCCTCCTTAATTTTTTCGTACCCTAATGACCTGCTTTTGTTCTCAATATATAGAGGGACCAATTAGGGTTAATAGATTTGAAAGAAAATCACTTGATTGGTAAAATAAAAATATGAAAAGATTTTATTGAAAACTTATTCAAATCTTTACTTTTTTGTCCAATTCTTTTTCCAATCTCCTTCGAACAAATTTCTATGAGATTTCCTTAAAATATATGTGTTATACCCCAAAATTTGCCCGCATCTTTTTTCAGAAAGAAGGCAACAGACTTCTGTCTAAAAATTGGGAGTTTCATATAATCTTGGATTTTATTTCATAAATATCCTGATTTTATGAATACTCGGTTTTTAGAATTTTTATTATACAGTATTTTGGCTCGCTGTTGAATTTATTCTTACACAAACGCCAAGTACTGTTTATCACTTCACACACGCTGTTTATTTGAGATTTATTTGTAGATAAATAGTACTGACGCAATTGGTACAGAATTAAATTTTTGCAGGCGCAAAGTCCGGGATTCATACTGTACTGGTAACGAGTAAATTATTATTAGTTTTTGTTTCCCACTAATTTTTGTACTATATTCTATTATTTTCAAAATCTTTTCCTTTCTTTTCAAATCTCTTTCTTTCAAAATCAAATCCTAACTTCATTCTACACATCTCTCTTTTTCAAACCCTACCATACACTTTCTTTCAAATCCTACTACCACTCAAATTTTCCTTTTTTGTACGGAATCACTTCATTCCCCAACGTCTCTATCCTTCTTTTCACTCTATAAATACCTCTCATTTTTTTCATAAATTCTCACATCAAAGTTCAACTCATCTCTCAAATTTCTACCTCATATTTATTTTCTCTTCTTCCCCGGCAAAAATGGCGAAGTGGATGGATACGTGTTTTCTTATGGTCATCACCGTCGTGGTGGTGATCATGTCCTTTTTCTGTCTGCACAGTCCTGAAAAAATGCGGACCTGGGTTGTTTACACTCCCAATCATCTATATGTTATTATTTATAGCATGGGTTTTTAATCGTCATTTTTAAAGTTTGTCGTATCTTTTGTTTTCAAATAATGTACCGTTTATTTGTCGTACTTTTCATTATATTATGTAATATTTGTACTGTCAGTATTAAATGTCGTACTATTTGTCGTACTGTAGTTTAATTATCCAGATAATATTTTGTGTGTTTTCTGCCAGTTAAATATTTATTTTTCTGTGCCTTAAATATTTTTCAAGGTTATTATCGGTAATTTTGTTTGCGTACAGTATATATTATTTATTTATTATGTCTGTGTTTTTCTAACAACTCATGTAAATAAATTTTCACCATTAACACAACAAAAAAACAAAAAGAAAAAATTAACTTTAACTGTTGAATTTTCACTTTAACTGTTACGTTAATACCCGGACAGTCAGTTGACCGTCAAACCCGCTGACAGCACGATTCTCCGTGTTTTGTACCATCAATCAAATCAATCTTTTGCATTTCAAAATTCCAAGATTTTTGTTCTAGAAGTCTTCTGATAATCACATGATCAGCAGAGACTCAGCACTGCACAAAAATCAGGTACGCTTAACTGTCTCCTACACAAACAGTCCTTAACTAGGGTTTTTGTTTTTTTCAGGAGAACAAGTTTTTTGAGACCTCAAATGGATTTCATGGACCTCCATATGTCTCAAAGTACCACCATACAAATTTTCAAACTTCAATTCACTCAGACGCACAATCAACAGCTCAAACAGTCAACAGACGACCAGTTTGACCGAAAAGTCAACACAGTCAAAAATGAAATTTTTTGTCAACATCCATATTTTATCAAAATATTCATCATTTGATCATTGGTTAATCATAGTTCATCAGGGAAAGATCAAAAATCAACAAAACCCTAAGTTTCAAAATTAGGGTTTTCTCCTAAAAAGTCAACAGAACTTTGACCGGCCATAACTCTCTCCTCGTTCATTCAAAAAATTCCAACCAAAACTTGTTTTGAAGGAAATTCAATTATCTTTCAAATGCAATTGGTCCCATGGTCATTGGATTCACCATTTGAAAAATATGAGCTCAGACATTACAGGTCATTTTCAAAGTCAACAAAAAGTGGTTTTTTGTCAAAGGCCATAACATCAAGATAACTTCTCGAAATGAAAAAAAGTTTCCAAAGTAGCTTGTAGAGGACATCTTGAGGTTTCTAAAAAGTACAAGAACTCCTTCATATGATAAAAATTGAGGGATTTATGCCTTGTTGAAGTTGGCTATATTTTGGGAAAATGCATGAAACCAACATTGATCAAAAATGTTTTTTTTTCCAAAAGGGGCCAAGATTTCATGATCCAAACATACTTCTAACAATGTCAAGGGCCTCCCACGACCAACCTAAGGCCCATAGCATTTTTATTTCTTTTTTGGTTTAATTTTATTACAATTAAAGTTAAATTGAAAAAGAAATGGTGAAGGATAATGATGCAATGCTTGATTCTTAAGCTAAGGCCACCAAGAATGACTCAATTCTGCAGCAAGAGAGGTACAAAGCAGGCCTAGGGCAAGAGGTTGAAGAAAAATCAAGCCATGGTCAAGAATTCAAACTTTTTTATATTAAAGAATTCAAAAATTCAACAAAGATCATCAATGCTTCTTAGCTTCAATTTTAAGCACTTCATTGCTTATAAATGAAGTAGCATTCTTCAGCAACAAGGACACAAAAATATAGCAAGAGCATAGCAAACAAATTCACAAAAACTCTCAAAAAATTCCAAAACTTTGTAATTTTCGTTTTATGCTTTCCAACCATTATCAATACAAACAAACACTTTCAATCATCTTCTAAAGTGGTATAAAGTAAGAATAAACTCTTAATATGGTCCCATGAGAGTCATAACACATGCTTAGTGTTTACCATGAACATACATGTATAGTTTTTGTTTTCTTATGCATGTTTGGTTATAATGAAAACTAACTACTTGAATGGACTCATGGCATGATATAGAGTAGGTTTGAGTGATTACATGCAAGCTTTAACGTGGTTTTGAAGCTCCGCCATTTTTGAGCTTCACACATGTGAAGCTTTCGTTCTCTATGATGCAAGCTCCAAATGGCAAAACTAACAACGCTATCATGCTTAGAATGGTCCAATTAGGTGATCTGGGTGGCCCTTGTTTTTTTTCATTTTCATTTTGTAGGTCGTTCAAAAGATTGAAGATTTGAAAGCAAAATCCGCAGGTAAGTTTGCAGGAAATTCCGCAGGTACCAAGGAAAAAGATGATGAATAGTAAAGTTGAAAAATTGACCAGCACACGTGGCACATCTTTGCTCTTCCATTGGTCCACCTTGCGCGCGTGGGTCCCAGTCTGAATAATGAATTCTCCTTGGATTCAGTGCATACCACCCACCATCATGTCATGCTCCCTCATTCTCACAGCCATTAGATCATGATATTGACACATCCAACGCATCAAAACACACTACCATATCATAGACCTTCAAATTAATCACACAGGATCACAGCCTTATTTTATTTTCTATTTTTATTTGATTTAACTTCTAAAATTATTAAAAATAGTTTTAAAAATCAAAAAAATATAATAAAAATATTTTTAGGTTTATAAAATAATCTATTAATTTTTGACACAAAAAATATTTTATTTTTCTTAATAATTAAAATATTTTGTTTAATTAATTAGTATATATTTATATATTTGCTTTTTAATTATTTCAACCTATCAAAAAATCAAAAAAAAAATTGTTCTTCTTATTAAATTAGGTTTATATATCATAGACTAATTTTGTACATATTTAGAATATTTTTCTCTTTAAGTTTTAATTATTTGTATAATTATTTGCATAATTATATGTTAATTAACTTAATAATTTCAAAAACATCTTTAAAAAATCCAAAAAAAATTAGTTTTACTTTAAATTTAATTAACAAGCAATATGAACATATTTTAGACTTAATTTTTAGGTTTGAATTTTATTTCTACCTTCTTTCTCATTTTAATTAAATTAATTATGCATTAATTTTAATTAAAATCAACCATACAAAAAATCCAAAAATATTCCTTTTATATTATTGCAATTTTAATTCCTAGATAAAGTGTATAGGTTGTCAAATTCATGTAAATAGCGTAGTTTACATTTCTCGCACAATCGATGTAATAGCGTAGATTTACTTTCCGCATTTTACATTCCCGCATTTTAATTTCTGTACATATAAAACTGCGTGTATGTCAAGAATAACAACGGAAGCGTTAGATCACTAAATTCAAAAGATAAAATATCTGAATCAAAACACAATCACACTTGCACCTCTTAGGGTAATCCCTCTGTTACTCTTTTCAAAATCCAAATTCTACTATTTCAAATACAAATCTAAAATTTTGTTTACATCCAGTAAAAGGAGAATTTTCTAAAAGAAATAGGAAAGGACCTTATAAACTTAGGGTAGATCTCCTAATTGCTTGCTCAAATCAAAACCAACAAATGTCTCGTATATCATTGTTTTTCAAAATAAAACTTTCAAAAAATACAATACTTGGTATATATCCAAACAAGGATCATTACGAAGTTAAAGTTTTTTTTTCAAAACATCTTTCGAAAGATAAAACATTTTGTATACATCCGCACAAGGATCATTACAAAGTCAATTTACAAAGGTATTTTAAAACCACATACAAGCATTTTAAGGCAAGACAAATGATTCAAACAAGTGAGCTAAGCAATTAAGAGCCCATGGATAACCATGGATACAAAGGGTGCTAACACCTTCCCTTTGTATAACCTACCCCCTTACCCAAAATCTCTTAAAGGTCTTTTTCTGTTTCTTTTATAAACCTTTCCTTAATTGGATAAAATAAAAGTCGGTGGCGACTCTCTGATTTTCAAAACTCAAAATCAAAAGAAGAGTCAGTTCGTATCTCTCTCACGAGAGATATAAAACACCGAGTGCTTACAATATGCTCAAGATTTGTTTTAGAAATAAGCCAAATCCAATCTTTTAATTTTCCCTTCATTTACTTGACTTAAATTGAATTTTAAAAGAATAAAATTCAAAATAAAATAAATAATAATGATTAAAATGAGAGATTGGTCATGTGGGTTGTGGATAGGCTTAGGATCAAGTTTCAAAACCAAAACTTAGGCCCATGGGCTTAAAAGATCAAAATTCTTCACTTTTGCACTTCATGCATTTCCACAAAATTGGTCAACTTCAATAAGTCATAAGTCCCTCAATTTTTGTCATATGGAGATGTTCTAGGACTTTTTGGAAAGCCTAAGATGTCCTACGTAAACCACTTTGGAACATATTTTTCATTTGGAGATTTTATCTTGATGATATTCCTCCTGACAAAAAACTGCTTTTTTGCGATCTTCTAGAAGGACATGTAATGTATTAGCTCATATCTCTTAAATGAAGCACTTTTAGCCTTGGCATGTGAGAGACAAAATTGTAGAGAGTTCAATTTCCTTCAAATTGAGCTTTGGTTGGAGAATTTCTGATGTTCCATGTAGGAGTTATGGCTGGTCAAAGTTCAGTTGACTTTCTCCTATGAAAACCCTAATTTAGAAACTTTTGGTTTTGTTGACTTCTGATCTTTTCTTGATGAATCATGATCAACCCTTGATCAAATGGTGAATGTTACTCCAAAATAAGGAAGTTGACAAAAAATCAGGAATTTTGACTGTACTTTGACCACAATTGACTTTAAGGTCAAATCAGTCGACTGTTGACTATTTGAACTGTTGACTGAGCAATCTTGAGAATCAGAGTCTGAAACTTGGCATGAAGATCCTTTGAGGCATGTGAGAGGCCATGAGATCCATTTGAGATGTCAGAATCTGATTTTACCTTGAGAAATACAAAACCCTAGTTTAGAGGCTGTTGTTTAGGAAAGAGTCTGCATGCTTCCTTCTTCTGTATCTTTGAGCATTTGAAAGTCAGATGGGCTGAAATATGATGGGCAAATTTTGGGGTATGACACATATCTTATCTAAATCTTTTTTCTCCAAAATTTACCAAAATCTTTTTTTAATGGGTTAGCCCGAAGCCGGCTTGGCCCGGCCCGACCCATGAAAAACATAAGCCCGATGGGCTGGCCCAAAAAGACAGGGTCGTGTTTTTTGAAGGTATTTTGCGGCCCGGCCCGTGCTAAATTGTTGGGCTTATGGGATGGCCCGATGGGTCGAGCCTATTTTGACAGCTATAATCAAGTCTAAGTTCCTCTGTTCAAGGTCTATGATGTAACGCCCCAAACTTCTTTCGGGATCAACTTACCCTACAAACCAACACGGGTCTTTTCAGCATGACTTGTCCTCACTCACATGCTTTTCGGGAAACTTCCCAGAAGGTCACCCATCCCAAAATTACTCTAAGTCAAGCACGCTTAACTATGGAGTTCTTATGGAACGGGCTACCGAAACGAAGATGCATCATGTTAGTATAGGTAGTACCCATCAATCCTTATAAGCTTTCCTTCAACCACGCAGTCTCATACCTGCACTGCCTCAGGATCCCTCTAATTTCTATGTGGTGACCACCCTTGCCCTCTTTGGCCTCAGGTGTTACATGCGGCCCAACCACCCCTCGCCTTTTTCGGCCTCGGGTGTTACATGCCCACCAGCTTCTGCATGGTTCGTCCTCGAACCACATCATACTGGGAGAGGTATGGCTCTGATGCCATTTGTAATGCCCCATACTACTTTCGGGATGATTAACTGACCTCACAAACCAACACAGGTCTTTTCAGCATGACTTGTCCTTACTCACACGCTTTCCGGGAAACATCCCAGAAGGCCACCCATCCCAAAATTGCTCCAATTCAAGCATGCTTAACAATGGAGTTCTTATGGAACGGACTACCGAAACTAAGATGCATCATGTTGGTATAAGTATTACCCATCAATCCTTATAAGCTTTCCTTCAACCATGGAATCCTATACCTGCACGGCCTCAGGATCCGTCTCATTCCGATGTGGCGACCACCCTCGCCCTCTACGGCCTCAGGTGTTACATGCGGCACAACCACCCCCACCTTCTTCGACCTCGAGTGTTACATCTGACACTTTTCTTCAGACTTCATTATGAAGTCCTTTATCAGAAACATAAGACATCCTTCTTTCTTCTTTTACTTGAAGAAATTCTCTAATGAGATTTCTATGAGAAAGTCAAGGGTGGACTAATTCATTTCTTGAAAACATCTCATACTCACAAAGAATTAATCTTCAGTAAACAAGATATGTTGTTCTTCAATTTTCAAAGATCAATGACTAATTCCAAGGTAATCCATTTAGTTACATTTTAGTATTCAATCATCATCTTCTGATATGAAACTAAAACTATAGATGGAGCAACCATTACTCATAGTATTTCTTCACACAACATTTGGATCTTTATCTGACACTATTAGGTGTTTGATAAGGACTTAAGTTCTTTATCATACTCAGAACCAGAGCTCTGATACCAATTGAAGGTGTGAAGAAAACACAAGAAAAAGGGGATTTGAATTGGGTTTTCCATTCTTGAATGTTTTTCGTCTTTCTAAATCGCGGTTGTATTGATTGATACTTTCAGAATGCATTGCGGAAGCATAAATACAAAAGTAAAGCATAAACAAGAGTAAAGAACACGCGATATATTCTAGTTCACCTGAGAAACTCTCAAGCTAATCCAGTCCACCATACCAAGGTGATTTCGCCTCTCTCAATGACTTAATCCACTATAACCAAACTGATTACATTTTCACAGACAACTGATGTGACTAACAACCAAGAAATGAAACGTTCAGTGATCTCAACAGATATAGCATTCATTTACCCCATTAGAATTCTGACCTTAACTCGGTCCTTTAAGAGGATTTCCATAATATCTTCCCAAAGCTTGTGACCTAACAGATCCTTTGGAAGAATTGTTTACAACCTTTCTAAAGCTTCTGACCTAACTGGTCCTTTAGAAAAGAACAAACAACTGTTTGTTTTACAAAGTTTGTTTACAATGAAAAGCTTCTACACAAGTAGATATAAACTCAATTAAGTACATCAGAAGATCCTAATACACACTAAGAATATTACACTGTATTGTAGCTTATGATGTGTGATCTTCCTTTCTTCAAGTAGCTTCTTCTCAGACAACAACCTAAAGCTTTTTATTTCTCTCGTCTTCTTCTTCATAAGATTTTGAAAGCTTTGTTGATCTTGATATAACATAAAGAAGAACTTCTTCATCTTGATTCACCAAAGAGTATTCTGGACAACAACCCTTACTCTATTTGATTTTATGCTCACTTCAGAGCACAATAATCATGTTGTGAGTTTGTATTTGAAGTCTTTGAGATCTTCTTTCAACAACATGATTCATTCTACATTTTAACAATTGTTGTTGTTGTTGTTGGTTGATGGCTAGGTTGTATTTCAGCGGTGATGACTTCTCTTCCCACGTATTGAAAACCCCAGCATCCTTCTAAGTACATGATTCATTCTTTTTATAGCTAAGAAAATAGATCCGTTGAGAAACAGGTGGCTATTGAAAAAGAGCCGTTATACTGAAGTACTTCCGCGTCTTCTTCTTTTCATAACCCATGTTATAGTGGAGAGATAGTGGAATAGGGATTATTTGTACTGTGTATGTATCTTTGCTAACGGTAACAATTGACTTCTGAACTTCATAGGCTTCTGATGGTAGATGTTTGAAGTATGAGTGTAGTCTTGATACTTTTAATCCCCAGATGATGAAGTGTTCAGTTCTTTAAAGTTTGTTCACTCAAAACTTTGTCTTCGAACTTCAGCATGTAGTCTTCAGAACCATAAATCTTCAGAGCTTCAAGTTCTCAGAGTCTTCAGAATCACATCTACAGAGTCTTCAGCACTTGATCTTAACAACAGGTTTCTTCACACTTTTAGAACATGAATATCGAGAATCCTTACTTCTTCAGAATCTTTCCTTTGCTTCAGAGTTAAAACCACTCTGGAACATAATCCATAGAAACATTGCAGCAGCAATATCAAATATCCTTGGATCTTTCTAATTATGACCAGATACAGAAGCATACTTGCTTCTTTAATATACTTGCGGCTTGTGTTACACATAGTAATTCGCATAAGGTATTCAGCGCTTATTTTGATAATGTTTGTTTGATCTTCAATAATCATGATCTTGCACAGAACAAACATCAGAACATAAAATAATTCTTTCACAAATACTTTATTATTATCATCAAAACTCAATTACAGAACCAAATCTTGTTCTTACATAAACTAATTTACCAAATCATTCAAGACATTTTGAGCAAGTCCTCCGTGATCTTCATCTTCATCTCCTTCATCATCTTCATTTTCAAGGTTGTTTACCTCCAAATCATCTTGATGGCCAATTCCATTCTCTCCATCATTTTGATTGGCAACTTCCAAATCTCTTTCTTCAATTGTGAAATCTAAAATATCATCATCTAATGAGCCTTGATCATTGTCCACAATGATCCACTCATCATCCGATTCAATCTCATCAATGCTATATTCTACCACCTTCCCTATTTTTTTCATCTTAGCCAACTTTGAATTTGTCATTTCAAACACAACATCATTCATTGTTTTTTGTTTCAAACGGTTCCTTCTCTTTGTATGGACCATTTCAAAGGCACTCCAATGTCTTTCGCATCCCGATGAGCTACAAGTTAAGCTAAGGACATGAATAAAAAATCTTTGAAGCTTGGGATGCTCGTCCCTATATGATTCCCACCATTGTGCTAGAGTTTTATTTTTAAGCGCCGCAAATGCTATCAGACTACCAAAAAACGTTGCCTTTCTCTTGAAATCTTCAAATTGGATATCAATCTTACTTATTTCTTCTACATCTCTAATCATCATTTCCATACAATCATATAACCCTCGTTTCACTTCATAGTCAGCTTTAAAACTAAAGCTATAATGCAAAATCGGGTTGAGATAGTAACCTGTAGCATGCAAAGGCATGTGCATTTGCTTATCCCACCTTTCATCAATTATATCCCATAGATGCTTGTAACTAGATAATAATAATAATAATAATAATATAAAAAAATAGTGAGCAAACTGAATTTGTTACAAAATTGGATAATAAAAATATGTAGATGTTTTCATGTTGGCTGCATTTGTGGTAAAACATACCTGGGTGTTTAATGTCTTGACTGATGTCATGACATGATTTATATTGTGTTATGCAAGCTTCATATGTGTTAAGCTAATACAGGTTCTGTTAGTGAATGTCATGACCGATGTCATGACATCCTTGTCTGCCAGCAGGAGCTGTTATGATTTATTATTGTGTTTCCTGATTTCTCTCAATCTACAATTTAGGAAACCTTTTATTGTGTGCTGAATATTTCGTCTAAAAGATTTTGCTGACAACATATTCTGTAACAACCAGATGACGTGTAAATTAGGTTAACTTGGTTAACCCTAATTTGATTCTCGAAAAGCCCGAGGCCAGATAAGTGCCAAATTAAAGTTATTTTGTGTATGTAAATAGTGGCATTTATCGATACTTTTTGTAATACCGTTTGAATAATTCCCCGTTTTTGTGTATATTTGTATCGTTTGTGTTTTGTTACGTTTTTGTGTAAATATATACCGTTTGATAGTTTTTTTGTCTTTTTGTAGGTATTTATGCATGTTCGAAGCTTTGAGGAATAAAGTGTCGAAGACACGGCGGCGAGCACGCGATTTTACCAATTCATCGGCGAACAAGGCTCAAAATAAGGATGATAAAATCATCAATTTGGTTGCAATTTCTTCATGGTTAGATAGAGCATGAAATAAGCTTTCCAACGCTTCGAACCGGGCGCAAATCGGAGTTACGGTTCTCAAGATATGGCCAAAATAAGATTTCAATTTTCTGTTGAGCGGGCTTGACCGCGCTAAGCGCGGTCTGGGAGCATTTTTGACAAGTTTGGCAGAAAGTTGGGCGCTTAGCACGGGTTTTTGGCGCTAAGCGCGCTCTGGCGGTTTAGGAAAAATAAAGGACAGCCCGCTTAGCGCGGTCTGCGACTTTCAGATTTTGTATATATGTTGTAAAATCATATTTTTTAGGTTTTTATCACCTCTTTCCCCCATGGAAGAGCTCTGATCCATTTTTGATAGTTTAGAGGCTTAGGAAACACCATTGAGTGCTACATCATGTGGATTGGCTATGGATTTGTCTCGATTGCCTTGACACGGTGAGAGTTTCCGGTTCATCTTCTTTCTTCCCTATGTTTCATTCCAATGGTGGGTTTTGTATGTATATTTCTACTCTTATTGTATGTACATTTGTTGATCTTGGGATCGTTTATATATTGACTTTACAAATCATCATTGTTGTTGTTCTTGATCTTTTTTGCTTAAATGCTTCGGATTTGTGTTGTTGCAGAAATGGACATCACAGATCTTGATTAGGAATGATAACTGTTAGTTTCTGAATTGTAGAAATATATTTGGGGCTAATAATCTTAATGGGTATCGAGTTTAATGCCTCCGTGTTGTTTGTTTCGGTTGAGACATTGCTGATGTGAGTAGTACGGTTGAGCTTTTGTCGGTGTTTCAGACATGGACATTGATGTGGCATCTCAATTGATGCTCGGTGATTTTGATGCGTATTGTGAGTGTGTTGCGATAAGATCTTCAGATTTAAGTATTCGACGGGTAGAACGAAATGCAATTCCATAACTATTTCTCTTAGACTATTAAGATTTTTTTTGCTTTTATTTATTTTTCCCGCATTTACTTTCCGCACCCAATCATGAAACTTAGAATGCGAGATAGTCGAACGACAATTTTTCTCACCAATCTCTGTGGACACGATAATTCCCGGAAAAATATTTCCAAATCTTTTGTTGCTTGCCGCTTTACCGCTCCAACAAGGCCCTAGAGCTGCATATAAGAAGTCTACAATCCTAATTTGGAACGCAGAGAGAAAGTTTGTTAATTGTGAAGAACCGTAGTTCTGTAGCTGTGTGTTTAGTCTCTTGTACTCCAAGCAATTGTCTTTTGATGATTGTATTGGAATAGGTTGTTTATGTATTTTGTCATTCTAAGCTTTTAAGCATGAGTGTGTGTCTCTTGGTTGAATCTTTTAAGCAGATCAAAGTGTGTTTTTGAAGTGTGTCTTCTCTCTAATTTGTTTAATGTTTGTTTGTAATCACTGTTGTGATTGAGGGGGAGTGAGTGGAGATACTCAGGTCTAGGAATAGATTGGAATTACATTGGGTAGGTCTTAAGTGAGGAGTTGTAAACGGGGGATTTTAACTCCGAATTAATTATGCTTATATTGGATTCCCTCCCTGGCTTGTTAGCCCCCAGAGTATGTATTGTTGTATACCGAACTAGGTGAACAATTTACTGTGTTCTTTACTATTTTTATGCGTTTCTATTTTAATGTTTTGTATTGTGTAATTGTGGATGTCATAATATCCAATACGACATCGCGTGTGAGTTATTGGAATTTTCAATTGGCATCAGAGAAGGCACCCTGACTGTTTACATCTGGGTGAGATCTAGGGACAACAAAATTCTGGTACTATGGAGAAGAAATTGTTAGTGTTTGGGAATAGACCACCCATCCTGGATGGCTCTAACTATGACTACTGGAAACCTCGTATGGTAGCTGTCATAAAGTCTGTGGACAGCAAGGCCTGGAGAGCTGTGGAAAGCGGATGGAAACATCCTGAGAAGGTTATGGAAGATGGAACCACTGTTCTAATTCCTGAAGCACAATGGAATAAAACTGAAGAAGAACTAGCTTTGGGCAATTTCAAGGCCCTAAATGCCTTGTTCAATGGAATTGACAAGAACAAATTCAGACTTATGCAGCACTGTGATCTAGCTAACGAGGTTTGGGATATTCTCAAAACAACTCATGAAGGCACATCCAAGGTGAAAATGTCTAAACTTCAAATGCTTACCACTAAGTTTGAAAATCTCAAGATGAAAGAGGATGAAACCATTTATGAATTTTACATGAATGTCCTTGAGATTGCTAATAACTCAGGAGCCTTAGGAGAAAAAATGTCTGAAGAAAAACTGGTAAGAAAGATCCTCATATCACTGCCTAAGAGATTTGATATGAAGGTGACTGCCATAGAAGAAGCCCAGGACATCAGCAACATGAAGCTGGACGAACTCATTGGCTCTCTTCAAACCTTTGAGATGGGTATTTGTGAGTCTATTGAAAAGAAGAACAATAGCATAACTTTTATTTCCAGCACAGAAGATAATTCAAGAGAAAGTAATGGTAGAAGTGATGAAAATTTATCAGAAGCCATAGCCATGCTTGGAAAACAATTCAACAGGTTTATTAAAAGGGTTGATCAGAAGTCCAGATCCAATGTCAAGAACACTTCCAATGACATCAGCAAGACTTATGATCCAAGCAGAAGATTCAAAGCTGAAGAGAAGCCCAATCAAGGAAAAGGGGTTCAGTGTCATGGATGTGAAGGATATGGACACATTAGAGCTGAATGTCCTACCTACCTCAAAGAGCAAAAGAAAGGGTTGTCTGTCACTTGGTCTGATGAAGACTATGAGTCTGAAGAGGAAACTGCAAAACATGTCACAGTTTCAACAAGGGTCTATGCATTTGATGATGATTCCAATGATGATGAGCTAACCTTTGATGAACTTGCTGCCTCATACAAGAAGTTGTGTATCAAGAATGCTGAAGTATGCAAACAAGTGGAGAAGCAAGAGATAATCATAAAGGAGCTAGAAACTGAGACGAATAGACATCTTGCAACCATAGTCTCTCTCAGTAGTTAAGTGAGCATGTTGAACAACAAGCTTGATCAAATGACTAAATCCTTCAAAATGCTGAATAATGGAACTGATACTTTAGAGGAAATTCTGGAGTCTAGATAAAGAGCAGGAGATATGTCTGGGGTAGGATTTGTGGCTAAAGAGGAATTCACCTCTGGGATCAGGAGATCAAAACTTGAAACTTGTATGACTAACCAGATGTCAACGCTAATGTCACAACATCAAGGAAACAGAAGAATGGGCCATACAAAGAAGAAATTCCAAAGATGGAGGTGTCACCACTGTGGAAGATTTGGTCACATAAAGCCATTATGTTTTAGACTAGTTGGATATCCAAACCAAACTCATCAAGCCAAACCTAAATACGATACTCGTAATAGCAAACAACAGTGGGTGGCCAAGAATGTTGCTCTAGTAGCACACACTTCTCTAAGAATGCCTGCCAAGGAAGATTGGTACCTTGACAGTGGTTGCTCAAATCATATGACTGGAAGAAAGAACTTATAAGTAGACATCAAACTTGAGGGAACCAGTTATGTGACTCTTGGTGATGGAGAAATAAGAGAAGTCAAAGGTGTTGGCAAGACAGGAGGTCATGGGGTTCCTAATCTGAACAACGTCCTACTTGTAAAAGGACTGGCTGCAAATCTCGTAAGCATCAGCCAACTGTGTGATGAAGGATTCTATGTCAGGTTCACTAAAGAAGAGTGTATTGTTACTAATGAAGAAAATGAAGAAATCGTGAAGGGAGTCAAATCTGAGAATAATTGTTACCTATGAGAGGCTATAAAGAAAACAAGAAGCTCTAGAAGAAGGAAACCTAGACAAGGTGAGAGTCACAAAAAGGACAAGTGCATTCCTGCTACAAGCAAGAACACGACAATAAAGTGGGATGCTGCAGAAGAAGGTGAGACTACTACCTCAGTAGAATATGAATATGTCAAAATAGATGTCTCAACATCAAAATATGTTGAGAACTCAATTGTGAGCATTAAGACAAATGAAGCCTCTGGAATTCATGAATGCTCATCAATTAATATCCAAAATGTTCTCCATAGGGAGATTACTGTATTGAACCTGGTCCCAAGGAAGCTATTCATTGGCCGTCAAATTCATCTAAGAGAGGAGCCATTAGAAATAAACCAAGCTTCAAGAATCTGGATGGAAAGAGCAAAGGGTTCACAAATCAATCTGATGATAGGTAAGATTCCTACAAAAAATTTGGATTGGCCTAAATTAAGTTGGATACACCTGTCGCACGCTCGCGAAAAATGAACAGAGTCGCCACCAATATATTTATCCCATAAGGGAAAGGAATATCAGATAACCTAACAAAGGAAGGAACAGGGTCTTGCGACCAGAGAATCTAGGTACGGGAGTCGGTTACGCAAGGGGAAGGTGCTAGCACCCCTCGCACCCATCGTACTCGATGGTATCCACCTATGTTTGTTTCTATCTAAAGGGTGTATATCTATGTCTACATGTGAAATGAATGCAAAATGTAGGGAAAATAAAGAATTGTACTCGCACGGGCCCTACCCCGCTGCCTACGTATCCTTTTCAGGAATCAGAGTTACCGTAGCTCGACTCACGATTTTCTGTTTGTTTTTGTGTTTTTTAGTTGGGCGGAGTTAACGTTCGCGCTCTTGCATAAGGGATCGACTTACGATGCGTACGAGCGGAAATAACGGTGCCCTTAGGTGCCAACGAGGCAAAAGAAAAAGAAATGATTGGTTTGTGTCTTTTAGGGTAATTCCATGATGACGAAGACCTACTACAAGGCTTCGCATCACTTCCTTACTTTGTTTTAAATCTGAACATTTATTAGTGTTTTATGTGTTTTGGATTGGTGTTTTTTAAAGGGATTTAATTTGTGACTTAGATCATACCAAAAAGAGTTTTATTTTTTGAGTATTTAGAGAACGCACATCAAGGCCTACACCTTAATCGTTTCTCTAAATAGCGACTAAGAAATACATCGAGGCCTCACACCTCAATCATTTCTTTTCCGCTAAGTAAAAGAAATACAAAAAGAAGTTCCCTTTTTTATGAATATTTAGAGAATGCACATCGAGGCCTACGCCACAATCGTTTCTCTAAATAACGGTTAAGAAATACATCGAGGCTTCACACCTCAATCATTTCTTCTCCGCTAAGTAGGAAAGAACATACATCGGGGCCTACGCCCCAATCATTTCTTTCCTACTATGAAATATAGTAACGGTATGATCTTCATCGATATTTATTAAGTATTTTAAAAGTTGAAAAGAAAAAGAGAATGAGAAGGGAACTATTCCTAAATTCTAGTCTAAGTTGTCTATACAAGTCTAAATCCTAATGTTAACATGGGACTAAATTCTAAAAGGAGCAATAAAAGGTACTAACAAGATAGGCCTAAAATGAGGCCAAAGATACAAGTAACAAAATCACTCAAGCATCATACAAAAATAACATGGAACTAACATAAAAACAATTCGAGTACTAATGCAAAATTACACTAAAAGATACTACCATTTTATGCGTTTTCTATGAAAGAGAAGTCAAAAGATTAATGTCAAAATAAACCTAAAAAATCTACTATTTTTATGAGTTTTTCATGGGAAAATATTACCTAAAAATCTAACAAACTAATGAAGGTTTTATCATGTTTTTAATCAATTTAAAAGAAAAGATTATTGTGAAGTGAACTAAGATCTAACATTGATTTTATGCATTTTTTTATTTGATTTAAAACTGGAATTATGAATTAAAAATGAGAACAAAACAAAATTAAAGTGAAAATCTAATCTACACTGCAAAGGGGGTGCAACAACAGTCTTCCTATGAACTAAAGCTATTTACAAGCAAAACTGGGCCCAAAACAAAGGGGGTGGGAATAGTGACAGCGTTCAGGCCCAGATGCAAGGGATGGTGGTACGTTAGTGGAACAGGGGTGCGATCCATGAATTCTCTCTAGGCCCGAACGCATGGCCCGATGTGCATTAGTCTCCTCTCATTTTTACTTCATTTTATTAACCAGCACTTTATACAATATCAGTATTTATTTCATTATTTCACAATATCAGCATGTGGTTTATTGCATGTGATTCATTAATAATGTAACATGGTGATAAACGGTATCAATTGGTCAAGTCACTTAAGTGACTAAAAGACAAAAACTAGATCATCCAATCACACTCACACACGTCACTTCCCCAATCATTGAAGTAAAGACAAAACTCAAATATAATGGGAGAGAGAACCAGCCGCAGCATGCCACGTATAGAACCGGTGGCAGGAAACATGAAAATAACATGCGGCTGCCGGAATACTTCCGGTCTTCTTCTCTGGTGGTCTTCCACGGCGGAGGTTACTTTTTTTCCAGAAATGCATAAAAATAACGCCTTTCTCATCGAAATTTCATGTAGATTACGGATCCGGTCTCAGATTTTCCTGATCTTTGCTCTATCATTCAAACCGTGATCAATTTCTAAAGCCCTAACATAATGAGACTCGTCCGAAAGTCTTTTCTAACCACGCCATCACGTTTGCCATCAAATACACCACTCACAAGCAAGATCCAACAGTGAAACAACAACACATCTCATATAAACAAAAGGCAAACTCAAAGACCAAAGGAAAGTCTCTAAACTTTAATATCGTATGCATGAACTAACACCTACGATCTAAGATGCAGAGGAAGTCTTGGAAGATTCTAACCTGGGAAGAGGGAGATTCGGATTTAGAGTTATGTGGAGAAACTCCCCGAGCAGTGATTCAATTCCTTTGATCTTGAAGGTGATGACGAGATGTATATCCAATGGAGTCTTCAATATAACTCCTCAGATACTTGTGCGTGTCAGAATGATCTTCAAATCTTGCTCGATGATCCACTCTTTGATGATGATGATTGAAAGCGGAGGAGGAAGATGAGAATACAGGCCAAGGTTTGAACCATGGTGATGCAATGGCTGTAGTGATGAAGGCTGTGGTGTGATGATGGCGCTGGAAGTGGTTATGGTGGTGGTAGAAGATGCAGGTTGGTTATGGTGGAGGAGAAGGGTGGAGGATTCAGTTATGGTGGTGGTTGAAGTTTGTTACACTTTGTAACAAACTTTTGAAAGAGGGTGGAAAGAGAGAACCGAGAGAGAGAGGGAAATGTTGAGAGGAGAGATTTTTTGAGAGAGTGAGAGAATGAGAGTGTGTGTGTGTGTGTTTGTGAAGGAGATTAGCTTTTATTTGGAGTGGTGGGTTAAGGTGTGGTGCGGTGCATTGTGTTATGGTGAGTGTTGTTGCATGGAGAGTCATGTATGGTGTGACGTGGTGTAGTGGATTATTCTCCAAACTGAGTGTGTACGTTCTGGTGTCTCGTATCCCTTGCATTTCACGTGCCTTTCCTTATGCATGGCTGAGTATGGAACTGAATGATAGCATATATGCTGCAGCAACGAAGTCATGTCCATTCCTCACTTGGCGTGCCTATATCTCTCTCCATAGTACACCATTCATTTCAAACTCAAAAGCAATATGAAGAGGGCATATGATTGATGAGTTTTGATGTTTGAAAGTTGTTGAGAGGAGGTTTGGAAGTGATCCAAATTTGTCTCAAAACATATTGACATACCGTTATTCAAGGCATGCACGCGCGAGGCTCAGGTTCAAGCCCAGGCCTTTGTCAAACACCATTTTCAAACGTGCGACTTTGCAACCTCATATCTCTCTCTGCATTCAACCAAACGTTACAGATTCTTGATATCAAGATAGAGGGCATGGAGAGGAGTAGGTTTATACTAGTATTGACCTAGGAAGATGCTTGAATCTCTCTAAAATTGGACTTGTATATGGCACACCACCTGCTTGTTCAAATGCTTGTGCGTGACTCAGATTCTTCCCTGGCCAGATGCGTGACTTAGGCTTAGCGAGGAGGCCACTTTGGAGGCTCATACCCGATTCATTACCCACTCAATGGACTTGGTTCTTATTTCAATGGATAGAGGGAATGGCAAAGAACATGTTTGTACCAAGTTTGCTTTTATAGGGTCCCTGAATTTGCATATAATTGGCCTCAAAGTAGGCGCGCCACGTGCTCGATGAAATGCGTCACGTATGACCAGGAATATGCCCAGCTTCATGGCTTGATTCAGATGAAAATCTTCCATTTCAAACCTTGATAGCTCTTCAACCAAGCCTCTAATGAAAAAGTTTCCAACTACAAAGTTGTTCTCCTCCATGAGAGGAACAACTTTGATGTTGGAAATTTCTCCAAATAATGTCATTTTCCACGTGTAAACTGATGGTGAAGTGGACTGTTCATCAAACTTTTTAAGGGCCAAAAAAAATTGTCTAAGTATGGAACTTTCCACTTTTGATTTTTTTCTATTTTTGGCAACTTTTGTCAAACTCCCGATTTTATCCATTCTTTGACTTTTCTTGACTGATTTTCCACCAAAAGTCAATATTTGACTGATTCTTCTGATTTTGACCCAGAAATCAACTGTTCTGACTTTTCTGATCATTGATGGGATTCTTGATTAAATCTCCTCCAATCAAATCCAGTCAAACAAACACATCCACATAGTCAGTATGAGAAGCTTTTCACACATAGAAACCATTCCTGATTAAATGTTGACCAGAAAGTCAACTGGTTGACTTTGGTCAAAGAAACCCTGATTTAAAGAACCGGATGATTTGCAAGCCAGTATCCTTCAACCAATGCCTTGACTTGAGACAGAGAGAAACCCCAATCCAGGAGGACTTCCTTGAACATAGAACCACATGATTATACCTCAGTCTCCTTATTCTCTGATCAAAATTCTTTGCAACAGAGCTTTTTCTTGCTAGCCTTCGAATAGCACCCATGATATGAATGCATGAGTGAGAGTTATGACCTAAGTGATGTATGTACATGAATCATAAGCCGTATGAATAGGGTAGGACAAATTTGGGGTATGACAACACCAAGGTGTATCTAATCAGAATGTCAAGAGGGATGTCATAACTATGCCCTGCTACATCAAAGATCATGTGGAGGACAGACTAATTTCTATAAAAAGGTCAACCACTGATTTAGATGCCTTGCTAGATGTGAAAGTTTCCCCAGTTCACAAAAAGACTCTTCAGCTGCCATCTCTCTACAACAACGCTAGTGTGATCTTAAATTTCTCTTCCCCCACATAATATGATTTATAACTCACTCACTTCATTGAGATGTCTCAACAATCTCAGTCCCTCTCGTCCAAAGCAGGGTCTTATCTAAATATGCATACTGAGGTAACTAGTCCTAATAATATCCTGAATGATGCACAGTTAAAAATGATGCATATTTTGAAAACTGAGGACTTAAGCAAGAAGACTGAAGATGATCCTAAAGATAATGGCAAAAATGTTCCTGACAATATGAATGACATTGACACTGAAGGCTGCAGTGTTGGTGCGGACAAAGGAGATGGTGGTACTAGTACATCCAGAAGAGGTACTAAAGTTAACACCATGCTTAATAAGGGCTCTAAGAAAGAAGCTCTTGATGCTACACAGTTTGAAAACTTGCGGAGCAAGTTAGGAGTCTGCATCTTTGAGGAACCATAATTTTAAAAAAAAAAAGAAAAAAGAAAAAGAAGGCAATTGTTTGCTTTGGCAACTTTTGTGGCCAAACAGGGGGGAAGTAGTAATGTCACCCCAGAACAACAAGTATGTGGTGTTTGTGTGATCAACAATTCTGATATGCTTATTTTGTGTTGATCTGTTTGATTGTGTGTAGTATAGCAGTTTATTTCTGTTATACTTGATAGCTGCTCTTGTGGTGTTGTAGTATTGCTATTTTATGTGGTTAAATACTTGCTTTAGAAGTAACAATAGTTGTGGGCATCGTGTGCATACTGATGGTGGTAATGGTGTATGTTGTCTATGTGGTATTTGTGGTATGCTGTATTGTATTAGCTCTGATTGTGTTTGGTTGTTTTTTCTGCTGCAAGTGTTTCTCTGATATGGTGTGACAGGTTGTTTTAGCCAAAAATTTGCCAAAGGGGGAGATTGTAGATGTTTTCATGTTGGCTGCATTTATGGTAAAATATACCTAGGTGTTTAATGTCTTGAATGATGTCATGACATGATTTATATTGTGTTATGCAGGCTGCATATGTGTTAAGCTAATACAGGTTCTGTTAGTGAATGTCATGACCGATGTCATGACATCCTTGTCTGACAGCAGGAGTTGTTATGATTTATTATTGTGTTTCCTGATTTCTCTCAATCTACAATTTAGGAAACCTGTTATTGTGTGCTGAATATTTTGTCTAGAAGATTTCGCTGACAGCATATTCTGTAACAACCAGATGACGTGTAAATTAGGTTAACTTGGTTAACCCTAATTTGATTCTTGAAAAGCCCGAGGCCCAAGAGCTGCATATAAGAAGACTGCAATCCTAATTTGGAACACAGAGAGAAAGTTTGTTAATTGTGAAGAACCGTAGTTCTGTAGCTGAGTGTTTAGTCTCTTGTAATCCAAGCAATTGTTTTTTGATGATTGTTTTGGAATAAGTTGTTTATGTATTTTGTCACTCTAAGCTTTTAAGCACGAGTATGTGTCTCTTGATTGAAGCTTTTAAGCAGATCAAAGTGTGTTTTTGAAGTGTGTCTTCTCTCTAATTTGTTTAATGTTTGTTTGTAATCACTGCTGTGATTGAGGGGGAGCGAGTAGAGATACTTAAGTCTAGGAATAGATTGGAATTACATTGGGTAGGTCTTAAGAGAGGAGTTGTAAATGGGGGAGTTTAACTCCGAATTAATTCTGCTTATATTGGATTCCCTCCCTAGCTTGGTAGCCCCCAAAGTAGGTATTGTTGTATACCGAACTGGGTGAACAATTTGTTGTGTTCTTTACTGTTTTTATGTGTTTCTGTTTTAACGTTTTGTATTGTGTAATTGTGGATGTCATAACATCCCGTACGACATCGCGTGTGAGTTACTAGAATTTTCAAAATATATTAGAGGCTTGTAACTAATATATCCCATGACATACAATTGGAACATAATTTTAAATAGTGAGCAAAATTGGGTAAAAATAGTGAGTAAAATTCAAGCGACCAGATTTAAACATTTGAACAAAATTGGATAAAAAAGGAACAAAATTGAATAGACAAACAATGCCCAGATTTGAACAGAATTACACAGTTAATTATTACCTTCTTTGAACACCATTGAAGCTAGTTTGAATTTTCTCTCTAGCTTGGTCCATTGCCTTATAAATTAATCCCATTGCCGATATTTCATCAGAATCCACTAAAAGGAGTACTTCAATTATTGGATAAGCACCCTTAAAATAGATAACAATATTTTTCCAAAACTTTTTATCCATAACACTTCTTCAACTTGCTTTCCTTCACTTGTTTTAGAAAACTTGGTTATTGTCCACTCATGAGATGTGAACATCCTTATCAGTCCTCCTTTATTCTCCTTGAGACACTCCAAAGTTAAATAAGATGTCGCAAATCGAGTAACCGCGTGTCTCACCAAATCCTTTCCTTTAGTATGAGGGAAGGCTTTGAATAAATGAATTGAATGATTTTTTTACCTTTTGAAATTGTTTCATTGTGAACTGGTGTTTTTCTCAAAATCCTCAACCATGAGATCAATGTGATGGGCCACACACGGTGTCCAATAGATATTCTTTCGCTTTTCCATGAGCATTGTACCCGCTGCTTTGTAGTTGGTAGCATTGTCAGTGACAATTTGTACAACATTCTTTTCTCCCACATCTTCCACAATGCCATCAATCATCTTAAAAATTGCATCAACAATTTTTGTAATGTGTGAAGCATCAATAGACTTTTTAAAAACCGTACCTTTAGGGTTGTTCACTAAGAAATTTAAAATTGTTCTTTTCCTTTGTCTGTCCACCCATCACTCATAATAGTGCATTCGATTTTCTCCCAAATAAGCTTGTGTTCTTCAATGACTTTCTTTATCTCTTCCAATTTATACTTCAAGTACTTTGTTCTAATTTCATGATATGAAGGTGCCTTGAATCCAAGATCATGTCTTGAAACCAACTCAAACATTTTTTGAAATTCTTCACATTTTGCCACATTAAAAGCTATGGCATTGTTGTAGAATAATGAAGCAATTTCAAGACATGCTTCTTCTCTCAAATTCTTTTTGAAGATAGAGTTGATGGTGGATTGAGTACTCCCTCCATTCTTCTCAAAAACTTTTGTCAGCGTAGCATTACCAACATCATCCACTGGCCTCTTTCCGGTTACTACTTCATCTGCACCCTCTACTATTTTTTTAAGTAAATTGTTTTGCGAAGATTTTAAAATCTCCCACATTTGGACTCTAACATCATTAGGTACAAACTTACATGGCCCATCATTTAGTTGTGTACCAACCAAATGATGTTTCAGCCGGTACACTCCTCCGATCACTATCTTTGAACAATAGTTACATTTTATTTTTCTTATTCCTCCATCCATAGATACACCATGCTTCCAAGCAATGTCAGTTCTGTGAATACAAGATTACACTCAAAGATGTTTTTGATTTATGGCAAACTCAAATGAGCATTCAAACAACAAGGAGGAATCAGAAAAGCAAAGCATTTGATCACTCATGAAAGCACAAGGTGATCCACTATGCATATAAGTCGACTCAACACAAGCTGGACATGAAAAATGCAGAAAATCAGCAGTTAGGTCGACCTACTGTCAACCTAGGTCGACCTAAAATGAAGGAAAATCCATATACCTCTGCTAGGTCGACTCACAGACCATTTAGGTCGACTCAAAATGAAGAAATCTTCATATCAGTCTGCTAGGTCGACCTACATGGCAACTAGGTCGACCTAATCTGTGAAAATGTCCCCAGAATGCATCAGAAGAGGGTTCTGGTCGACCTACTCCTTCAACAGGTCGACCTAACTGGGAGCAAAATTCTGCAAGCTCTGTTAGGTCGACCTAAGCACTACAAGTGGTCGACCTAACTGATCAAGAAAGTTCAAAAATCAGTTTTTCTTGGTTCTAACTGTTATGCAATCATATATATTGTGCAAGGGTAATTATTCAAGCAACACCAACGACTGAAAGATACACAAACGCTTCTCATCTTCGTTCTTCATCATCTCCAACACAATTACACATAATCATTCTTGCGTTGCGGGTTAGTGATGAGTTCGATAACGTCCATGGAACGGAATTGAAGATTCCTAGTGGGTGAAGGTTTGTGGGGTTTGTTGGTGAATAAAATCTGCGGGTTTTGTCCTCCACGACAGGTGGTTCTTGGGGGTTTTTATCAAGAGGCGTTCATTGAGGATTCGGCTGAGTGTAACGATTGAGGAACGGGGAGTTCAAGGAATCAAGACACTGCAGAAGGGAATCGAAGTGAAGCTCTTGGATAACCTTGATCTTGCTCAAGATTAAGGGGGAAGAAGATTCAAAGGATCGACATAATTGGTTTATCGTTTATCGCTTTGTTATCTTCTTTGTATATACTACTTTCAACATTAATGAAAGATTACCCAATTTCAATTTGGAATTGGGGGCAGACGTAGTCGTAGCGAGGACGATCGACGAACTGCCTAAACAAATATCGTGTTCTTGTCGCTTTTACTTTCTCTTTTACTTTCTGTTCATAATTGGTTATAAGTGCAAAATTGATCAACGATTCAAGTGTTAAAATTGTGAATTAAGGTACTGCACAAACATCACAATTTACCACAACTTGAATCACTATCAATTTGAACGTATCACCAAGTGTTTGTGTTTTTGCTTAATCCAATCTTACTGCATTGCAAATCAAAGTTGTCAATCTAGAAGTTAATTGGATTTCAGTGGTTAAACGTATTGGTTAAGCTATCATATTACTTCACCATCAATTCCACTCACTCTTTGGTTTTGAAACACATACGACCTTTGCAATAGTGGTCCAGAATAGACGCAAGTCGATTCAGAACCGCTTTCGCTCGAGTCTGTAGAAAAATCTGTAAAAACTTAGAGAGATCTATTCACCCCCCCCCCTCTAGATCTATAGGCCAGCGTCTAACAAGTGGCATCAAGAGCTCTGGTTTATTCCGTGCTACGTGAAACACTTATTGGAAAGATGGCTTCCGGACCTAAAGGGGCTCATAATAGAGCTCCAGTTTTCAACGGCGAAAACTACGGCTATTGGAAGGATTGTATGTGTGTCCATATCAATGCAATTGATAGGAACATCTGGACAGCTATTGTCAATGGTCCATTCCAGATCACCATGACAAATGCAGCTGGTGCAGTTGTTCCAAAACCAGAAGATACTTGGAATGCTGAAGATGAAAAGAAATATGCATACGATTGGAAAGCGAGAAACATTCTAATCTCAGCTCTAGGAGTTGATGAATACTATCGCGTTTCCCATTGTAGATCAGCTAAAGCTATGTGGGACACATTGCAAGTTGCCCACGAGGGAACGGATGATGTCAAACTAGCTAGGATCAATACGCTAACTCAAGAGTTCGAACTTTTTCACATGGAAGATGGTGAAACCATCGAAAGTATGCAGAAAAGATTCGTTCACCTGAAAAATCGATTAAATTCTCTTGATAGACCTGTTTCCAATGCAGTTGCTACTAACAAAATCTTAAAGTGTTTGAACAGGGAATGGCAACCCAAAGTTACAGCAATTAAGGAAGCAAATGATCTCAACACTTTAGACATTACCACTCTTTTTAGTAAACTAGAGGAACATGAACAGCATCTTAAATGCCTTGACATGCATGAGAAGAGGACAAAGAAAGAAAAGAACATGGAGAAAGAGGTAGAGAAGAAGTCAATAGCTCTAAAAGCTTCGAGCTCCAAGACCTCAAAACGAGAGCCAAAGGATAGTGACACAAGTGATGACGAAGACTCCGATGATGAGGAAATGGGACTGTTTGTGCGAAGATACAACAAATATCTAAAGAAAAATGGAGCAAAACATTCCGACAAAGGCTTGATCAACTATAGAAAGCAATCAAACATGTTCAAACAAGATGACGACAACAAAGGAAAGATCAAAGGTCTTTGCTTCAATTGTGGGAAAGCCGGTCACTACAAACCGGATTGTCCATATCTTAAGAAAGAAATGGAGAAGAACCAAAGCAAAGGTCATAACAAATCTAAAAGAGCTTACATAGCATGGGAAAGTGATTCATCTAGTGAAAGCTCATCAAGCGATGAAGAAGAATCAGCAAACCTATGTTTCATGGCTCATCAAAACAAGAAAAAGAAAGCTGAAAAGTGTCTTGACATTGCCGAAAGGTTGTGGTTCCTTGATAGTGGATGTTCAAGACACATGACTGGAGACCTATCTCTTTTTGTTGAGTTTCAAGCAAAGAAAAAGGGGTATGTCACCTATGGAGATAACAATCGGGGAGCCATACTTGGTAAAGGAAGTGTAGGTAACCCTTCTACCACTACTATAACTGATGTGCTGCTAGTAGAAGGTCTTAAACATAATCTTTTAAGTATAAGTCAATTGTGCGACAAAGATTTCAAAGTAATGTTTACAAATTCTGGATGCACAATAGAACATACTAAGAAAAGAGACATTATGTTTAAGGGCTTAAGAGTAAACAACATCTACATGTTAAACTTGGATGAAGTATCTAAGTCTAGTACCAAGTGTCTAGTTGCTCTAGGCGATGACTCATGGCTTTGGCATAGACGTCTCGCCCACATAAATTTTGACTTACTTAATAAAGTTGTCTCAAAAGATTTAGTAATCGGCTTACCTAAGATGAAGTTTTCAAAAGATCATCTATGTGATGCGTGTCAAAAGGGAAAGCAAACAAAAATCTCTTTTAAATCAAAGAATGTGGTCTCAACATCACGCCCTCTTGAACTACTACACATGGATCTCTTTGGCCCTTCAAGGACTAAAAGCATAGGTGGAAACACCTATGGTTTTGTCATTGTCGATGATTACTCGAGATTTTGTTGGACAATCTTTCTACCTAGTAAGGATCAAACTTTTCCAGCTTTCACACAATTTGCAAGATTATGTCAAAACAAAATGAACAACAAAATAGTTGCAATTCGAAGTGATCACGGTGGAGAGTTTGAAAACATTCTTTTTGAAAAATACTGTGATAAACATGGAATTGAGCATAACTTTTCAGCTCCTAGAACACCTCAACAAAATGGAGTAGTTGAACGTAAAAATCGGGTTCTAGAGGAGCTGGCAAGAACAATGCTGAATGAGGGTAATCTACCAAAGTATTTCTGGGCTGACGCGATTAGTACAGCATGTTATGTTTTGAATAGGATAACAATGCGTCCTATACTGAACAAAACTCCCTATGAATTACTAAAGGGTAGAAAACCAAATGTATCTCATCTCCATGTATTCGGTTGCAAGTGTTTTGTTTTGAACAATGGTAAGGATAATCTTGGCAAATTCGATGCTAAAGCTGATGAGGGCATATTCCTTGGTTACTCACAATCTAGCAAAGCATATCGAATATATAATAAGAGATTACTTATAGTAGAAGAGTCAGTACACATTTCTTTTGATGAATCTTATGCAAAATATGTCGAGAAAGGTCTTTCATTTAATGATGCAGGTCCATCCACTGAAGACATTGTCAAGGATAAGGAAGATGAGGATGAAAGTATTGTAAAGAAAGATGCTGAGAGAGAGAAAGATGAGTCTCACAATGAAAATGAAAAAGAAAGCATCTCAAACAATGAAGAACTTCCCAAAGCCTGGACAAACGTGAAAGACCATCCAATTGACAATATAATAGGAGACATCTCAAGGGGCGTTACAACACGCTCAAAGATAAGTAACTTCTGTCATCATTTTGCTTTTGTTTCACAAGTTGAGCCGAAAAACGCTAAGGATGCATTACTTGATGAGCATTGGCTAATGGTCATGCAAGAAGAATTAAACCAATTTAAACGGAATGATGTTTGGGACTTAGTCCCTCATCCGGGAGATCATCAAGTAATAGGCACTAGATGGGTTTTTCGTAACAAACTTGATGAAAACGGTGTTATTACTAGAAACAAAGCTAGATTAGTTGCCCAAGGTTATAATCAAGAGGAAGGTATTGATTATGAAGAGACATACGCTCCTGTAGCACGTCTCGAAGCTATTCGCCTCTTACTTGCTTATGCTTGTTCTAAAGACTTCAAACTATTCCAAATGGATGTTAAGAGTGCCTTTCTAAATGGCTATATAAATGAAGAAGTCTATGTTGCTCAGCCACCCGGCTTTGAGAATTACATGTATCCAACTCATGTTTATAAGCTGAAACGTGCTCTATACGGCCTTAAACAAGCCCCTCGGGCTTGGTACGAACGTTTGAGCAAATTTCTCCTTAGTCAAGGGTACTCTAGAGGTAAAGTTGATACTACTCTCTTTATTAAAAGAAAAGATAAGGATATTCTCTTAGTCCAAATTTATGTAGATGATATTATATTTGGGTCCACTAATGCAAAACTTGTCAAAGACTTTTCCAAGCTTATGCAGAGTGAATTTGAGATGAGTCTCATGGGTGAGCTAAATTTCTTCCTTGGCCTACAAATCAAGCAACTCAGTCATGGAACGTTTGTGAATCAAACTAAATATTGTACGGAGCTGCTCAAAAGATTTGGAATGAGTGAAGCAAAGGAAATTGACACACCTATGGCAACAAATACAAATCTAGACAAAGATGAGAAAGGTAAAGAGGTTGACGTGAAATTATACCGAGGTATGATAGGTTCACTATTGTATCTTACTGCCTCAAGACCAGACATTATGTTTAGTGTGTGTATGTGTGCAAGATATCAATCTTGTCCAAAAGAATCTCACTTGAAAGCTGTCAAAAGAATTCTGCGATACTTACGTGGAACTACTACATATGGTCTATGGTATCCAAAAGGAAATGAGTGTCATTTGGTAGGATTCTCCGATTCAGATTTTGCTGGCTGCAAATCCGATAGAAAAAGCACTAGTGGAACGTGTCATCTATTCTCAAACTCATTAATAAGTTGGCATAGTAAGAAACAAGTATCGGTTGCATTATCCACTGCTGAGGCAGAATATGTAGCTGCTGGAAGCTGCTGTGCACAAATATTATGGCTCAAGCAACAACTTATTGACTTTGGTATTAAGCTTGATCACATACCTATCATGTGCGACAACACAAGCGCCATAAACTTGAGTAAAAATCCTGTCTTACACTCACGTACCAAACATATTAAAATAAGGCATCACTTTCTACGAGATCATGTAGAGAAAGGAGACGTTACTTTTGAACATGTAGAAAGCAAGAAGCAACTAGCTGACATCTTCACCAAACCGCTAGCAACGGAGCAATATTTCAACATTCGTAGGGAATTAGGGATACTCGATATCTCTAATTTGGGCTAATTACGTTTGTTTTCTCTTAATATTATTTCTTTACTTTATGTATATATCTATCTGTCTTGCTAACAATTTTTTGCATAAAGGTAGCTCATCATCAAGCCAGGCGTCATATTGAAAAAGCGGTAACGTAATTGGTGTTCACTTCCAAAAATATTATTGATACTATAATATGCTATCAATTAACATGCTTATAGTGACCTCATGCATAAAAACTGCTCCTGCTCACATATGTGTCTCATTCTACCATTAACTACCTTTTACCTACTATACTATACATGCTAGCATTATTATCTATGGTTCTCTTGTTACTCTTCTATTCTCCTGTTTTCTCTTTTTGATGTTGACAAAGGGGGAGATAGATGCTGAGTGTACGGGGGAGCTTTGTTGAGAGATTGCCCTGTTGAGAGATAGATGCTGGATGTACGGGGGAGCCTTGTTGAGTCTGTGTCACTTACTACCAAAGCTTTTGACTATTGGTTTGCCATCATCAAAAAGGGGGAGTATGTGAATACAAGATTACACTCAAAGATGTTTTTGATTTATGGCAAACTCAAATGAGCATTCAAACAACAAGGAGGAATCAGAAAAGCAAAGCATTTGATCACTCATGAAAGCACAAGGTGATCCACTATGCATATAAGTCGACTCAACACAAGCTGGACATGAAAAATGCAGAAAATCAGCAGTTAGGTCGACCTACTGTCAACCTAGGTCGACCTAAAATGAAGGAAAATCCATATACCTCTGCTAGGTCGACTCACAGACCATTTAGGTCGACTCAAAATGAAGAAATCTTCATATCAGTCTGCTAGGTCGACCTACATGGCAACTAGGCCGACCTAATCTGTGAAAATGTCCCCAGAATGCATCAGAAGAGGGTTCTGGTCGACCTACTCCTTCAACAGGTCGACCTAACTGGGAGCAAAATTCTGCAAGCTCTGTTAGGTCGACCTAAGCACTACAAGTGGTCGACCTAACTGATCAAGAAAGTTCAAAAATCAGTTTTTCTTGGTTCTAACTGTTATGCAATCATATATATTGTGCAAGGGTAATTATTCAAGCAACACCAACGACTGAAAGATACACAAACGCTTCTCATCTTCGTTCTTCATCATCTCCAACACAATTACACATAATCATTCTTGCGTTGCGGGTTAGTGATGAGTTCGATAACGTCCATGGAACGGAATTGAAGATTCCTAGTGGGTGAAGGTTTGTGGGGTTTGTTGGTGAATAAAATCTGCGGGTTTTGTCCTCCACGACAGGTGGTTCTTGGGGGTTTTTATCAAGAGGCGTTCATTGAGGATTCGGCTGAGTGTAACGATTGAGGAACGGGGAGTTCAAGGAATCAAGACACTGCAGAAGGGAATCGAAGTGAAGCTCTTGGATAACCTTGATCTTGCTCAAGATTAAGGGGGAAGAAGATTCAAAGGATCGACATAATTGGTTTATCGTTTATCGCTTTGTTATCTTCTTTGTATATACTACTTTCAACATTAATGAAAGATTACCCAATTTCAATTTGGAATTGGGGGCAGACGTAGTCGTAGCGAGGACGATCGACGAACTGCCTAAACAAATATCGTGTTCTTGTCGCTTTTACTTTCTCTTTTACTTTCTGTTCATAATTGGTTATAAGTGCAAAATTGATCAACGATTCAAGTGTTAAAATTGTGAATTAAGGTACTGCACAAACATCACAATTTACCACAACTTGAATCACTATCAATTTGAACGTATCACCAAGTGTTTGTGTTTTTGCTTAATCCAATCTTACTGCATTGCAAATCAAAGTTGTCAATCTAGAAGTTAATTGGATTTCAGTGGTTAAACGTATTGGTTAAGCTATCATATTACTTCACCATCAATTCCACTCACTCTTTGGTTTTGAAACACATACGACCTTTGCAATAGCGGTCCAGAATAGACGCAAGTCGATTCAGAACCGCTTTCGCTCGAGTCTGTAGAAAAATCTGTAAAAACTTAGAGAGATCTATTCACCCCCCCTCTAGATCTATAGGCCAGCGTCTAACAAGTTCTGCTTCCAGAAGCATTTTTTTGAGGTTTTGGTGGTACATATGAGGAAGCATGAACTGGAATGGAAAACATGGAAAAAAAGAAAGGTAGAAACCGTAAAATAGAATCGAATAAAGAAGAGAATAAATCGTGAGATTGATGAGATATGAATAAGGAATGAAAACAATATATAGAAAGAATTGAAGAAGGGAATAAAAGGTATGATTTAATCTGTAACACTCCATATTTTCATAATTTAATTTGAAATTAATTTAATTGAATTATGGGGAATTATTGAGAAATATTGAGAAATTAAGCAAATGGGCTTAAGTTGTGATTAGTAAAGAGGGGGTGCATTGGTAGGCCCTATTACTAATTAAAATAGTTTTATTTTATTTTTCACAAAATAGAGGATTGTGAGAAAAGAGGAATATAACCAAAGAGAAGAGAAAAGTTTGAACGTGAAAGAGAAGAGAAGCAGAGAAGTGCGAAAAGGGGAAGAGCGAAGAATCAACCTTCAGGTAAGGGGGGACTCTTCCATTTATCTTCTATTATGGGATTATAGGTAGTAAGATGGAATTGAACATGTTGTTTATGTCAATTGAGTTATGATTAGGTTGTAGAAATGTTAGGTTTTGGGAGAATTGATTAGTAATGTTGTATTGATCATGTATGGTATTAATTGGATGGTTGAAATGTACTACAAATGTGTTAAATTGTGTTGTGGTTGATGTTTTGGTGTTATAATACATTTGGGTGTGAATTGGTGTGGATTCGGGTTTATACGGTGTTGGAAAAAATGGGATTTTCTGCTACAGCAGCGTAGGAATCGGTTCCCAGGTGGGAGGAACCGGGTTCCCATAGTAGAAACCAGAAGCGAAGGAATTTTGTTCAGCAGGAACCGGTTCCCATGTAGGTACAACCCGGTTCCTAGTAGTAAAAACCATATAGGAGTTTCTGAAGGATTTCAGGAACCGGTTCCCACGTAGGGAGGAACCGGGTTCTACGTAACCTTTTCTAAATTTTTCTTAACTTTGAAAACTCCTAAATTTTAAACTGTAAATCAGATTTTAGTGCCGTTTTGAGCATAGGAAAGCTAATCAAATGATTTACATAATAAAAGAGTGTTTTGGATTCGTGATTTGAAATTATTTTTAAAACACTCGATTTTATTTGGTTGTGGTGGTTTATGCGTACAGGTACATTAATAAATGTTTTACCTGTTATGATATTGTGGTTGTAATTGGTGTTTGTTATACATATATTGTTGATGTAGAATATGTATTTTATTATGGTTGAGCAATAGCATAACTGTGTGTGGCTATAGATTATTGTATTGGTTGATGGTTATGACATTTGGTTGGTTAATGTGGATGATGAGCATGTTATGGTTGATACATGCATTTCATAATCATTATGTGGCTGATCCTTGACGATGGTGGATCAGTGGTAGCTAATTCCCATTGTGTGGAATTAGTGAGTGGGTGTCGCCGTATCCTTGACGATGGTGGATCGGTGAGATGGGTTATCCCAGATTTTGGTACCACATGCATATAGTTGCATTGCATTAGGTTACTTGTGTTATTATAACATGAATGGAAGATTGTCCAATGTTATAATACGTGTGATTGTGTATTGGTTGTGATTAATTGGGTGGTTGTGAATTTGATCGTAACTGTAATTGGGTGAGTAATATGTGATTGATGTTTTATTATCTATATATTATAACATTGGTTAAATGTGAATGAGACTCACCCTTACTGTTGTTATTTTTCAGATTGAGGAGTAGCTTTTGTACTTGGTGAGGATTAACTCGTCAAGTAATTCGTTAGAGTCGGTTGGGTCCCTGTCATGCTCTGGTCGTGTAACACTGGGGACGTTGTTTAGAGTTACTTATTAAACTCTTTTATTGGGTGTTTTAATTATGGTGGTGTTTTAAGTCTATGACTTGGTTGTTGCGTTATTAAGATGTTAAAGATATTTCCGCTGTGTTAACATGATAATCTGAATAATTTTGGTTAACGTTCTCTTTTATGGCATGACATGAGTATTGTTTTAATTATATGGAAGTTGTAATGCCCTTTTCATGTTTTACTCTGATTATTGTTAAACATTTATACGGGGTATTAGAAGGGTGTTACATAATCAATTAATGGGCTGATATTTTCCATATAGACAACCCTAACGTGAAGAAAAGAAAAACATAAGAAAGGGGGTTTAAGTTGGGATTTTCAAAAATAAAAGCAAATGACACGTTTGGTTATCCGGTTCGTTTGAACTCAAACTACTCCAGTCCACCCTATAAATTGCAGCTTTGTTCATTGGTGCTTGTGAAGCTTCTTAGCATCATAACTTCTTGTTCTTGTAAACTTCCAGTTTAGAACTTCTTGTTCTTGTAAACTTCCCTCAATGCAGCCTTCTGCTTTTGAGAAATCACTTTCATAGCTCTGTTTCCTCTTAGAGTGTTTTAGAACTTCTATCATGTTTCTGCATATATGATTTATATGATTAGAGTGCATATTTTTTCTATAGTATTTAATTTTTATGTATCAAGTAGAAAGAAAAAAATATTTAAATTAACAAACCATATTTTAAAAGCAAAACTATCAAACAAGTTTTTTCTATTTTCTCATCTCTAAAATAGTTTTAAAAAATATAATTATCAAACAGATTTTTTATTATTCTCTTTTTAAAACAATTTTTAAAACTGATTTGTAATACAAATTTTGGAAACTAAAAATTAAAAGTGTTTCAAACAGGCCCTCTCGAAAGGAGATATATTTCGCGTGAAGGACTCAGCGCCTCATCGCCCAAGCTACATAGCAGTAAAACTGTAAAGACCTGGATTCCTAAAGGTTAACTAGAACCTCATAAAGGAAAACATCAGTCCTCGGGATACTCCTATTACATGTAGGTAAAAAACACTCCGCCTTCTCCTGAAGGACTTGTGTCAGAGGGACTGTGTAGTGTAATATTTTGCAAATATCCATTCCCTAGGGCGACAACTTGGGACCACCCTAGGAAAAGGTGACAACGCAAGGCCGCCTGGAGGGAGGTATCGCCTCACCTATATGTTTTCCTCGTCTTTGGGGAGAAGAGACGTGTCTTGAATAAAGAGAAAGTCATAATCGTTACCGATCTACGTTTCCCTTGGAAATAGGGATTCAATCGTCCACTTTTTGATTAGGTGGGCGGAGTTTGTGAGTCTCATTGCCCTTGTAGGAAGAACACACACACATGTATTTTTTTGACAGCATATTTTTGAAAAAATTAAAATGGTCGAAAAAAGGTACCAAGCCATGTGTTATACCCCAAAATTTGCCCGCATCTTTTTTCAAAAAAAGAAGGCAACAGACTTCTGTCTAAAAGTTGGAAGTTTCATAATCTTGGATTTTTATTCCATAAATATCCTGATTTATGAAATACTTGGTTTTTAGAATTTTTCTTGTACGGTATTTTGGCTCGCTGTTGAATTTATTCTTACACGAAACGCCAAGTACTGTTTATTACTTCACACACGCTATTTATTTGGGATTTATTTACAGATAAATAGTACTAATGCAATTGGTACAGAATTAAATCTTTTGCAGGCGCAAAGTCCGGGGATTCAGACTGTACTGGTAACAAGTAATTTATTATTAACTTTTGTTTCCCACTAATTTTTGTATTATATTCTATTATTTTCAAAATCTTTTTCTTTCTTTTCAAATCTCTTTATTTCAAATCAAATCCTAACTTTATACTATACATCTCTTTTTTTCAAACCCTACCATACACTTTCTTTCAAATTCTACTTCCACTCAAATTTTCCTTTTTTGTACGGAATCACTTCATTCCCCAACGTCTCTATCCTTCTTTTCATTCTATAAATACCTCTCATTTTTTCCATAAAATCTCACATCAAATTTCATTCAATCTCTCAAATTTCTACCTCATATCTATTTTCTCTTCTTCCCCGGTAAAAAATGGCAAAGTGGATGGAGACACTTTTTCTTATAGTCATCACTATTGTTACGGTGATCATGTCCTTCTTCTGTCTGCATAGTCCTGAAAAATGTGGACCTGCGATGGTTACACTTCCGATCATCTATTTTCTGTTGGTTATAGCATGGATTATTAATCGTCGTATGTAAAGTTTGTCGTATCTTCTGTTTTTAGAATGTACTGTTCTTTATATTTACCGTGCTGTTTACTACGTTTTGTTTAGGTAATATTTGTACTGTCAGTATTAAGTATTACACTATCTATTATATCTTCATTTAACTAGTAAGATAATATTATATGTGTTTATTTCTAGTTAAAATATTTATTTTTTCTGTGCATTAAATCCTTTCAGTCTTATTATTAACGGTAATTTTGTTCTCGTACAGTGTACTTTAATTATTTATTATGTTGTGTTTTTCTAACAAATCATGTAAATAATTTCTCACCATTAACACAACAAAAACAAAAAAGAAAAAATTAACTTTGACTGTTGAATTTTCACTCTAACTGCTACATTAATACCTGAATAGTCAGTTGACAGTCAAACCGCTGACAGTGCAATTCTCCGTGTTTTGTACCATCAATCAAATCAAACTTTTGCATTTCAAAATTCCAAGATTTTTGTTCTAGAAGTCTTCTGAATATCACATGATTAGCAGAGACTCAACACTGCACAAAAATCAGGTACGCTTAACTGTCTCATACACAAACAGTCCCTGACTAGGGTTTCTTGTTTTTTTCAGGAGAACAAGTTTTTGAGACTTCAAATGGATTTCATGGACCTCCATATATCTCAAAGTACCACCATACAAATTTTCAAACTTCAATTCACTCAGACGCACAATCAGCAGCTCAAACAGTCAACAGACGACCCGTTTGACCAAAAAAGTCAACAGACAGTCAAAAATGAAATTTTTTGTCAACATCCATATTTTGTCAAAAGATTCATCATTTGATCATTGGTTGATCATAATTCATCAAGGAAAGATCAAAAATCAACAAAACCCTAAGTTTCAAAATTAGGGTTTTCTCCTAAAAAGTCAACTGAACTTTGACTGGTCAGAACTCTTTCATCCTTCATCCAAAAAATTCAAACCAAAGCTCATTTTGAAGAAAATTCAATTATATTTCAAATGCAATTGGTCCCATGGTCATTAGATTCACCATTTGAAAAATATGAACCAAGACATTACAGGTCATTTTCAAAGTCAACAAAAAGTCACTTTTTTCAAAAGGACACACAAGGAGCATGGAAAATCATTTTGATATGAGACCAAAGAAATTGGTTAGAGCACTCTTTGAGGTTTCCAAAAAGTACAAGAACTCCTTCATATGATAAAAATTGAGGGATTTATGCCTTGTTGAAGTTGACCATTTTTTGGGAAAATGCATGAAATCAACATTGATCAAAAATGTTTTTTTTCCAAAAGGGGCCATGTTTTTATGATCCAAACATGTTCCCCATGATGTGAAGGGCCTCCCACGACCAAGCCAAGGCCCATAGAATTTTTGTTTCTTTTTTGATTTAATTTTATCACATTTAAAGTTAAAGTGAAAAAGAAATGATGCAAGATTCTTATCCAAAGCTTTGTCCCTTGCATGAGTCATCAAGGTAGCTTATTTTCTTCAACAAGAGGAAGTACAAAGGAGGCTAAGAGCAAGAGAATTGAAGAAGAGCAAGCTTTAGTCAACAATTCAAAGATTTTTAATATTTAAAAATCAAAGTTTCAACAAAGCAATCAATGCTTCTTGGCTTAGATTTTAAGCACTTCTTAGCTTATAAATGAAGTGGTATGCTTCATCAATGTAAGACACACGAAATATAGCAAAGGCATAGCATAAACTCACTTCATATTTCAAAAAATAATCAAAGAAACTTTAAATTTCATACTTGAATTTGTAGCTAGTTTCAAAGCAAACTAAGTCCATAAATCATCTCCTGGGACTTGTTTGAGTAAGTTTAGATCAATAGCCAAGTTCATAAGGGCCTGAAACTCGAGCTCTCTTACTCTCCGATTTGGTAAACTTTCATTGAATTCAAACTCTCCATTTATGCGTTGTTATCATGTCTAATGGTTATGGTTGAGTTTATAATGATCATTAGATCAGGTTTGAACCCTAGCATGAGAGTTCCAACGTCCAAAACATAGGTTGCCATTGTCAACCGTGTGTTCATGTTCTTCTTCGAATCTCTTGAACCAGGCACTTTCAGTCCAAACTAACCTCACCAATGGATTCCCAGACCTCGATTTAGGGGGGTAGGGTCTTCATTTGGTGTTTATCTAACGTATTTTTTGCAGTTGAAGGATGCCCTAGCCGGAGAAGATGACCGGAATCACTATTCCGGCGGTCAACAGACCCAGGCGTGGTTGACTGGCACGCGTGGCTTCCTCCCTCTCTCCCATTGGCCGGTCAAAATATCAAAGGCTTGCGTGGCAAAACGTTAAAACATGATTGGCTCTGGTTTAAAACATGGACCCCACTCACTTAAATTCAGAAAAAAAATAAAAATTGAATCAGACTGGGCCTTGCACGAATTGATGTCCACACCCCTGATTTCTGGCCCAAACGCATCTCTTGAACTAAAATCAGTTCTTTTCCAGATTTACTAAATACACCCCCTGCATATTTAACTAATAATTTTAGTTTTTTTTGC
Organism: Vicia villosa; assembly: GCF_029867415.1. Taxonomy (NCBI): domain Eukaryota; kingdom Viridiplantae; phylum Streptophyta; class Magnoliopsida; order Fabales; family Fabaceae; genus Vicia; species Vicia villosa. The sequence goes on from NW_026706044.1 coordinate 226,163, forward strand.
ATTTAATTTAAAATCAACCAATCAAAAACATAAAAAATATTTTCTTTTTACCATTAATTTGATAAAATGCTTAATTATTTTTTTTTCATAAAAATATTTTATTTTTCTTAAAGATTGAAATATTTTGTATAATTAAGTAGTATATATTTATATATTTACCTTTTAATTATTCTCAACTAATCAAAAAATCTTTAAAAAAAATTATTCTTTATATTAAATATAGTTTATATATTATAAGCTAATTTTGTACATATTTAGGATAATTTTCTCTTTAAGTTTTAATTATTTATGTAATTATTTGCATAATTATGTTAATTTAACTTAATAATTTTCAAAATCAACTTCAAAAATAAAAAAAGATTAGTTTTATTTTAAAATTAATTAACAAGCATTTTGAACATATTTCAAACTTAATTTTTAGGTTTAAATTTTATTTCTACTTTTTTCTCATTTTAATAAAATTAATCATGCATTAATTCTAATTAAAATCAATCATCAAAAAATCCAAAAATATTTCTTTTATTTTCTTGCAATTTAAATTCCTAGATCAAGTGTATAGGTTGTCAAATTCATGTAAATAGCGTAGTTTACATTTCCCGCACAATCGATGTAATAACGTAGATTTACTTTCCGCATTTTACATTTCCGCATTTTAATTCCAGTACATATAAAATTGCGTGTATGTCAAAGATAAAAATTGAAGCGTTAGGTCACTAACTTCAAAGATAAAATATCTGGAATCAAAACACCATCACACTTGCACCTCTTAGGGTAATCCCTCTTTTACTCTTTTCAAAATCAAAATCAAATTCTACTGTTTCAAATGCAAAATTGAACTTTCGTTTACATCCGGTGAAAGGAGAATTTTCTAAAGGAAGTAGGAAAAGACCTTACAACTTAGGGTAGACCTCCTAATTTGCTTGCTCAAATCAAAACAAACAAATGTCTCATATACCATTGTTTTTCAAAATAAAACTTTCCAAAAAAAGACAATACTTGGTATATATCCAAACAAGGATCATTACGAAGTTAACGTTCTTTTTTTCAAAATATCTTTCGAAAGATAAAACACTTTGTATATATCCGCACAAGGATCATTATAAAGTCAATTTACAAAAGTATTTGAAACCACATACAAGCATGTCAAGGCAAGAGAAAAGTGATTCAAAACAAGTGAGCTAAGCAAATTAAAGAGCCCATGGATAACCATGGATACAAAGGGTGCTAATACCTTCCCTTTGTATAACCTACCCCCTTACCCCGAATTTCTTAAAGGTCTTTTTCTGTTTCTTTTATAAACCTTTCCTTAATTGGATAAAATAAAAGTCGGTGGCGACTCTCTGATTTTCAAAAACACAAAAGCAAAAGAGAAAAAGAGTCAGTTCGTGTATCTCTCCGCGAGAGGTACGGTAAAAAACCGAGGGCATGACAGAACTGGCGACTCTGCTGGGGAAATACTTTCTAAAAACAAAATCTTTTCAAAAGGGGATACCTTTAGAGTTTAGATCACTTCGATGTTTTCAATTGCTTGACTTGATTGCGCTATTTTTCAAAAGGTTTGTTTGGGTATTTTGCTTGTGTGAAAGATTCTAACACGAATCTCGAGATACCTTAAGTATGTGACAATAGACCAAGGAAACTGTACGGCATGTACCGATACGGTTGATCTGGTAGTCACTGTTAGTGCGACACTTTGGTTTATACTGATGTCCCTTGAAAACGATCAAGGAGTATGTTAGGCTTCCGAAATGTCATTAAACACTAATTTTTCTTAGAACCTTTAGTTGAACTTGACTTGTGGCCTATTAAGTGGCTAGCTTTGAAATTGATTGAAGTTAGTTATCCTCGAGAAATATTTTGATCGGCCGCCCGAGTGCCGTATTAAGATGTTGTCTCCAAGGATCATAGAACCCGAATACTATTCTAAGACAGGTTTTAACCAACTCAATTTCAGTGGGGAGGGTATCACCTATCAAACTCATGCAAGCCTTTGAACCTAAGGCTATTGTTTGATTTGTTTGTGTTTGCCACATGTTTGACATCATGACATCATAAGCATCATAAGCATATCATTTTTCACTAATCATTTCAAGGATCAAAGAGTTTACCTTTGTTGTTGCAGGTAATGGCTCCCGCTACCAGAGACTATGACCGAATCAACATCTCAACAGTACCATCTAAACTTAAGGACTTAATATCAGAATTTCCCAAAAATGCTCAATTCACTGAAAAGCATGGTCACCTACTCCATTTGGTTACCTCAAAATTTGAAGAAGACATGATACGGGTTTTGTTCCAATTCTTTGATCCCGAACATCATTGTTTTACATTTCCTGATTACCAGTTAGTACCCACTTTGGAAGAGTTCTCTGAACTAATCGGATTACGTGTTCGAGATCAATTACCTTTCACTGGTTTAGAAAGGATTCCAAAACCTGAAATCATTGCTGCTGCCTTACACTTGCGAAAGTCAGAAATCGAGTCCAATTGGGAAACAAAGAGTGGAATTGAGGGTTTGCTTGCTAAGTTCTTAATGGAAAAGGCTCGGTTACTACTAAAAAACAGAAGTTACCTAGCTTTTGAAGAAGTTGTGGCTCTTTTGATTTATGGGTTGGTTTTATTCCCTAATCCCGACCATTTCATAAGTGTGCATGCTATCAACATTTTCTTAACCCGCAATCTGGTGCCTACCTTGCTGGGAGACATTCTACATTCTCTACACACTCGTACCATGAAAAAACGAGGAACTCTTATGTGTTGTGTACCACTACTGGATAGATGGTTTACCTTACACCTTCCCCGATCGGTGTTGAGAAACGAACAAAGGATGCAATGGTCTCGTAGAATCATGTCTTTATCTCATTCAGATATCCGGTGGAACAACTTATTTCATAGAGACATCACTCTCATTGACCATTGTGGGGAGTACCCTAATGTGCCACTCCTTGGCATTAAGGGAGGCATCACCTACAATCGCTCTTTAGCTTTACGTCAATTCGGATATGCACGAAGTAACGGTCCTCATGACATGATTATCCGTGGCATTGTGTTTGACTACGAAGATGATTCCCAAAGGTATCGACGAAGGTTTATACATGCTTGGGGCAGTGTCTACAAAGTAGAAAGCAAGACTTTAGGACAGTGGAATTCAATTCCCATGGAACCTTACCTCAAATGGGTGCGTGCCCGTGCACAAAAGTTAATCATGCCATATCCCGCTATCCTACCTATGACTATTGAACCAGGAGTCGAAGGGGAGGAACCTCGAGTTATTCTACATCCGGACATGCCAACTGACCTGGAAAAGTTGCAGAAATCTTGGGTTCAGCTAAAAGAGGAAAGAGACACCTTCAAAGCACACTGTCAAGACTATGAGAGGAAAGTGTTGGAGCTCACCAGACAACTCCAAGAAGAACAGCAGATCAACACATTCCTGGGTGCAAAGAGAAAGCGTCCATGGGAGACCTGAGGGATCCTTCATTTTCTTTATTTTTCTGTTTTGTAAGCCCGAATGAGGCAAAGAAAAAAGAAAGAAAGAAAGAAAGAAAAAGAAAAAAAGAAATAATTGTTTGACTAACAAATGTTTGCTTTTCTTTTGTTTTAACAAATCTAAACTCTAAGATCCTTGAAAACATTGCATATACATTTCATTCATAAACATTGCATAACAGGTTCACATGATGGGTTTCTCATCTCCTCGCTGTTTATTTTAGTTAGAAGAGATGGAATCCGAAACAAGCATCAAGAATCTCAAAGCACAGAACGCCCAAGTTCAGGTAGCAATTCTGGAATTAGCAAAGGGGCAACAAGAACTGAAAGCCCTAATAACCAAGAAGAAAAAGAAGCCCAAAGGATCTGTAGGCTTGAGTCACCTGAAAAGGAAGATCAAAATCCCAGTCAAAAAGCCCAAAAAGCCACCGATCCCTGAAATAGTCGGTGATGGTGATCAGGAAGACAATCACAGCAACCAGGGTTCTGCCAAACCCTTTCTCTCTTCTAATGAAGAAGATTATCATTCTGGAGACGAACAGGATGATGACAAATACCAGCAGTTGGAAGAACGCATGAAAGCCATGGAGATACCAAAAAAACCTGGTTTAGATTTCAATGATTTGGGACTCGTCTCAGATATTGTTATCCCTCCAAAGTTCAAAGTTCCTGTCTTTGCAAAATATGATGGAGTTTCTTGCCCAAAACTACATCTGAGGTCCTATGTAAGGAAGATACTACCTCATACAGCAGATAACAAATTGTGGATTCACTTCTTCCAAGAAAGTCTGTCGGGTACACAACTCGAGTGGTACTACCAACTGGAAAGTACAAAAGTTCATACCTGGGAAGAGTTAGCTGCTGCTTTTTACAAACAGTATCAATACAATGCTGACCTTGCACCAACCTGTACTCAACTAAGGGGCATGTCTATGGCACCAAAAGAAAGTTTCAAAGGCTATGCACAAAAGTGGAGAGATCTGGCTGGAAGGGTTCAACCACCTTTATCTGATCGTGAGCTAGTCGACATGTTCATGGGCACTTTAACTGGCCCTTTCTATAGTCATTTGCTGGGAAGCTCATCATCAGGTTTCACTGACCTGATATTGACTGGAGAGCGTGTCGAAAGCGGCATTCAAAGTGGAAAAATTCAAATAGGCTCTTCCTCTGGTACTACAAAAAGGCCCATCAGTGGGAGGAATGAGGTCAATACAATGCATAGTCAGAAAGGTCGCAAAAATGAGCATCACCAATCTGTAGGGGCAGTTCTGATCTCCGCATCTGCACCTCAAAAAGATCAACCGCCAAAATATACGCGTCGACCAGATGCACCAAGAAGAAATTTCACCAGAATCAATATGCCAATCTCTCAAGCATTGCAGCACTTGTTAAAAGCAGATCTGATCACATTGAAAGATCCTCCAAAGAATGTCAACACTTCCTCTCCAAGTTATCACCCTGATGCAACATGTGCGTATCACTCTAACTGTCGAGGACATGACGCAGATCACTGTTGGGCCCTGAAAAATAAAATACAAGACATGATAGATGCTGGGGAAATTGAGTTTGATCCTCCAGAGACTCCAAATGTCATCACTGCACCTATGCCGAAACACGACAAGACCATCAACGCAATCATAGACACTATTTACATCTATGATGTGAGAGAATTGTCAACTCCGCTCCTTGAAGTCAAAAGAAAGCTAATCCAAGCTGGTTACTTTCCAGGTTGTGACCCTGATTGCTTTTATTGCGCACACCTACCCAATGGTTGTGAAAACCTGAGAATGGGAATTCAAAAGTGGATGGATCGCCGTATCATTATGTTTGAGAGGCTCCTTTCTATGGACGATTTATGCGAAGTCTTTTCAAATGGGATGAGAATAGAGGACGTCTCAGTGGTTTCCAACATACCATTGAAAATCCCTACCAAAGCTCCTTTCAAAATTTCTGCTACACCCAAAGTGGCATCTGTCATCATTACCAGTCCGACTCCATTTCCATATTCCTCAGACAAAGCTGTCCCGTGGAGTTATGACACTAATGTTTATGTCCATGGAGTTAAGCAAGATACCTTGACTGAAGAGGCCGTGAATTTTACTACTCCAACTGTTGATAATATTAAGGGTACTAGTAAGATTACGAGAAGTGGAAGGATCTTTTCACCAGAAATTTCTCCAAATGTTGCTACTAATCCAGTCCAGGTCCCAATTCCTAATCAAGATATCAACGCTCGAGGCAAAGAGCCACAAGTTGAACCAGTTCAAATACCGGCGGAAGCCACTGTTGAAGATCCATCAAAGCAAGAAATGGAGGAAATATTGAAAATCATCTGCAAGAGTGATTACAATATTGTCGAACAGCTGGGGCACACTGCTTCAAAAATCTCAATGCTATCTCTGCTAAAATATTCCGAAGCTCATGCCAAAGCCCTGATGAAGTTCCTAAAAGCTGCTCATGTGCCACAAGAGATTTCAGTCGATCAATTTGAAAATTGTGTTGCCAATCTAACCGTGAATAATGGTCTCGGTTTCTCTGATGTTGATCTAACCCCTGCTGGAAAAAATCACAATAAAGCCCTACACATCTCTATTGAATGTAATGGCACCACTCTATCTCATGTACTGGTAGATAACGGTTCCTCTTTGAACGTGTTACCAAAAACAGTACTGGAAAAGCTTGACTTCGAAGGAATTGTGTTACAACCAAGCGATGTTGTGGTAAGAGCCTTCGACGGGTCAACAAGAATGGTGTAAGGAAAGGTGAATCTCCCAATCAGAGTGGGCTCTCAGATCTTTGATTCTACCTTTTACGTAATGGAAATTCACCCAGCATATTCCTATTTACTAGGACGCCCTTGGATACATGGGGCAAATGCTGTAACTTCTACCCTACATCAGAAGTTGAAGTATCCAGTAAAAGGAAAGATTGTCACAGTTTACGGCAAAGAGGAATATGTGGTTAGCCACCTGAGCAACTCCAAGTATGTTGAGTTGGATGACGAATTCATCGAAACTCCCTGCCAATGTTTTGAGGTGGTCTCTCCAGATGTCTCTACTACCAAACATATTTCTGCTACTCCAACTACAACTATGGCTTCTCTCAAAGATGCCAAAGCTGTGATCGAAAAAGGTGGTTGCACAGTATGGGGACAGCTCCTCGATGTGCCTTACAAGTCCAATAAGCTAGGCCTGGGCTATGCTAATGGGAATCAGAAGAACGATCAAAGTCCTCGTTCTGGAGGATTAATGTCACATTTCATCAGCCAAGGAGTAAATGCTATTGAAGACGATGGAGTATTCTTGAACCATATTATTCAGCCATATCCAAATGAAGTTCCACCTGTTTCCATGGAAGTTTGGGATACTTTGGGAGAGCCAAGCGGCGGGTATGATTTTCTAGTAAAGTATTCTGCACCTCAGAGCTCTTTTATTGCTATAGAAGACATTACCCCAACTGGATGGGGTGATCTGTTTGAAGATAGCAAAAGTTTCACAAGTTCCATCACTGAGCAATACCAAGGTCCACCTAATCCAAAAGAAGTTTGGGATACACTAGGAGAACCAAGTGGCAAGTATGACTTTATGGTGAAGTATTCTGCTCCCCTGAGCTCGCAGATTGCCATTGAAGACATCACCCCAACTGGATGGAACAACCATTTCGAAGAACATATGACATTCACAAACCCTGACGCTCTTGAAGAAGTTGGGGAGACACCAGATAATGAGAATGATTTCCTGACACAATACCCTTTTCCCCAGAATGCACAAGTCTCTATTAAAGACATCATTCCAACTGGATGGGACAATCTTATCGGGTATCTCGTTCAGCCAACAGAGATATCTCAGCCTGGGCTCTTGTATCCAGCAGAGTATATTACTTATCCCGAAAGATCATCAACTCATTTCCCCACCGAAGAAATCAATGTTGTGGAAGACGAAGAAGACAACTGGAGCAGCTGGATACTCCCTGCTCACAACAATGGATTGAACAACTGGGAAGCTGAGGATGTGATCTCCTTTGATCAGGAGTAAATGCAATTTCCTGTTTTCGTTGTTTATATTGTTCAAAGATAAAAATGGTTCCTGTACTATCGAACCATGAGCTTGTAAGCCGTGTGCCTTGGCCGAAGCACACTGGTCCTTTTTATAAGGGTTTCTCATATCATGATCATGTTCATTCAATAAAATCATGGGACGTTTGCATATTCAAATTTTGTGATCTTTTTTCTTCCTTTGCTTTATTCATTTTTCAAATAGCTATGTGTTCTTACACACACCCGCATAATAAATGCAGATTCACATTCACTTTGGATCCTGTTGATAACGATTCTGCTATTGCCAGTCATGACTTTGAAAATCCGATCTACCAAACTGAGGACGAAAGTGAGGAAGATTGTGAAGTACCAAGAGAACTTGCAAGGCTGCTAGAACAAGAAGAAAAGACTATACAGCCGCATGAAGAACCAATTGAGGTTATCAACTTGGGCAGCGACGAAGAAAAGAAAGAAGTCAAGATAGGGGCTGATCTAGAAGACAGTGTCAAGCAAAGACTGATTCAAATGCTGCAAGACTACGTTGAGATATTCGCCTGGTCCTATGAAGATATGCCTGGCCTTGACACGAACATTGTGGTTCATCGCCTGCCAATCAGAGAAGGTAGCACTCCAGTCAAGCAGAAACTGCGGAGGAGTAGGCCCGATATGTCAAAGAAGATCAAAGACGAGGTCGAGAAGCAATTCAATGCTGGCTTTTTGAAAAATGTCAGTTATCCTCCTTGGATAGCTAACATAGTGCCTGTGCCTAAAAAGGACGGGAAAGTTAGAATGTGTGTAGACTACAGAGATCTGAATCCGGCAAGCCCCAAAGATGATTTCCCTTTACCTCACATTGATGTACTGGTTGACAATACCGCACAATGCAAGGTATTCTCCTTCATGGATGGATTCTCCGGGTACAATCAAATCAAGATGGCACCCGAAGACATGGAAAAAACAACCTTCACAACACCCGGGGGAACCTTTTGTTACAAAGTAATGCCCTTTGGTTTAAAGAATGCAGGAGCAACATATCAGCGTGTAATGGTAGCTCTGTTCCATGATATGATTCATCAGGAGATAGAGGTTTATGTCAATGATATGATTGCAAAGTCCAACACCGAAGAAGAACATCTAGGTCATCTACACAAGCTGTTTGACAGACTCAAGAAATACAGGTTGCGAATGAATCCGAACAAGTGTACCTTTGGAGTAAGATCCGGCAAACTCTTAGGTTTCATCGTCAGTAGCAAAGGTATTGAGGTTGATCCTGCCAAAGTCAAAACCATTCAAGAAATGCCTATACCTCGTACCGAGAAACAAGTCAAAGGATTCTTGGGACGTCTGAATTACATCGCCAGATTTATTGCCCATATGACTACTACTTGTGTGCCGATAGTCAAACTATTGAAGAAAGATCAAGTAGAAAGATGGAATGACAAATTCCAGTTAGCCTTTGATAAGATCAAAGAGTATATCCAAAAACCGCCAATCTTGTTACCACCTGTGGAAGGAAGACCTCTGATAATGTACCTAACTGTGTTAGAAGATTCAATGGGGTGTGTATTGGGGCAACATGACAAGTCCGGTCGAAAGGAGCATGCAATCTACTATCTTAGCAAAAAGTTTACCGATTGTGAAACAAGATACTCACTGCTCGAGAAAACTTGTTGTGCCTTAGCATGGGCGGCTCGCCGACTAAGACAATATATGCTAAATCACACCACTTTCTTGATCTCCAAAATGGATCCTATCAAGTATGTGTTCGAAAAACCTGCTCTCTCTGGAAGAATAGCATGATGGTGTAATACGGTGAACTGACTTTTTTAATCGAAATGTCGCGGTTAAGCAAGAGTCGCCACCGACTTTCATTTTATCCAAACAAGTTAGAAAGGCTAAAAGAAACAGGAAAAACCTTTTAAATAAAATAGGGTTCGGGGGGTAATTATGCAAAGGGAAGGTGTAAGGCACCCTTTGCATCCATGGTTTTCCATGGGCTCTTAATTGCTTTGCTCTTTGTTTGAAATTTTTAGAAAAGTAGATGAAAAAGATAGGGACTTTAGCTCGTAAATGAGCGTAGCCCTTTTGAAGAATTATGAGAAAGAATATAACAAAGGTTTAGAGCAAGGCAAAGCAATTAGGGGCAATTACCTTGAAGTTTTGAAAATGAGGTTTCTTTTAGCCTTTCAGGATGAAAGGATCTATCCTTGCCATAAGAGGGCAGGAAGCCTTTCGTTTGGAGGTTGAAGGGTCATCGCATTATCGTTCGCCATAAGACTGACCCATGCCATAGAGAGGCAGGTAGTCTAAGGGAAGGATCAGAATAGCCTTTTGTAGGCAGCCAGAGGATACCTTAACCTTTTCGTAGGTAACTTTCGAGGGTCGAGATCATGCATATCGAAGGCAGCATCATTAGGGACCATGATCTTAATCGAGGCAACTGGCTAAGGTATCCTCGTATTCGAGGGACTGACTATTCTGCAAAACAACACAAGGCAACAAGGCAACAGGCAACAGAGAGGTTACCCCAAAAGTGTGCGTGTATGCACCAATCACGTGATTATATTCAGTTATTTTATCTTATAAATTAGTGATTCTAAATTAATTACAATCTTGCACTCCCTATAATTACTAACCACAGCAGTATAAACAAATAATTAAAGCAATACGGGGAAGGGAAATTGTAACCAGCGGAGGAAGGGGGAATTGAAACCAGCGGGATATAATTACAAAATAAAACAGAAAAACATTAGAGTTAGGGTTTAGGGTTACCGATACGCGTAGCTTTGGCGATTAACAAACCCTAAAAATTGGAAAAGAAAGAATAAACAAAGAAGGGTGAGTGCATTATCGGTTCGGAGGCAAACGGGGTTAACCCTAAAAATATAAGGATAAAGAATTTAAAAAATATTTAAATAAACAAAGAAAGGTACTTAGCTTTGCATTTGATCTGACATGGTTGGCGGGAAGTCCTCGGAGGTAACCCTAAAAATGGCAAAGGCAGATAATAGGTGAATGTATGCATAGTTCAAGAAATATAAGGGCAAACCCTAAAATCAAAGGAAACAAAATAGACTTTGAAATAACTTAATACTTAACTTCGTGAAAAGCGTGGTGCGTAGTCGGAAGGTACTTGGGAAGTCGACCCTGAAAAAGGCATGGAAAAGACATAGATCAGTGCATAGCTTGATCTACGTAAACCCTGATTAGGGCACGAATTAAATAAGAAAATAATTTAATTAATTATTGGTCTGACGACCTAATTAATTAAATCGAGTCGAGAAAATAAAATTGAGTATGAAATATATTTTTTAGGAATTTTTTGTGAATTAAATAAAATTTTGAATAAATAGAAGTAGTAAATATAATTTAAATAAATTAAATAAATATGTTAAAAAACAATATAAATATTAATTATAAAAATAAATAAATTATAAAACAAAATAAGATAAATATAATAATTTTATTATAATTAAGAAAGAAAAAACAAAAATAAAAAAAATAAATACATAAGTATTAAAAAAAAATATAATAAATTATAGGTAATATAATTATTATATAAAAAAAAACAAAAGTTTGTTAAAAAGAATATAAAAGAAAAAAATAAATATAAATAGATATATAAATATAAATAGAAAAATGCAGATTTATGCAATTAAAAAGAAAAAAAATTAGAAACTTAGCGTAATTATCCAGTGTGGCGCATGCGTGAAGTCTATGGTGCACTTGCATGTTCAGGTGCGTAGGATTGAGTGGGAAACTGATCAAACGGCTGGAAACGAGGGAGTGCATTGCATTTGTGTGGATCATGAAACACTGGATCCAAGAACCTCTTCCAAACGCGCGCGCGCCTTCTTTCTATTTGAATTGGCCAATCATGGGACGACACGAAGTCATCCCCAACCTCCTTCCGTCGTTTTAGGTTAAAGCTTTTACCTACGGACGTTTGGTCCGTCGCTACAAAACCTGCCAATCACGAATACATGCAAACACGAACAAAAACTTTTCGCGAGACCATAGATGGCTTCGTCCAGGTCTCACGAATTCAACCATGGCCTTTATTAGACCTGATTTCACCTGTATGCAAAAACCCTAATCCAAACCGACAAAAACCTAACAATGGTGTTACGATCAAAACAGCATATAGATGCAATTACATCTCCAGAATCATTCAGAGCAACAATATAAACATGAATATGCATCCAAAATACATTAAATATTCGTGTATGCTCGAGTCCGATGCAACTTTAAAAGGCACAAAAACGTGACTTACAGGGTAGTGTTCTTGAGGTGTTAAGTCCTGGGAATGATCCAAACAGCTTCAGAGGATATTGAGGAAGGTATTTGAATGCTTGTTTCGCCTTGAATCGCCCTGCAACTGAAAATTGGATCTTGGAATTTCCTTCACTTTTCAAGTCGGTTTAGGGCTCTCTTGCTTCAGAATTCGTAACCCTTGTGTTCTAAATGCCTTAGATACTTATAGGAGAATGACCAGGGCAACAGAAATTGAATCAAATCTTCTTCAATCTTAGATTTGCATATTGAGAAAATTTGATTTGTTAAAGTTTCTAACTTTGGTCAAGAATCCAATTTTTCCAACCAATTAGCCTTAGCACGAATTATTAGTGATTATGGGATATTATTGAAGATTGGATTGATTGAAAAATATAATTAAATCAAATCTATTCAATTTTCTTTGATTTATTTGATTTAAATCATATTTTAATAAATAAAAAATCAATAAAAAATCAAATAATCATCAAAATTTCGTGGCATTGGTCTTGGATCTTCTAGATGACTTGGGAAGCAAGATTGAATCAAGAGATTTTGGGCCCATTTGCAAAAAATCCAAATTCTTTCACATTTTTCCTTCCAAAATAGTCCAACTTTGACAAGGCCTATCTCTCTCATTTTTTGAGGTATGGAAGTGTTCTAAGACTTTTTAGAAACCTCAAGGAGTCCTCTAACCAGTGTCTTTGGTCTCATATCAAAATCATTTTCCATGCTCCTTGTGTGTCCTTTTGAAAAAAAATGACTTTTTGTTGACTTTTGAAAATGACCTATAATGTTTTAGTCCATATCTCTCAAATGAAGCATTTTTAGACTTCGCATGTGAGAGACAAAATTGTAGAGAATCAAATTTCCTTCAAAATGAGCTTTGGATGGAAAATTTCTGATGTTCCATGTGAGAGTTATGGCTGGTCAAAGTTCAGTCGACTTTTCCTGTACAAAACCCTAATTTAGAAACTTTTTGATTTGTTGATTTTTGATCTTTCCTTGATGAACCATGATCAATTCTTGATCAAATGGTGAATGATACTTCAATATGAGGATCTTGACAAAAAATCAGAAGTTTTGACTTTACTTTGACCACAGTTGACTTTTTAGGTCAACTAGTCGACTATTGATTTTCTGAACAATTGAGTGTCCAATTCTTTGAGGTGAGCTTTGATACTTGTCATGGAGATAATGTGAAATGTATTGAGCCATATGAGATGCTTTGGAGCCATTGATTCACTGATTTTCCTTTGAATAAGTCAAACCCTAGTTTTAGAGCCTTATGTAAAAGAATGTGTTTAGGAGCATTGTGTTTTGATTTGACTTGAATAGGAGAAAATGTATGGGCAAATTTTGGAGTATGACAGATGGCAAATGATCTTAACAGAGTATGACATCCAGTACACTTCACAAAAAGCAATCAAAGGAAGTGTGGTAGCTGATCATCTAGCTCATCAAGCAGTGGATGATTATCAAGCATTAAACTTTGACTTCCCAGATGAAGACATTATGCTAGTCAATGACTACAAACAACCAGGACCGGAAGAAGGACTTAAGCCAGGATCCTGATGGACTATGGTTTTTGATGGAGCTTCTAATGCACTTGGCAATGGCATCGGAGCTGTGATCATTTCTCCTGCAGGAGGTTATACACCATTCACTGCCAGATTATGCTTCAACTGCACTAACAATATAGCCGAGTATGAAGCATGTATTCTAGGTCTCAAAGCTGCAATCGATCTAAGAATCAAGTTCCTGGAGGTCTACGGAGACTCGGCGCTTGTGATTTATCAAGTCAAAGAGGAATGGGACATGAAGCACCCGAATCTAATTCCTTACAAAGAATATGTGCTAAGTTTGATTCCTTACTTTGAAGAAATCACTTTTGATCATATCCCGCGCGAAGAAAATCAACTAGTTGATGCTTTAGCTACCATGTCATCCATGTTCAAGGTCAGGTGGGACAATGAGGCACCGATGATCACCATTTACAGACAGGATGAACCAGCCTATTGCAATGAGATCAATGCCGAAGGAACGGAAGAAAAACCATGGTTCCATGAAGTAAGAAGATATCTCGAAGCTCAGAAGTACCCTGAAGGGGCATCCATTAACGACAGAAAGTTTCTAAGAAGATTTGCTGCCAAATTCTTTCTAAGTAATGGAACCCTATACAAACGCAACCATGACTCGACTTTACTTCGTTGTGTAAACAAGAAGGAAGCAGAACAGATTATGGAAGACATACACGATGGTGCCTTTGGTACTCATTCAAGTGGACATACAATGGCTAAAAATATCCTAAGAGCAGGTTATTACTGGTCTACCATGGAGACAGACTGCCATCATGACTCCAGAACCTGTCACAAATGCCAGATATATGCCGACAAAGTACATGTACCTCCAGTTCCGTTAAACGTCCTGACGGCTCCTTGGCCTTTTGCAATGTGGGGTATTGATATGATTGGAGAAATCAAGCCTACTGCCTCCAACGGACATCGCTTTATCCTGGTCGCTATTGATTACTTCACAAAATGGGTAGAAGCAGCTTCATTTGCTTCAGTCACCAAGAATGTTGTGGCCCGGTTTATCAAGCACAATCTCATTTGTCGGTATGGCATCCCTGAAAGGATCATCACAGACAATGGCACAAATTTAAACAACAGAATGATTACTGAACTCTGCACACAGTTCAAGATCAAACATCATAATTCCTCTCCATATCGACCGAAGATGAATGGCGCAGTGGAAGCCGCCAACAAGAACATCAAGAAAATCATACAAAAGATGACAGTAACCTACAAAGACTGGCATGAGATGTTACCTTTTGCTCTTCACGATTGGATTCAGACTCGATGGGACCAGATAAACGTGATTGATGAGAAGAGGCTCGCAGCTATTTGTCATGGTCAGTTGTACCAAAAGCGTATGATCAAAGCCTTCAACAAGAAAGTCAAGAGTCAGGCATACCAAATCGGTGGCTTGGTTGTCAAACGCATCATCCTACCACAAGGTGACCCCAGGGGCAAGTGGACTCCCACTTATGAGGGACCGTTTGTAATCAAGAAAATATTCTCCGACGGAGCCATGTTGCTTACCACTATGGATGGCGAGGATTTCCCACACCCTGTGAATGCGGATATAGTCAAAAAGTACTTCGCTTAAAGAACAGCTCGCTAAGTTGAAAACCTGAAAGGGCAACTTAGGCAAAAATGAGCGTCTCGGTGGATTGAAAACCTAAAAAGGCGATCCAGGCAAAAATTAGAGACTAAATAAATATTATCCCAGTAGGCTGAAAACCTGAAAAGGCAGCCTAGGCAAAAGTTAGGGAATAAAGCATACAACTATGTTCCGTTCAGCTGCCTACTCACCTTCAAAGTTCAACACATCAAAGACACCGATCAGTCCAATTACTTTCTTCCAACAAGTGAGGGATGAGATGCTCGAAGACAGATTGGCAATAGCAGAATTGAAACTTGACTGGATTGTTTTCACATAGCTATTTCCCTACTTTTCAAAACTTTATGACAATTTCCTACTACTAGGATTTTTGTCTCCTTGTACTAATCAGCCTATCATGGCTCTTTTTCAAAAAATCAATACAGATCATGCTCAAAATCAACATTTTCACTTTTTCTGTTTTGAATACGTAAACGTCCCAATGATAATTTTGAATGAACATGTGCATTTGAATATGATTGATGTTTACCGGAAAAACAGGAATAGCATTCAGGTAATGGCCCAATCATTTGGGCATCATCCCGAAACCATCATCAGAAGAAAAATTCCCAACAGAAGTGCATTTCTCAGCAAATTCCTCAATGAGATTTTTCTCTCCAACAAAGTAATTCGAGAAATCTTATTCCCCAGCAGGGCTGTTCCAGATTACTATCCCCAAAAGGTGTGATCTCCACACCAGGACTTGGTCAAATAGTGCATCGGAGGATTATGCATCTTCCTCATTCCCACTTTAAAGGGCATCAAAGTCAGAATTTTCAAATTACTTTTCATCCCCGAGCGGTAGTCAAAAATCCTTCAACAGGGCACCCTGGTTCTCAAAGAAGCTCCCCAGCCGAGGGTACTCAAACAAGACGACAGAAAAATCATCAACGATCACAATGCCTTCATTTATTTTCCCAACCAGAAGCTTGAAACGCTCAAGACATCATACATCAGACATCAGACATCATACATCATACATCATACATCATACATCATACATCATACGCATATTCATACACAGCATATAATGTTTCATGACAGACGCATACATTACATGCATCATGACATTGCATGTCACTAACTTGATTTTTTTCAGGCGGACGGATATCTTCAGCAAGGATATTCTCAATCACATGCAGTGTTCCCTTGAATTCTATTCAGACAGTTGGTCCTCTCAGATATAATCAAGCCGAAGATTCATTCTGAAGAGATCTCTCTTTCTAAATCACCTATCAAGCTCAAAAATAACCAACACAAATCTAAGTCGATACCTCAGACGGTTCCTTAATGATCTACCATCAAAGATCTAAAGTTGATACTTTGGACGGTTCCTTCATGATCTACCTTCAGATCTAAGTTGATACCTTGGACGGTTCTTTCATGATCTACCTTCAGATCTAAGTTGATACCTTGGACGGTTCCTTCATGATCTACCATTCAGATCTAAGCCGATATTTCAGACGGTTCCACGATGATCAATCTACAAGATCTAAAAGCAGATACCTCGGACGGATCTGTAACAATCAGCATTCAAAAATTCGAAGCAGAAACTTTGGACAGTTCTGTAATAGTCAACCTCAAAGATTTAAAACGGTAACTTCGGACGGTTCTGTAACGGTCAACGCAGAGGTTTTCAAATCCTTCATCAAGATATAATCAATGGATTCATTCTGATGAACAAACCATCAATACATTCAATAGATGGCATCTGAAAGCCCATCTCAGGTAATGTTTCGATCTGCCAACAACATTTCTAAGACAACAGTCAAATGCAATTTCCAACATCACGTCCGATGGAGGTAAGTGCAAATTTTCAGGGCATCTAAAATATTCAATCATCTTCTACCTTCAGATTCCAATCAGGTTTAAGAAGATTGAATAGGGGCAACTGTTATACCCCAAAATTTGCCCGCATCTTTTTTCAAAAAAAGAAGGCAACAGACTTCTGTCTAAAAGTTGGAAGTTTCATAATCTTGAATTTTTATTCCATAAATATCCTGATTTATGAAATACTTGGTTTTTAGAATTTTTCTTGTACGGTATTTTGGCTCGCTGTTGAATTTATTCTTACACGAAACGCCAAGTACTGTTCATTACTTCACACACGCTATTTATTTGGGATTTATTTACAGATAAATAGTACTGACGCAATTGGTACAAAATTAAATCTTTTGCAGGCGCAAAGTCTGGGGATTCAGACTGTACTGGTAACAAGTAAATTATTATTAACTTTTGTTTCCCACTAATTTTTGTACTATATTCTATTATTTTCAAAATCTCTTTCTTTCTTTTCAAATCTCTTTCTTTCAAATCAAATCCTAACTTTATTCTATACATCTATTTTTTTCAAACCCTACCATACACTTTCTTTCAAATTCTACTTCCACTCAAATTTTCCTTTTTTGTACGGAATCACTTCATTCCCCAACGTCTCTATCCTTCTTTTCATTCTATAAATACCTCTCATTTTTTCCATAAAATCTCACATCAAATTTCATTCAATCTCTCAAATTTCTACCTCATATCTATTTTCTCTTCTTCCCCGGTATAAAATGGCAAAGTGGATGGAGACACTTTTTCTTATAGTCATCACCATTGTTACGGTGATCATGTCCTTCTTCTGTCTGCATAGTCCTGAAAAATGTGGACCTGCGATGGTTACACTTCCGATCATCTATTTTCTGTTGGTTATAGCATGGATTATTAATCGTCGTATGTAAAGTTTGTCGTATCTTCTGTTTTTAGAATGTACTGTTCTTTATATTTACCGTGCTGTTTACTACGTTTTGTTTAGGTAATATTTGTACTGTCAGTATTAAGTATTACACTATCTATTATATCGTCATTTAACTAGTAAGATAATATTATATGTGTTTATTGCTAGTTAAAATATTTATTTTTTCTGTGCATTAAATCCTTTCAGTCTTATTATTGACGGTAATTTTGTTCTCGTACAGTGTACTTTAATTATTTATTATGTTGTGTTTTTCTAACAAATCATGTAAATAATTTCTCACCATTAACACAACAA
Organism: Vicia villosa; assembly: GCF_029867415.1. NCBI lineage: Eukaryota > Viridiplantae > Streptophyta > Magnoliopsida > Fabales > Fabaceae > Vicia > Vicia villosa. The sequence continues at coordinate 244,219 of NW_026706044.1, forward strand.
AAACAAAAAAAGAAAAAATTAACTTTGACTGTTGAATTTTCACTCTAACTGCTACATTAATACCTGAACAGTCAGTTGACAATCAAACCGCTGACAGTGCAATTCTCCATGTTTTGTACCATCAATCAAATCAAACTTTTGCATTTCAAAATTCCAAGATTTTTGTTCTAGAAGTCTTCTGAATATCACATGATTAGCAGAGACTCAACACTGCACAAAAATCAGGTACGCTTAACTGTCTCCTACACAAACAGTCCCTGACTAGGGTTTCTTGTTTTTTTTTCAGGAGAACAAGTTTTTGAGACTTCAAATGGATTTCATGGACCTCCATATATCTCAAAGTACCACCATACAAATTTTCAAACTTCAATTCACTCAGACGCACAATCAGCAGCTCAAACAGTCAACAGACGACCCGTTTGACCAAAAAAGTCAACAGACAATCAAAAATGAAATTTTTTGTCAACATCCATATTTTGTCAAAATATTCATCATTTGATCATTGGTTGATCATAATTCATCAAGGAAAGATCAAAAATCAACAAAACCCTAAGTTTCAAAATTAGGGTTTTCTCCTAAAAAGTCAACTGAACTTTGACTGGTCATAACTCTCTCATCCTTCATCCAAAAAATTCAAACCAAAGCTCATTTTGAAGGAAATTCAATTATCTTTAAAATGCAATTGGTCCCATGATCATTAGATTCACCATTTGAAAAATATGAACCAAGACATTACATGTCATTTTCAAAGTCAACAAAAAGTCACTTTTTTCAAAAGGACACACAAGGAGCATGGAAAATCATTTTGATATGAGACCAAAGACATTGGTTAGAGGACTCTTTGAGGTTTCCAAAAAGTACAAGAACTCCTTCATATGATAAAAACTGAGGGACTTATGCCTTGTTGAAGTTGACCATTTTTTGGGAAAATGCCTGAAATCAACATTGATCAAAAATGTTTTTTTTCCAAAAGGGGCCAAGTTTTCATGATCCAAACATGTTCCCCATGATGTGAAGGGCCTCCCACGACCAAGCCAAGGCCCATAGCATTTTTTTTTCTTTTTTGATTTAATTTTATCACATTTAAAGTTAAAGTGAAAAAAACATGATGCAAGATTCTTATCCAAAGCTTTGTCCCTTGCATGAGTCATCAAGGTAGCTTATTTTCTACAACAAGAGGAAGTAGAAAGGAGGCTAAGAGCAAGAGAATTGAAGAAGAGCAAGCTTTAGTCAACAATTCAAAGATTTTTAATATTTAAAAATCAAAGTTTCAACAAAGCAATCAATGCTTCTTGGCTTAGATTTTAAGCACTTCTTAGCTTATAAATGAAGTGGTATGCTTCATCAATGTAAGACACACGAAATATAGCAAAGGCATAGCATAAACTCACTTCATATTTCAAAAAATAATCAAAGAAACTTTAAATTTCGTACTTGAATTTGTAGCTAGTTTCAAAGCAAACTAAGTCCATAAATCATCTCCTGGGACTTGTTTGAGTAAGTTTAGATCAATAGCCAAGTTCATAAGGGCCTGAAACTCGAGCTCTCTCACTCTCCGATTTGGTAAACTTTCATTGAATTCAAACTCTCCATTTATGCGTTGTTATCATGTCTAATGGTTATGGTTGAGTTTATAATGATCATTAGATTAGGTTTGAACCCTAGCATGAGAGTTCCAACGTCCAGAACATAGGTTGCCATTGTCAACCGTGTGTTCATGTTCTTCTTCGAATCTCTTGAACCAGGCACTTTCAGTCCAAACTAACCTCACCAATGGATTCCCAGACCTCGATTTAGGGGGGTAGGGTCTTCATTTGGTGTTTATCTAACGTAATTTTTGCAGTTGAAGGATGCCCTAGCCGGAGAAGATGACCGGAATCACTATTCCGGCGGTCAACAGACCCAGGCGTGGTTGACTGGCACGCGTGGCTTCCTCCCTCTCTCCCATTGGCCGGTCAAAATATCAAAGGCTTGCGTGGCAAAACGTTAAAACATGATTGGCTCTGGTTTAAAACATGGACCCCACTCACTTAAATTCAGAAAAAAATAAAAATTGAATCAGACTGGGCCTTGCACGAATTGATGTCCACACCCCTGGTTTCTGGCCCAAACGCATCTCTTGAACTAAAATTAGTTCTTTTCCAGATTAACTAAATACACCCCTTGCATATTTAACTAATAATTTTAGTTTTTTTTGCATTTAATTTAAAATCAACCAATCAAAAACATAAAAAATATTTTCTTTTTACCATTAATTTGATAAAATGCTTAATTATTTTTTTTCATAAAAATATTTTATTTTTCTTAAAGATTGAAATATTTTGTATAATTAAGTAGTATATATTTATATATTTACCTTTTAATTATTCTCAACTAATCAAAAAATCATAAAAAAAATTATTCTTTATATTAAATATAGTTTATATATTATAAGCTAATTTTGTACATATTTAGGATAATTTTCTCTTTAAGTTTTAATTATTTATGTAATTATTTGCATAATTATGTTAATTTAACTTAATAATTTTCAAAATCAACTTCAAAAATAAAAAAAGATTAGTTTTATTTTAAAATTAATTAACAAGCATTTTGAACATATTTCAAACTTAATTTTTAGGTTTAAATTTTATTTCTACTTTTTTCTCATTTTAATTATATTAATCATGCATTAATTCTAATTAAAATCAATCATCAAAAAATCTAAAAATATTTCTTTTATTTTCTTGCAATTTAAATTCCTAGATCAAGTGTATAGGTTGTCAAATTCATGTAAATAGCGTAGTTTACATTTCCCGCACAATTGATGTAATAGCGTAGATTTACTTTCCGCATTTTACATTTCCGCATTTTAATTCCAGTACATATAAAATTGCGTGTATGTCAAAGATAAAAATTGAAGCGTTAGGTCACTAACTTCAAAGATAAAATATCTGAAATCAAAACACCATCACACTTGCACCTCTTAGGGTAATCCCTCTTTTACTCTTTTCAAAATCAAAATCAAATTCTACTGTTTCAAATGCAAAATCGAACTTTCGTTTACATCCGGTGAAAGGAGAATTTTCTAAAGGAAGTAGGAAAAGACCTTACAACTTAGGGTAGACCTCCTAATTTGCTTGCTCAAATCAAAACAAACAAATGTCTCATATACCATTTTTTTTCAAAATAAAACTTTCAAAAAAAAGACAATACTTGGTATATATCCAAACAAGGATCATTACGAAGTTAACGTTCTTTTTTTCAAAATATCTTTCGAAAGATAAAACACTTTGTATATATCCGCACAAGGATCATTATAAAGTCAATTTACAAAAGTATTTGAAACCACATACAAGCATGTCAAGGCAAGAGAAAAGTGATTCAAAACAAGTGAGCTAAGCAAATTAAAGAGCCCATGGATAACCATGGATACAAAGGGTGCTAATACCTTCCCTTTGTATAACCTACCCCCTTACCCATAATTTCTTAAAGGTCTTTTTCTGTTTCTTTTATAAACTTTTCCTTAATTGGATAAAATAAATGTCGGTGGCGACTCTCTGATTTTCAAAAACACAAAAGCAAAAGAGAAAAAGAGTCAGTTCGTGTATCTCTCCACGAGAGGTACGGTAAAAAACCGAGGGCATGACACCATGCCTACATGCCAAAAACTTAATTAATAAAAAGTAAAATTCTCTCTCTCTTTTTTTTTTTAAATTTGAAAATAGGATTAAAATACAAATTTATTTTAAAAATGAATACATCAATTATGATGTGGAACAAGAAATTGATGATGTGTTGGTGAAGTCCATTGAGGAAGATCTTTGATATGGTAAAAGTCTTCGTTAAATGGAGAGGGGAGTGTGTACCTCCAATGTTATCATCCCACTGTCCAAATTTTTAAAGTCAAAGAGGTGATACTTTCAAGTGTATAATGAATTGTACCTTATTGTGGCGCAAAACCACATTTATATATGAATAATAGTTAGAATTGTTCATATAGTGAACTCAAAGTATGATATAAGAAATAGTTAGATTGACTCCAATAATTAAGATGAATTAAATACCTTCCTTCAATATGCGATTCTTTAGATACAAAACTCTAGATTAAAACTTCATATATAGTGAGTTTATCTTATTCAAATCTTATTCAATAATTTAACCTATCGATCAATAACTATATAAAAAAATTAAAATTTAAATAGTCTTGTAATTCCTATAAATTAAAATTTTTTTTACATTTAATTTCTAAATTTTTCTTTTAGGTGTCAGATATAGGAACTCTAACCTAAAAAAGAAATAATTTAGAAAATAAACCCAAAAACACGATAACTTAGTCGGAAATCAATTGTGTTTTTCTTTTCTCCTTATCAAAAGTAGATCTTCATAGTAAACTATGGACCCACATAGCTTAACTGGTGCCACGTGGCATCAAAAGTAGGAGACAAGGAACCATCCTTGACGCTGCTGCAACGTAGCAGATCTCGCTAGCAACCATGGTAGCATTCAACCCCCCATCTTCTTCTTCACCCGCCCCTATTCTCTGACTTTCTCTCTTTTCCACGATCCCATTCCCATTTTCCCCTCAAAACAAAACTACAAACCCTAAATATCTCCAACCATTCCATTTCGTTAACTCGATCTGAGTGAATGTTCAGAACACCGTCGCAATGGCGGGAAAGTCTGACGCAGTATCGATCCACGTTCCTTACAAGAATCTAAGGAACGCTTCTTCCGCCGCCGAGGTCGAACTCGTCGGCTTAGATGAACCTCGTCACCGGATCGACCTCAATTCGCCGCGCTCCGATCAAGTACCGCCCAAAAATAACGCCTCCATTGTTCACCTCGTTCTCAGTTGCACTGTCGCTGCCGGTGTTCAGTTTGGTTGGGCTTTGCAGCTTTCTCTTCTCACACCTTACATTCAGGTTCAAACGCGATTAACCGACTTGTTCTGAATTTTGACCAGATCCGAATTTTTGTTAGAATTGCAATATCTTCTAAATTTTGCTATGATTATGTTTGGATTTGGATTTGCGATTCACTATAGTTACTCTGTTTGTATGCTTTTGATGCAGACGTTGGGAATAGGACATGCGTTTTCTTCATTTATTTGGCTTTGTGGCCCCATTACAGGCCTTGTGGTAGGTTTTCTTTTCATCTATGATTTGAATCCGCATCACATTTGAAATTTGAAGTTCATTTCATACTCGGCCTTGCTATTTTGGTTCCGTGCTTTCTATTGCTTCATTAAAATATGTTCAAGCCTCTACTTTTTTGACTTAGTTTCAATTTGATCTTAAATGATCTTATTGATAATGCGTCTATAAGAGAAGTTATTAAGAAATATATCGAGATTAACAACTTGGATAGAAGCATGGTTCTGGACAGAACATTAAAACGGAAGTTGATCCAGGTAGCCGACCCACTTAGTGGGTTAAGGCTTGGTGGTTGTTGTTGTTGTTGTTGTAGTAATGTGTGCCTATGCCAAACTATTTGTAAATTTGCATCTGCCTCTTGCTGCTTCATCCTTGTGATTTATTTCAACTTCAAGCCGTTCTTTTGTAATGCTGATATTTGCAATCCCAGAAACTTTTTGTTGAGTGTTGATGGTGTTCTTCAAACAAAATTGTGTTTTGTTATTGTTGGTTTTAAACTGGTAAATTATAGGTTCAACCCTGTGTTGGTATTTGGAGTGATAAATGTACTTCAAAGTTTGGGAGAAGACGGCCATTCATTCTTGCAGGATCTCTTATGATCTCCTTGGCTGTAAGCATTTATGACACTGCTTGTTTCCTGACATGCTTTTTTACATTGTATTGCATGTGAGCTAAGATAAGTTTTATAATTTAGGTGATATTGATCGGGTTTTCTGCAGACATTGGATATTTATTAGGGGATACAAAAGAGCATTGCAGGTTTCTGTTTCAATCATTTTGTACTTTTCTTACTCATTTAGTTTATTCCTCTTTTTGAATTTCACTTAAATGAACTAAGATATTGATGGAACTCATCCGTAAAAAAAACAAAATTATAGTACATTTAAAGGGACTCGAACAAGGGCTGCTGTTGTATTTATTCTTGGGTTCTGGATGCTGGACCTTGCCAACAACACAGTACAGGCAAGTTTTTTAAATGAATTATAGTGTGCTTCCATTTCATTAACTTTACACTGACGATGATGTAGTTGAACGATGGTAAACTAAACCCTGTATTTTTTTGAAATTTAAATTATAGGGGCCAGCTAGAGCACTTTTGGCAGATCTGTCGGGTAAACATTTCTTATTGTACAAGTAAATTGTTTAAGTTCTTAACAGCCACAATGGGAATCATTGTTTTTCATCTTGCATTAAAATATTTGTTTGGTAATCAGGAGACATTATGAAATAACACTTTTGCTCATTCGTAGGTCCTGATCAACGCAATGTATCAAATGCTGTCTTTTGCTCATGGATGGCAGTGGGAAACATTCTAGGATATTCTTCTGGTGCTAGTGGAAAGTGGAACAAGTGAGACATTGCTAATATTTTGGTGTTATTCCATTTTTCTGCGTACTGCTAACTATATAAAATCCATTACACTGCTTAGTAATTGAACATTTTATTATTATTACACTTATTTTCGGAAATGTGCACTCTTTACAAAAAGGAATACTTAGAAACCATACAAAGGAGAATAATTGGTTCTACACTTAGGCTGTATTGTTATGGGAGAATGTATATTTAGAAAAGAATAATGGTTTGAAACACAAACATGGATGATAGACATGACATGCAGACACCGGTAATGTCCAAAATATAGGGCACAACAACATGGATATTTATATATTATTATTATTATTATTATTATTATTATTATTATTATTATTATTGTTGTTGTTGTTGTTGTTGTTTTTGTTATTGTTATTGTTATTGCTGTTGTTGTTGTTGTTGTTAGAAAAGCATATAATTCATAAATGGTCGAGAAGATTCTAAATTGAATCTGTTTCTATTTTCTATATTATGATTATGATAGTTGAAACCAAATTACAAGGAGTGAGATCTAACTAACTTCAGTTAGTTAGTTTCTTAAATTCAAGGAATTAGTTACATCTAATGGGGGTACTGGGCAACTAGTGCACAATAGATACAAGGTGTTGGTATCTAGACTATTCCAGAACTTTCCAAAGTTAGTTCCCTACTTCCCTGCAAGCTTAATTGAAGGGGATGAGGAAGCTCATCAAATTTGTTTGTAGATAGGGCCGTGGTCATGATATCAAAATAGGGATGATGACCAAGGATATACAAAACTCTGAGCTGCTAATTGAGAATCTTTTCCTTTACAAAGAAAAGGTCAAGCTCCGCATGCTTGGTACGAGCATGTAAGATGGAGTTGTGAACCAAAGCTATGATACTCATGTTGTCACAATGGATGATATGGGGAGGAGTAACTAATTCCAATTTTTGAAGAAGAGATTGAATCCAGAGAAGCTTAGAGGTAACAAGGACCATGCTTCTGTACTAGAACGAGATATGTCTGGTTGCTTCTTGGCCCATCAAGATATGAAATTTTTTCCAAGGAACAAATGAGTTCATGGGAGGACCTCCTTTCATTAGGGTCATAAACCCCAATCAATATCACAGTAGGCTTAGAGAGAAATGGATGCAGGAGCCAATTGCAAGCCCCCAGAAATAGTGCCTTTGAGGTTGTACCTTATGATGCTTTTACAACTGTAAGTGGGAATCAAGGGGTTTAACCGTAATTGGCACACATTGTTGATTACAAAGCAAATGTTAGGTTTGGTGAACACCTCCCACAAACCTGTACATTGTGGAATTAGTCAAGGGATCAAAGCCATCTTTAGAGAGCTTGAGGTGGAAGTGGAACCCCTCGACACAAGTCTAGCTTTGAACTTATTATACTCTTGAGTCATGGCAGCTAGCTAAGGTGGAATAAGGCAGGGCTTGCATTATGATTTTTTGCTCAACATGAGCAATGAGGAGAGTAGGATGAAGCCTAAGGCTAACAATACCATCTTTGGACTTAGTATGCATATGATGAGTATTGGCAGGGAGAGACTTGGTTTTGGGAATTGGTGGACAAGGTGAGTTTTTTGTTTATGTTTAGAAAACTCAATATCCGGCCCAAGGACCGACAAGGTGGAGAAATGATAGGTGAGGGTGGCACATTAGAGGTGCTAGTGAAGGGCATGTCTTGAGTAGGAGTTGAGTTAGGAGTTGGGATAATAGGAGTGTTAAGGTCAGTGGTATTAGAAGGAATAATACGTTTAGGAATAATGGATATGATTGTAGGTATTATAAATGGACTGTTGGTTTTGATTGGGGACTAAAGAGTTTGTGTTTTTAAGGTCTAAGTAGTGGGAAGCTGGAGCAACCAAAAGATTTGAGAAATTTGTAGTCAAGTGGATGACCAAAAAGTTTAGTGTAGGAAACCTCAAACTTGAGAGAAGAAGTTGGAAGCCTATTGATGAGATAGACACTAGTGCCAATGGCATAAATGTTGAATATGCATGTGGAATTGGAAATTTTGAATGTGAACCACTCTGAGATGACCAGGGAGGGGCAAAATTACGGTAAACTTGCGAGTCATCTAGAGGAATTTATGGAACATAATCTCTCTTGAAGTTGAACTTGTGATAACAGACTAAAGCTTCATGTCCATATTTCCTGCATACTTGATATTGAAAAGAGTTACTATGGCTACCACGTCCACGACCATCACGACCACCTTGAGAGTAAATGGAAGATGGATCAGTGTTATCTAACAAAGGAGGTAAATCCAGTCCAGTTCATCTGAGGAGAAGTTTAGGAAAGTGCAGTATTGGATGTGGTGGATGAAACAATGAGATTTGCAATAGCAAAGTAAATGGAAGATGGATCAGTGTTATCTTAAGAAAGGAGGTAAATCCAGTCCAGTTCATCTGAGGAGAAGTTTAGGAAAGTGCAGTATTGGATGTGGTGGATGAAACAATGAGATTTGCAATAGCAAAGTAAATTTTGTTTGCGAAATCTATCATGGAGTGATTCATGACAGAGAAGGTCTCAACTTCCCTAATCGTGAATTCAATGTTTTGAGGAAAACCTTTGAGGATTACATCAGGTGTTTGCATGCAGAAATTGGTTGCCAATGGCATTGATTGATCCAATTAGGGTTTGATTGTGAAGGACTATTCTTACCGTTTTCAAGGTGCGTGTATCACATTTCAGATTGAAGTTGACACAACTTCACTTTGTGTTAGAAATGCATAGAGTTCATATATGGTTGAGAGAATTCTCAACTAAATATGTTTCTGTTTTCTATATTAAGATAGTTGAAACCGAATTACAAGGAGTGAGATCTATTTATAGATCCACAAAACTAACTAACTTCAGTTAATTAGTTTCCTAGATTCAAGGAATTAATTACACCTAGTAGGGATACTGTGCAGCTAGTGCAGAGTAGATATAATGGTGTGGGTATATATAGTATTCTAGAACTTCCTAAAGTTAGTCCCCTTTTTAATAATAATAATAATAATAATAATAATAATAATAATAATAATAATAATAATAATAATAATAATAATAATAATAATAATAATAATAATAATAATAATACTAATAATAATTATAATAATAATAATAATAATAATAATAATAATAATAATAATATTTATTACTCCCTCCATTTCAAAATGACTGTCGTTTAAGGTTTTTGCACATGGATTAAGAAATGCAATAATGTTGTTATGTGACATTACACTTTTATTAAATTAACCTTATTAAAGTATTGGAAATAGTGTAATTATTAAAGGACACAATTTTGGAATAGTAGTAATAATTGCTACATTGAAAAGTGAGAATGACAAGCATTTTGAAACGAATTTTATTTGCTAAAACAACATTCATTTTGAAACGGAGGGAGTATTATCATCATTTTATTTTTTGTCGTAATAATAATAATAATAATAATAATATTAATAATAATAATATTAATAATAATAATAATAATAATAATAATAATAATAATAATTATTATTATTATTATTATTATTATATGTTATACTATATAACTAAATAAAATCAAATGGCATTGAGCATTATTTTGAATACCTATACTAAGAGTTAAGCTTTATATATTCGTCATTATCTCAAAAGATCTTGTTTAAACTTTAAATACGAAATTTACCTTTATGAGTCTCAAAATTACTGGAGACATCATTATGTAATTTGAACATTTTGCATTTGGGCTTCTTTTTGTTATTGTTGCTATCAATGTTGTCAAGATCGAGATTTTGGCTAAGATCGCGAGGGGGTAGCAATATTGCAACTAGGAAGGTGGCCCAAAGAATAGAAAACAGAGCATCCCTGTGCGATTGAGGGAGAGTGAGACTGTAAGATCCCACACTGTTTTGCTTTGCGCGTGAGAGTGTGTGTTAGGCAGCGATGGTCACGAGAGAGGGTGAAGGTCGCATGCAAAAATAAAATAAAATAATATTAGGGTTGTCCCAACCGGGTCGTCCATGGCCTGAATCGGTTCTGCCCATAAGCAAACAAGAATGTACCAAATTGTGCGACTTCACAATCCAGAAACAATTTAGTTCTGATCTTTCTTCGATCTTACACAACTTGATCTTGCTCACGATTCAGATCGTAGAGGGTGACTGAAGTCTGAGATGTCAAACTCGTGCGATCTTGCGAGTTAACTTGTGATATTTATAACATTGGTTGCAATGCCATGTATTGCTTGATCTGCGTTAATACACCATTATGAGATTTGTATACGTAACTTTATTTTTCTATTTACTATTTATGTTCTTTGTATATCTACATCTACTACCGATTAATATTTTGTTGTTTCTTACCTTAACAGATGGTTCCCTTTCTTAACAACTAATGCTTGCTGTGAGGCCTGTGGCAATCTTAAGGCAGCATTTCTTGTTGCTGTGGTAGGTTACTGCTAAAAATCCTTTTAATTAGACCTTCATATCTGACTTTCTGTTACTATAAGTTCAGAGATCATAAGCATACCTGATTTAAGAATGCGCGGCATTTTTTTTCCTTCTGATTATTGAAACCACATTCTCCTTCAGTTTGTTTATTGTTTCTGTTCATTTACTTTTATTTATTAATTCTCTTGCGGGGAAACATCATCATCTTTACCTACTTATCTGAATTTTTCTTAGTTCCAGTTCTCTGAGTGCATAAATTTGGCTTATCTAAGAATGACCCTTTTTACCTCATAAATGACTTATTCACAGTACAAGTTCTTGCTTAAACAGATGTTGGTTCCCTTTCTTTATAATCATTTGTTTCTGTGATATAGTTTTAATTGGGGAGCCGAGAGAAGAAATAAATGAATATCTAGAGATATAGATACAAGCTTTGAAACACATGCTTTTTCTCTTTGTTGAAGTAAAGTAAACTAAATGTAATGGGAGTTTAGCAGGAGAAACACAAATCCTTTAGAGTGTGTTTGGATGAAGCATTTTAATGAGGTAATGTAATGTTTTGAGGGAATTCAAAATGATTTGCACAAAATTTATTGTTTGGATACAAAAATGAAGAATTGTTAAAATGATGGAAATTTATGGAGTATTTTATCTTAGTTAAATTTAATCATTTTGAAATGACACCAAAAACCAAAGAATTTGATATTCCTTCATACTCCATAAAATGTATTTGTTACTATTATTTCTTCAAATTTTGTAAATTGGTCCTCATATTTTCCAAAATTACAAAGTTGACCCTAATTTTTTTTAAAAATTACAAATTGGTCCTTAATAATTTTTAAAATTTACAATTCGGTCCTTCAAATTTTTAAAAATTACAATTTGGTTCCTACTTTTCAATTTTTTTAATTTGGTCTAAAAATTTTATATTTTATAAAAAATGACCCCAAAAATCTAACATTGAATTACCTTAAAACTCCATCCAAACAAAATAATTTAAAATGAATGAATTTCAATTGAATCATTTGAATTGCTTTGAATTTTAAATTCCTTTAAAATTTCTAATTACCTCATCCAAACACACTCTTAATGTAAAGGTGAAAATTGGAGAGAACATATAATACCACAATTCCTGTGATTTTTCATACCTTAGTAGGTATGTGATACAAAGAGAAAAACACTACTAAAGTAAGGCAGTCATTGTTTCCCGGGGTTATTAGCTAGCAGATCTGTCAAGGTTTTCAATCATATACTGCTAAACATACTGCATTAAATGTGTTTATAATTTTTTTGATAGCTATAATCTCATGGTACAATATTGACAGGTGTTTTTGACATTATGCACACTTGTAACCCTATATTTTGCTGATGAAATTCCCCTTACTACTGCAAGTCAACATCACCGTTTATCAGATTCTGCTCCTTTATTGGATGAACAACAAAATGGCATTGAATTTTCTAAATCAAAGCCTTTATCTATAAATGAGTCCAATGGTGAGACAAGAGAGGATCATTCCGAGGAAGTTGTAAACCTGAAGCATGAGAGTTTCAATGCCGGTGAAGATCATAATGAAAATTTAATGGATGGGCCTGGAGCAGTATTGGTTAACTTGTTAACAAGTTTAAGGCATTTGCCACCTGCTATGCATTCAGTGCTGGTTGTAATGGCTCTCACTTGGGTAGGTACTTCAGTGCTAATGTTCAAAAGATTATTCTGAGATCACCTTAAGTTTGTTTTCACATTGGTAGTAAATGTATTTTTATTGCATTTGTGCTGGTGATTTAATTTGAGATCCTTCTTATACTTCCTCCAAACCTGTCTGTCTGCAGTTGTCATGGTTTCCATTCTTTCTGTTTGATACGGATTGGATGGGGAGAGAGGTTTATCACGGGGATCCAAAAGGAACTGCTTCTGAAATAAATCTTTATGATCAAGGTGTTAGAGAAGGTGCATTTGGTTTGCTATTGAATTCTGTAAGAGCTCAATATTGAATATTACACATTTTAAAGACATTTATCACAAGTTTTTATCAATGATGATCAGAGACTTTGTATTTATCTTTTAGTAAATTAGATTTTTTGGACATTATTTCCAGAACAATCACAAATCTCACATTTCACTTTTGGCTTTAAAGGTTGTGCTTGGAATTAGCTCTTTTTTAATTGAACCAATGTGTAAGTGGATGGGTGCAAGATCAGTATGGGCAGTGAGCAATTTTGTTGTCTTTGTTTGCATGGCTGGCACTGCTATCATTAGTCTAATTTCTGTCCACGATTATACCGGAGGAATAGAACATGCGATTGGAGCAAGTGAGGGAATCAAGGTTGCTTCCTTGGTTGTCTTTATTCTGCTTGGATTTCCACTTGCGGTAAGTAAAGTTGGCACATTCAGACTATTTTTATCCATTGTTAGTTTCCTTATTTTCCTTACCAATCCTCTTTACCATTCATGGTGTTTGTTCATTTAGATAAATATGTAAGTTCTTGACGGGATAAATTTCCATACTTATATTACAGATTACCTACAGTGTTCCATTTGCTGTTACAGCAGAATTGACTGCTGATTCAGGTGGTGGCCAAGGTTAGTATTAAATGGAGATGTTCTTAATTTTTGGGCTGTTAAAAATTTCAGATTTGAAAATGTTTGATTTTTCTGCAGGATTGGCTATAGGAGTTCTAAATCTTGCAATTGTTGCTCCACAGGTACACCTTATTCTTCTCAAACATTGCTGTATGTCAGTCCTCTTCTCCATAATTGGAGAGCAGACCCTTTTAGAGTTTTATTGTTATTTTTGTTTTTATTTATTTATTCTGTTTGATGTCACTGGTATGTGTCTGTTCCTATTACAAAATTAATATTGTTCAATTTGGTGTTTTGTTCTTTCCTATGCAACTGAGACTTTCCCCCCTTAACTTTTTCCTGATAATTTTGTATGAAACTCGGTGTAATTAATTTTACAACAGGATAATTAAAAATTCTTATGACTGAAAAACCACTAATTTGACAAAATAGCTTCTTTGAGCCGGTGTTATTTTTATTATTTATATCTATATCCATGCAAATAGAACTAGTGGCTTTTGTGTTCATCAGTGTCTGCATATGCTTCTGTAATTGTTACTTTCTGATTCAGAATCTCCCTCTTTCTATTGTGAAATTTGAATTTCTTGTAAACGTTGTTAGTGCTATTTTGATGTATTATTGGTTTTTGTTTAGATGATTATATCCCTTGGTTCTGGTCCATGGGATGCTCTCTTTGGTGGTGGCAATATTCCTGCCTTTGTTTTGGCCTCCGTCTGTGCTCTCGCCGGTGGCATTTATGCATTTCTAAAACTGCCAAATCTTTCTAGCAATGCCTTCAAGTCATCCGGATTTCATTTTGGCTAGCTGTTGGAAGATCTAATCTGGTAAAGTTTTTAACGTGTACATGGTCCTCAGAAATTGGAATAACATGAATAGTTTGGAGAGCTGGCAAGATGATATTGTGTTATGTTGCTTTCCAATACATACACAGAAAGGCACATTCTGCATTCCATATTAAAATTCATTCATTCTTCCTCCCACATTGTGGGTGTTGTATTGTATGTAATATATTATAAAGGCTGCACAATAGAAGAAAGCTTAGGAGCATATAGTAACACACACATTTGTAATCACCATTATTCAATCAATTAGTGATTACAAAATGATGAGATCAATTTTGAGAGTAAATCTTGTGACTTGGGTTCACACTTGTTAAGGTGAATGGAGCACCTGTTAAGATAATTTTGTTAAAATAGCGCGATGAACGCCGTAAGTTGTCTGAAAGCAAATCTTAAAGGAATGTATAATGTAAGTCCATGTATTAGTTATGTATATGATATATGTATTCTTGTAAGCAAGACTTAGAAATGCAAAAGTATGCCGAGGGTAAAGGTTTTTTGCTGTTGAGAAAAACACATTTATCAAAAGGCAAGACCCATAGTCAAAATGGGTAGGGCTACAATTGTAAGAAGTTTCTTGGGGACGAACTTTTCTTTTATCTGCAGGTCTATTTCTTGACAAAAAACGTTTTTTAATTTCCATATAGAAATGTTCTTTTAATAATTCGTGTGTTTCCTATAACATATTGAGAGCGGGTTGATTATGTTCATTTATTGAGATAAAGCTGAATTGTTTTTTCCAGTTTTTAGTAAGGGAGTTTTCCAATCCACTTTCAATAATGTGTGAGGATTTTATCGGAATGATTTTTTTCCGGTGTATTTCATGTTAAAATATTCTATCTCTGTTCATATATATTTCATTTTTCAGGTTTATTAAATAATTAATGTTAAACTGTCAAATAGTCCGGTCTGGCCTAGTCCGCTTCGGCCCAGTGGGTTAATATGTTTAACTAGATTGACCCCGCCCAATTGCTTAATGAGCTACATAAAATAAATTTGGTCTGATTTTCAAAGGCCCATAAAACCTGATGGGTCAGCCCGACTAGTATTTCAATATTATTGTTTTAATTTTATAAAAAAGATGTAATGAATAAAAGCTGCATAACATAAATACAGAGTCATCATAGAGTCATCATAAACTTAAATAAGTGATATTTCAAATAGTATTATAGAAGTTTGGACAGTGTATATTAGTAGATTAGAATATATTAGAAATATATTGAGAAACTCATACTTAACCATATGGGTCGAAAAAGTTGGGTCCAAATTTTATTAGAATTTTAAAGTAAGAATATCTTATTCTGCTTCTTAAATCTTATGAATCTTTTGAAATAACAAAAATGCCCATGGTTTTTTAAAGCTGTCCAAATTCACACGTTCCAGATTCTAACATCTTAATTCAATATATTCCTATGACTAGAAATGGAAATTCATTCTTACCACTTATCTTTAATTTTTTTTCTTTCTTTTGAACCCTACTAAAAGTGTTAAAAATATAAAATTTGTGTTTCAAATGTCAATTAAATCATTAATAGATTTCACACAAATAATTTTTCTTCTGAATGCAAATTTGATGTGATTATTAAACATTTTTCATTACATTTTTTTTAGTGTTTTTATTCCATTCACGTAACTCAATTGATGTTGGTATTTTTAGTTTATAGAAACCTAACAGACATGTGAGGCAACTTCGAATAGTACAACTTAAACAAACATTTATAATGTATTTATGGATTTTATAATTTGAATTAGGTGTTTCTTAAAACAATTCTATTTTTATATTAAATTATTTTAGATATGAACGTCTCTGGAAAATCTTCTACAAATGTTCAAGTTGCTGAAGTAAAAAGTGACATCATATCTCAAGTTGGAGAATTTAACATCCCACTCCCATGGTATACATGACACCCTCATAAGTGGCGAAGTTACGAAAATGACCCTAAAAAATACCGGAAATTTTAGAATTTACCGTTTGATATCGGAAATTTCATAGTTATACCAGAAATTCTGAATAATTTATCATGAGTTACCATAAAAGATGGCGTGTACTGGAAATTTCAAATTTCCGGTTAGTATGTTGCTCTAGCTCTACATACCTGGGTAATAGTAGTGAGGTTTTCAGGACCTTTATCTTTCAATGCTGAAATGATGTACCTTGGTGTCATATTATATTTGGTCATGTCATTCACAAACTTCTTTTCATCATCTTTTAGACGTCCCAATATGTCATGGCCTTCCAGCCCCCATCTAATCTATGATTATGCATCCCGCATCTAACCATCACCTTCCAACCTGCACCACTTGGAACAGATCGCAACCTAATGGGGCATTTAATCCTCATAGTATAGATACCATCCGGTCTTTGCATCTTTATTTAATTATTTTTTTTGTAATTTCCACCTCTCTCTCTCTCATCCCATTATCAGTTTATCCTTCCTCCCTCGGCTTCCATTAGCAGAATCAGAACAGATAGTAACAACGACAATACCATGCTTTTTACCAACCTCTCGCGCCCATTCTAAAACTTTCTCTTTTGATTCAAAAACTATCATTTACAACAAAATGTAATTAGTAAACGTCAACAAATTAGGAATAAGGTCGAAAACCGAATACAGATGTGCAAAATAGATAGGAAACATACCATGTCTGTGGTGAAATACTGCATAAGATCAATACATGAATCCGTGGAAGAAGCTGAGGCTACCGGTTCTGGACTGCAAAGATACAAAATATTTTCTGCAAACATACCGAAAATTTGGCAGTAAGCGAAATTTCCGGAAAGGGTGGAATCTACCGGAAATTTTGGAAATTTCCGGTTAATCTACAAAAATTCTCTAAAAACTCCGAAAATTTGAAATTTACGGTTTATCGCCACCGTAAATTTTGAAATTTACGGTATATGTCTACTGGAAAGTTTGAATTCTCAAATAATTTCCAGTAAACATAAAAAGTGGTACCGGAATTGGATTGAACTACCGGAAATTTGAATTTGCAGAAAAGTATTTTTTGGGAAAAAGATAAAATTTACAAGTAAATAGCTTCAGGGGTATTAT
The DNA here is from genome assembly GCF_029867415.1 of Vicia villosa. Classification (NCBI taxonomy): domain Eukaryota; kingdom Viridiplantae; phylum Streptophyta; class Magnoliopsida; order Fabales; family Fabaceae; genus Vicia; species Vicia villosa. Next base: position 261,595 of record NW_026706044.1, read on the forward strand.
GGGAATATTTGAAATTGGGGGAGTGCCATGTATAATATTTGAGGTGGCATATTAAAATCTCCTCAAGTTATTTATGTGAAATCTATCGATGTGAAAGATGACATTGTATCTTTAAATATATATAATACTAATTGTTGCCTACAATTAACGACCAAGAAAAAATTTACTTTACATGACTGGTTATTGACATGAGTTAGAGGTGAAGTAGAGAAGTTAAGATTTATTATTGCTATTTCAAGATCAGACTCAGGTGATAAAATATAAATATATTGAAGTGTAAAATAGGAGCACATATAAACAATACGAGAATAAGATGAAAGATAAAGATACAACATTTTTGAAACATGTGTGTTAATATTGTGAATGGAGAATACAATCATAAGTTAACAAATTTTTTGAAGTATGTAGAACATGTAAAAGGGAAGAGGGAAATGTTGTTCGTGAGGTGACGATAAAAAAACTAACAGTTTGGATGTTTGGATTGTATAATTTGAATTATACAAATAACATAACTAACAATTTGTTTTTTTTTATTTAAAATTTTGTAATACGTGTTTGTGATTTACAACTAAATTTAAAGTTGATGAATATAATATGAGGGTACATGTGAAAGGGCAATTTGTTAGTTTACTTATTTAGAAAGAGGTTCGATATGCGCATCTACAAGTAAGGCTAAGACAAAAATGCATTAAAGAGGATTTGTCTTAGTTAGAACGATTATTTCATTAAGTGTCCACCATCTTATTTTGAGCATATCGACTTCACCATCTTATTTTGAACCTATCGACGTTAGGTATCTAGATACATAGGTTTCACATACAAAGTCATCACACTCAACTAGAAAAGTACAGCCGTACTAATCATTCACCTAATCCTCCATAAGTGTAATACGACTTCTAAACTCAAGATGAATTGTCTCTTTATGTATCAAAATTTTGAAACTGTCAACATTGTTAAAGGATATGGTCATTGTGGATTTTATGTTGTATTAGATTTACTTGGTCGTCTATTGAACTCATTCCATAATCTCTTTCAATCTTATAAGGGAGCTAAATATTAACCGTGAGGTTTATCTTAAGCTACCTAAAATAGAAAGTCGATTCAGTTAGGTCTAGTACACTCCAATCCTTGAAAGAGTCGATCCAGCCCTTTAAGGAAAATGAATGTTTATGTTTGATATGTTATTCCTTATTGCATCATAAATATATTTTCTAATACGAGGCACACCAAAAGAAGTGAGTGACTCATTTGTCTTGAATATACGTGTAACTTTTAATTTATATTTTATGTTATTGGTTCTTGAGTGTAACAATTATAATATTTGATACACATATATTTAAATAAGGAGGAACCAATACCTTAAACAAGTCTACTATAAGAAAAATATCATCAAGCAGAAAAATCAGGGTCCACTATAAGAAAAATATCATCAAGCAGAAAAATCAGAGTAAGAGTATATATATTTTTAGAATGATTATGTATAACAAACTCAATCGCACTTAGGGTGATGTCATAGTTGGAGACAATGTTTTTTTTTGACAAATTGAAGTTCTCAATTTCGATGACGATGATACAATAGATTTAGCTAAAGATTACATGAAATGTGTATGATTAGAAAACTAATTATATTTTAAATATGCTATGAGATTTTGATAAATAGTCTTGGCATTGTCAAGGATGACACCATATATGATATTTTGATACGTAATCTTAGCAAAAGACTAATTAGAATAATGATTAGTGGTCTGCATATATTTAATATATGGAATATTTTTTTGTTATATTTTTGTAAATCATAATTTATTTTGATGTATTTATTATTGTTATTATTTTTCTAATTCTAGTCTAGTTCCAATTTAAATTATACAATCAAACACTTCTTCATGTATTTAGATCATAGAATTTAAAATTTAACATTGATTTAAAATGCAATCATCCAAATTGTTAGTTCTCTTATTTTTGGCATGGTTATAGTTCTATAATTTAAAATGTTCAAATTTATTCTCTGAATCCTAAAATATGAAGGACAGTTTAGTTAGGGTATGCTTGAATTTGAGATATGTGATGGAATGAAATGATGTTAAGTGATAAGTAATCATATTTTATTATTTGAATTTGTAAATAATGAATGAAGCAGAGTAAACATGATAGAATTCATTTTTATCATATTTTATCCAATCTTTTAATTTTTATTCCGCTCAATTTGACATGTATGCAACAGAATGAATTAATTAGTTATGTTTAATTATGTAAAATTAACAAATATACCCAAAAAACAAAATGAAATATTTGATCTATTCTACTCCGTTTCACTCCATTTTATTAAGTTTTATTGTGCTCCGTTCTGTTCATGTCCTTTCATACAAACATAATCTTAATTTCAAAAGTTTCCAAAAGGTTTCAAGAGTGAGAAAAGAAATAATTTCTAAAAATAGTAATATACTACCAAGTGAGGAACTAAGCTAAAATTTCATTCCACATATTTCATTCAAGCCAATGCTTAATCTATCTTAGGAGCGAGTAGGAGCCAATGCACCCTTCAAATATGCTACATATATAATATTAGGCTTATTATATATGTGTGTTTTGTAAGTGATGTAGGAATGTTTTGGTACCCACACAAAGTTCCTCTAAATTCTCCACTGATTCAAGCAAAAAATAAATATATTTCTACATAGCCTAATGAGGCAAAATGGATCTGGCATAAGGAGCTAAAAGTGAAATTAACTATTTAACTCCAATTTTTTTGGGAAATGTATGGCTATGGAAATCTCTAGTAAGTGTATTACATTGTTTTTGAAGACTAGCAACAGAAGACAGTGATCCTTTGTGAAATTAATAATGAGTTTTAGTGCAACAAGGGCTTAAGCAGTGATAACATCAGAGGCCGTGTTTCCGGGATCGTGGATTGTTGTTAATAAATTGTTGTGAAGATGAATGGTAACAGAAATTTACCAAAATCCCTTCCAAATTTTGACGGCAAGGATTGGCTTCGATGGAGAAAACAAATGTTATCTCTATTTGGCTTTCATTGAACCCTAGAAGTAGTTACTAATGGTGTTCCTACGCTTGGTAAAGATGTAACCGATGCATAGAGAACTTCTTACAAGGATGCCAAGAAGAAAGATTGCAAGGCGGTATTTTACATCCAATCAGCGGTTGATGCAGCGAATTTCGACAGAATCTCACAAGCTGAATCGACAAAGTAGGCATGAGATATTCTTGTCAAGTACTATGAAGGAGGTGAGAAAGTCAAGGTTGTCAAGTTGCAAATGTTACGACGACAATATGAATTGTTGTCAATGGTAGAAGACCAAAAGATTGCAGGCTATGTGTCGAAGGTGCAGAAACTCGTGCATCTCATGAAGGGTTATGGTGAAACCCTAACTGATAAGATGATAGTTGAGAAGGTAATACATACGTTGACCTCTCACTTTAATTATATTATCGTAGCTATTCAAGAATCCAACAATCTTGAAACCCTAAAATTGGAAGATTTGGTTGGTTCGTTGGAAGCACATGAGATTAGGATTACCGAAAGGAAAGAGTTCAAGACTTGATACAAGCACTGCAGGCTTAGGCATGAGAGAAGCATGCCGATTCCAACAAGTTCAAAGGAAAAGGAAACCAGACCCAGGGAAAGAAGTTTTGGTCCAACCCTCATAAGCATCAGCTCGATGATATGGCTTCTGAATCCTTAAAAAGAGGAGGAGGAAATTCCTATCACAAAGACAAAGAAGATAAAAAACATGTGCAGTGCTATATCTGTAAAAAATGGGGTCACTTGGTCGAGAATTATTGGTACAGGAAAGATAAGGGATCGACAAAAGGCAAGGAGGAAGGGGCGAACCTTGCACGTCAATATTTAGATGACTAAGATGATATGGTGGTTATGATTGCACTTTCGGATAACCATGTCGAATCCAAGATCTGGTTCCTCGACTTTGGCTTCTTGAATCACATGAATGGTCAAAAGGAGTGATTAGTAGATAAGCTGTCAAACTTAAGTGGTAAGAAGTTGAAGTCTTGACATCTTTACCTTAGATGTTCCTTCATGAGAAGTTTTCAAGATTTCCCAAGCATCTTTGGCAACAGTACAACCACTTATAAGTATGAAGATGTTCTTGTCCACTCAATTAAATAGGGCATTCAATGCTTTGGAATTTCCTAGCGCATATTTATCATCTTCATCATCCTTGTGTTCCTCTCCTTTTGGTAGGTCAGTAAACTTACCATCCTTGTCTTTAGCCAGTGGGGGACTCCACCCTTTGACTACAACTCTCCATGCCTTGCCATTCATGGACTTGATAAAAGCCACTATACGAGCTTTCCAATAGTCATAGTTGGTTCCATCAAGAATAAGTGGTCTTTTCACGAACCCTCCTCATTCCTTGTCTATTGTACCAGAAAGTAACTTCCCTGAATCTCACCTAGAGTTAGAGAAGGATGCCTGCTCTGTTACCAATTGAAATTATGGTGTTTAGATCTCAAATGACCTAAGTGATGTCAAGACAATCATCTCTAAATAACACACAATTACAAGGTATACAATAAAATAGTGTAGAAACTTAAAAGAGCACAAGTAATTATTCACCCAGTTCAGTATATAATAATACCTACTCTAGGGGCTACCAAGTCGGGGATAAGTCAACTATATATGATAGTATCAGTTTGAAGTACTATGAAAACAACCTCTAGTTCACACGTAAACAACCTCCGGTTTACTTCCTTCTCGTCTAATCACTACCCGTGCTATACTTCTACCTAAGACTCAACTAGGCATGAAATCCTTCTCAATCACCCTTCATCACAACCATGATAATCAATTACAAAAATTTAGAAGACACACTTCTAAGACACAGTCACTCAATGCTTAAAAGCTTATGAATGAACACAAAACTTATAGGTCCAACAGTCGACACCGTTACTATTTATTTAATTTTTTATTTAATATTTATACGGTATTATTTTGGGTTGATTTCTTCTAATCACTCAACCCAAAATTTACTTCTTTCAGATTCTTACAGTTATTCTTAGTTCTCACGCATGACTTCTCCCTCTATACATTCCATCTCTCATAAAGAAACATGAAGTTCAAATCACCACCGTCGCTAAAGGAACTGTATAATGGTGTAGTTTCATACATCCACCGTGTTATCTCTCTCACATAACCCTTTTCTATCTTTGTTTTCATCTTACTTTTTTTATTATTTCAAAAGGCATGTTCTCCTTCTTCATATTCATTTTCGTCTTTGCTTTTGTTTTTTTGTCTATTTTGCTCATGTTTTTATCTTCGTTTTCGTTCTTGTTTATACTAAACATGTTTATCTTCTATTTTTTTGATTTTGTTTTTACATGGTTGGACTTGGATCTCTATTTTCCTTACAGTCTCACTATCAAGTATGTCTATCTTTTTTTATTTTTTTATTTTCTTTGCTTTTGTGTTTTCTTTTGTATCAGGCCTGTTTTCTATTTTATAACAATTATGATTTCTTTTGTTTCTCTGTTTTTGTGACACACTATTTTTGCTTATTCCATTTTTTCTAATTTTTCATCATATTCTTTATACCTTTACAAAAAAATGAAACATTTACTTTTTCTGCTCAAAATTTCTTTTGTTTCCGTGTTTCTATGTTTGATGATTTTGTTTATTCTGACTTTAAACATGTTGTTATTTTTATTAATTCTTTTGATTATGAAATTATTGTTTCTTTAGGTTTTGGCTTTGAATTCTTTATGTTGTTTTTAGCGTTGAAAATTTTTATTTTTTCTGTGTCAAGGTCCTGAAATATTATATTTTAATTGTATTATTTATTAAAATATGGTGTAAATGAATGTAATTTATTTTGTATTATGTATTAAAACATGGTGTGAATGAATGTAGTTTATTTGAGATACCTAATAATCATTTATGCATTTTAGATGTTTGTATATTTTATCAATGTATCAATCGGTTCATTGTACCTATTGATTACTAATACTCACCACCTTTTTTTATCTTGCTATTTACTAGTTTTTACTTGATTTTGCAATAGTTTTATGCATCTTTTATTTGATCAACTGTGTTTGGCTTGGTTTTAACTTTGAATAGTATTAAATCTACATTGGCCTTGTTGATGTTGTTTGTCGTTGCTTTGTTTCTTACTAATTGAGTTAAATAATTGCTGTTATATGCATCATTACAATAAAAACATTGGTCTAAAACATTTTATTGGATAATGGTTAATGCAACATCACATAGCGGCTTTAATTAGACTTTACTTCTCAAATTATTGAAGAACATCATAAGGTATTATTGTTTTTGTTTTATGTGTTTGTTTATGAGTTTATTTATTTTTATTTCGTTTATTTTATCAGGATATGTGCTCTTATAATTATAGTTTTTGTTTTAATTTTGTATGGATTAAATCTTGAAAAGATGGAGCAAGGAGGTAGTAGTAGACAAGGACTTAGCACAAGGCAGATTGTGGAGCTAGGAGGTAGTAGTGCACAAGGAGTTAGAGTTGGATAAGGTGTTATAGATTAACAACATTATAATTAAATTTGTTTGACTCAATTGTATATGTTGTGTATGCATGTTGTTTTTGTGACTTTCTTGTATGTTGTGAACAAATGCATATGTTATGTATGTCTGCTATTTTTGCGACTTTCATGTATGTTGTGAAAAAAATGCATATGTTGTGTATGTATGATGTTTATTTATTTATTTTTTATAAAGCAATTGAGATTAAACTTAAAATTTTGTTAAATTAAAATTCACCTTTCAAAAGACTCTTTGAGAAGTATCTTAAAAGAATTTTATACTAATTCTTTTGATTATTTATCAATAATAATTCGGACTTAAAACTTACACATTGTAAAAATAGTGAATAATATATTACAAAGTGATTAACCAACAATTGAAGTTGCAATTCTCCATCCTCCTATTGACATAGTAAAAAGAAAAGGAAGCGTAATGCAGATAGCCGTAAGAAAAAGTCTACTTTTTGAGACAATTTTATCGAATTAACCGATGTTACTGAAAGAACTGCTGCCTACAAGCATTGCCATAAACGATATGGATGTGATCCTAAGTCACATGGAACATCTAATATGCTTGCCCATTCAAAAATTTGTAAAAAAAAAACCTTATCTAGAACATGACCTCAAACAAATAAACCTTGCTTTTGGAAGTATTGGCTTGGTTTATGCTAGCTCAAAATTTAATAAAGAAGCTTGTAAAAAGGCACTTACTTTGTTTGTTATCGTCGTTAAGCACCCATTTATAGTAGTTGATTGGAGAGGGTTTTAATATCTTATGTAAACAATTGGAACCACTTTTGATTATCCCATCTAGGAGGAAAATTGATAAGGATTATTTTCAGCTTTATCTAAATGAGAAGTTGCGATTGAAAACTTATTTTAGGTCTGATTGCAGCAGGGTAGCGCTTACTACAGACTACTGGACATTATTTAAAAACCTTAGACATATAACAATTTCATCCCACTTTATTGATAATGATTAGAACTATCAGAAAAGGATCATTAGCTTTAGTTTAGTTCTTAATCACAAAGGCGACACCATTGGTAGAAAACGTAAGGATGTATTGAGGGAATGTGGTCTTAGAAATGTGTCTACAATCACTATTGACAACCTAACATGTAATGACGTGGCTGTATCATATTTAAAGAAGAGAATTCGTAACAAGAATGGACTAATGGGTGAAGTTGGATTTTTTTCATATGCACTGCTGCACACATATTTAGAATTTGATTGTTAATGATGGATTAAAAGAACAAGGTTCATTCGTTTCTAGCATTCATAATGATGTGAGATTTGTGAGGTCTTCACTGCAAAGGGCTTTGAAATTCAAATAGTGTGTTAAGTTTTCTAGGATTACTCGTAGGAAACAACTATGTCTCGATGTTTCCACAAGGTGGAATTTGACATACATGATGTTGGATGCGGCTGAGAAGTTCCAAACAACATTTGAAAAATTAGAAGGAGAAGATGTACGGTATGTGGAGTGGTTTTAACGTTCTGTAATGATTTTGGAGTGATTTTTGACCCTCATTATAAGTTTAGATAGACTGAATGATTTTTGGTTAAGTTTATGGGGAAGGAACTGAAAAATCTATAAAAATGACCAAAAATGTCAAGAATAATTTTTTAAAATTGTACACTTGGTACAAACCTTCCCATGACCAAACTAATGTGACCATACAATGACCCAATGCATCAGATAACCATTATATTGTTGATGCTCAACCTATAAATTCTTCACATTTTCTAAGGACTAATGTTTTTAAGCAGCATTTGAAGTATAAATATAACATTGATAAGAAAAATGAACTTGATACGTACTTGAATGATCCTTGAGCGAATGATAATTACAAATCATCCAATATAACTTGGTGGAAACAAAACAGACATCGTTACCTAATTCTAGCACCAATGGTGGAAGCAATTTTGGCTACAACTATATCAACCGTAGCTTCAGAGAGTGCATTTAGCACATGGGAGGATTTTGGAATGTTATAGGAGCTCTTTGAGTCTAGAAGTGGCTGAAGGGCTGATATATACTCAGAATTGGTTAAGGCCATCTCTTATATACTTCAAAGACGCCAATCTCACTGAAGAGTTTGAGATAACTGAGGATATCATATCAAGTATCAAAATTCATGCTCCACATTTATTTATTTTTAGATGGCTGCTACTATTTATAACATTGTCAGTTATTGTTTTAGAATTTCAATAATGCTTTATAACTGTACATATTGGGCTTAGTATTGTTGAAGTTGGAGAAGCAGTTGGAGGTGCTGTTTTAGGTCTTACTCAAACACAACAAATAGGATGTGATTGAGTAAATGATGCTTCTATTTTTTGTAAGATAATGAATTTGTTTTGTATAATATTTTCTACTTTTCTATACTTAATTTGTACTATACTAATTATATTTTTATTTAACTTTTTCACAGGTTAAAATCATTTTGATATTTTGGAGTCATATATGACTCGTAGATCTTGGCACAACACATAAATATATTTTGAAAACCTTTTTTGAGAGAACAAAGTTGTGTGATTTACCTTTTGTATCTCCCCGCACAATATCACATATGATGAAGTTACATATTCAACTGATATGCCCCCGATAACTTATAAGCAAAATCAAATAATTTAGAAATACTTTTGTTTGTTTAATTTTCAAAGTTATATACCAGCTTACCAAATCCTTCTTCCGAACTTGTAAGAAATAAAGAATTAAGGAGTTATTGAGGATAAGTTGAACTTGTTGAAGGATTTCAGTGGAGCTTTCTGACCAGTTGTTATAATTGCAAAATGGGTGTCACTGATACTGGCCAAACAACTATAATGGATTAAGGTTTCTCTTCATAGTTGTTGCCTCCATCTTTTTTGACAGCATATTTTACGATATTGGTTTCAAAATTTAATCCGGAAGCTAGAAATATTCTATACCTTTAATAGATGAATTTGGTTATATTTTCATTCCAAGAGAAAGTTTACATTAGTAAATTGCAGTAAAAATAAACAAGTTCTCTTTAATAGTATTGAATCAATGTTGATTATTATTTTATTATTTGGCATTAAGAAACCTTATTATTGGAAGACAAAGAAACCTTACAGATGTCAATTCCTTGTGTTTGAAAAATCTAAGATATATGTCAGTTATACTGTGATTAGGGGTGGAAATAGGCTGGAACGAGTTAGGCCTTGCCAAGCCTAAACCTGACCTTTCGAAAAAACCGAAGCCTAAGCCTGACCTGTAGCCTGTCATAGGCTTATTTTAAAGCCTAAGCCCGGCCTTTTCGAAGGTCTGGTTAGCCTGTTAGTATACATAAAAGCCTATTTGTTTTAGACATATGTAAATAAGCAATTATAATAATGTTTAAATAGACTAACTAACTAAAAGACCAAGAGACTAAAAATTTGTCTGCATTGACTTATTTTAACTTACCTATTAACATATGTTCTGTCAGACTATTTGTTTAAGAGAACTTATGAAAACAATGTTCATCAGGTGTTTTCATCTTATTTTCACAAGTTCTTCAAGATAACCAAGTTTTATTTATGTATTTTAATTCAAAATACAAAATATAACATAACGATAATAAAAAATTATTCATATTTATTTAAATAGGCCGGCCTAATAGGCTTAAAAGGCTTTTTTGGGGCCTGAGGCATAGCCTTTTAACTAAATAGGCTTATAAAAAAGCCTAGACCTTTTCTATTTAAAAAAAGTGTGACCTGGCCTGAGCCTGTGTACACTCCGTTACCTCCAAAGCAGCTCGTTGCTCCTGCAACCAGGCAAAATCTTGTTGATACACCGGTGGGGAATCCTGTGGAAATTCCTATCAGTAATCCGAACACTGATGTTGGCCAATCCAGTGGAACCAATGTCAATTCTGACTTTGATGAAATTTTGAAACTCATCAAAAGAAGAGAATACAAAATTGTGGATCAACTTATGCAGACTCCTTCAAAGATCTCAATACTTTCGTTGCTTTTAAACTCTGAAGCCCATAGGGAGGCCCTGATGAGAGTTTTGGATCAAGCTTTCGTAGACCACGATGTAACTATTGACCACTTTGATGGGATAATAGCCAACATAACAGCTTGCAACAATTTGAGCTTCTGTGATGAAGAACTCCCCGAGGAGGGAAGAAATCACAATCTTGCTCTGCACATTTCTATGAACTGTCAGTCAGACTCTTTGTCCAACGTGCTGGTAGACATCAGATCTTCCTTGAATGTGATGCCAAAGACGACTTGTCATACCCCGAAATTTGCCCGATCAAATTCTCATCTAATTATTTATCAAGAGTATTTAAAATTAAGAGTTGTGGGGTTTAACATTTATATTGTTAAACTCATTCTCTTATAAACTATTTTTATTAAAATATGGGGTGAAATTAGCAGGTGTTTTGGGATCTAAACATTGGGCCCAACTATTACAAGGGTTCTATCGTTTTTGGATATAATTGCTTTTTACTAACATTTTTGTTATTATGGTAATTTTATTAACTGTTATTATCTATTGCAATTTTATTAACTAACTAATATTATTATTTAACATTATTAGGATTATTAGTATAATTAGAATTGTTACTATTAAATTTAATATTAATATTATTAGGATTTTTATTATTATTATCCTTTTATTATTTTTATTAAATGAATTAGTTGGGCAATAGGTCCATTAGGTGTAGAAAACCCTAAGTGGAGCATTATAAATAGAAAAGTTTTCTAACAATTAGGGGAGGCAAACTCCATTCACAAAACCCTTATACCTACCACTCACATACTTTCACGTTTCCATACACTGTAAATATCAAACAACTATTATTTTCTTCTTTCTTTCACATCAATTTTCGCCAATTTACCGACACAACTAGCCTCATGTACATATTCCATTACATACAACAATCCTCTCACGTTAGACTTGTTCCAGTAAGATTAACTATGACCAAATCACTATCATAACACCATTCCAACATCATTATTCTAGGCAATTTGTAATCGATTCAAAGATCCTATCACAAGCAAAAATATCATCTCTCATACCAACCTTCAAACTACAAACAAAACCACTGTTCGAAATTGTTGTAGCAAAAGAACAGGCCGAAACAAGAAACAATAAGAAAAGAGAATAGAAGAAGGAAACGCAACAACCGAATCAGTATTAGCAGCGATTCCACAAGGGCCATCAACAATACAACTTCAAACAACACGCAGCAGCTCAACGCCGGGCCGGTAAAGCCTTCCACGCCGCCCCGGACGCGAATCGTCACCACCGGGATCCCTTTTCAAATCGAGCTCTAATCCGCAGACGCGCAGCCACGCCGCCACCTCCAATACACGGACACCGGATCCGCCCAGCCCCGCGTCCACCATCAACAAACAGCATCACGAAACAACAACATCCAACACAAACCTGCACGTTCAAGCCAAGTCATAGCCGGGCTTCATCATCATCTCTTTCGACACAATCCGGTTCATCCTCTACATCAAATACGCCGCACAGAGGGTCGGATCGAAGAGGGAGAAGATCAGCAGAGGGTTGAATCGAAGAAGGAGAGGATCAGCAACTTCACCAATTCGGTTTTGAAACCCTTCGATTTATTGAGGTTATTGATGCTGTGCTTTGCCATGTTGTGAATGTTTCCCCTTTGAATTTGAGTTTGGTTGTCAAGAAGCAGTTGTTCACTTGGGCGGAGAAGGTGAAGCCATGGGAGTAGGAAAGAAGAGGTACCTGTTATTGTTGTTCGGCCGTAAAGAAATGACTGAGAAAGAAGAAAGAAAAAAGGACCAGATTTCATCTTTTGTTGTGAAACACGAATAGAGGGGTTGGATGTGTCTCGGTGGTTTTCTTTTATCCCAAGGCCACGTGTCGAAATGTTGATGGTCCATAAAAATGGGAAAGGCTCAAAACGTTGGTAAGAATGTTAAAGGGCTATATTACAACAAAAGTGCGCATCATAGATGGTATGAAGAAACGCTGGTGACCGGCAAGACCTGGGTTCTATCCCTGGGTATTGCATTATTTTGGTTTAATTTGTTTGCTACATTTGGTTCAAAGATCTAATACGCGCGGCCTGTAAGAGTTTACCGTATACCCTCCTACATCAACCATTTGATCATGATGAAAGCAAATCCAACGCCCCAAGACTTGCAGTCCACCATGGGCACTCCCAGGCGCACAACACAAGATCGAAGTCAGGTTTTATTTAATTATTTTTATATTATTACATAGTTAATCTTAATATTTTATTAGGTTTAATTAATTGTATTTAGGTTTAGTTAATTTACTTAGTATTAGAATACAAATTAGGATTGGGGGTTATAATTAGGGCTTTAGAATTATTTATTCGATTATTTCGATTATTCGACTTAATTGATTTAATTAATTTTAATTATTAAAAAATCACAAAAAACCTAGAAAGGTTATTAATGCATTAGGGTTTGCCCCATCCCACTGCCCATTTGAAAAAAACATTAATCCTCAATCAATTTTCTCCTCGATCCGACTATACCTATTAGTCGCATTGGCGAGAAATAAATTTAATCTAATTAATTTATTTGTTAATTTGACTGATTCTTGATTAATTTTCTCCTCGATCCGACTAAATCTATTAGTCGCATTGGCGAGAGATGAAATAATAAAATATAAATATTGAAATTCATTATTGTGTAATAACCAAATCTATTGGTTATGAGAGGTGATGATAAAACATGAAATTTAATCACAAAAAGTAAAATATACTTTATTTGCTGCTCATGACGACCGAATCTATCGGTCAGAATGACCAGCAATACATTATCTGATTCGTTAATCATAATGATCAAACATATTGATCACCGCACCTAATGAAAACACATCAAACCAGGGTTGTACGCTCAAATCTAAAAACATTCCTTCAAGCTACGGATTTTCATCACTTCGATCAGGCAACTCAAAATGACTTGGAAACCACAAAATTCAAAACTACGATAGGCCATTCAAAAAGCCTTTAAAACAATTTCATAATCAATTCTAAGGCGTACAACCTTGTGCCCCAAACTACGTTGACTCTGATTCTCCCTAAGGAGATACGTAGGCACTTGGCAACAAGGCGAGTCCCCTTCCCCAAAACCTCAATTCAGTTCAAATCTCACTTTTCGCCCTATTCACTTCCTTAACTATTAAACCTTAATATTTAGTCACAAACCTTTACTTTGAACATGAAACCATAAGAAAGGGTTGAGGGTGCCTAACACCTTCCCTCGACCTGATTATAATAATCTTACCCCGATCTCTTAACTGCGTAAGGTTTCCTATTCGCCCTGGTAGAATAGGTGGCGACTCTAAAAAGTTATTTTTAGGGCAGGTTGCTACAGCTGGCGACTCTGCTGGGGACAACTAAAAATGTTGAATTATTATTCTCCTTTAGGTTTTGGCAGGGTTTAGGTTTTGGCGAATCATTTAGGGTTTTGGCGAATTTTTTTAGGGTTTGGCCAATTTGCTAAAATTAGGGTTTTGGAGTAGGGTTTAGGTTTTATTTCTTTTCTTTTTATATTTAAATATTTAAATTTTTTAATTATATATTTATTTGCAATTTCCAGGATTTATGGTTTTTATATGAATATTTAAATTTCTTAATTTTATTTATTTATTTGCAATTTAATTTATAGCAATTTAAATTAATGTTTGATTATGTGAATATTTGCTGTTTTATTGCATTTCGGGTTATATAAATTGTGTTAAACCTAAGCGTGGGAATTATATTTAAGACCAGAGGGGAATAACATCGCCTACGAGTCTTATTATAATTCCACTCAGAGTGGGTTGAATATCCGGAAATGTCTGTCTGTAATACGGTGAACTGACTTTTAAAGAAATGTCGCGGTTAGCAAGAGTCGCCACCGACTTTTATTTTATCCAAATTAAATAGAAAGGCTAAAAGAACAGGAAAAACCTTTTAAATAAAAACCGAGTTCGGGGGGTAATTTATGCAAAGGGAAGGTGTAAGGCACCCTTTGCATCCATGGTTTTCCATGGGCTCTTAATTGCTTTGCTCTTTGAAAGAAATGTAGAAGAAGAAGAAACAAGGACTTTAGTTCGTAAATGAGCGTAGCCTAATTGAAGTTTTTAAGATGAAGTGTAATAAAAAGATTTTTAAACCAGAGCAAAGCAATTAGGGGCAAATTACCTGGTTAGATGAAAAATGTTCTTTTAGCCTTTCAGAGCTATCCCTACCATAAGAGGGTAAGGAAGTTCTTGGATTTGGAGGTTGAAGGGTCGTCGAATTATCGTTAGCCACAAGACTGTCCCATGCCATAGGGGGGCAGGTAGTCTAAGGGAAGGATCAGAATAGCCATTTACTTTTAGGCAACCGGAGGATACCTCAGCACTTCATAGGCAACATCGAGGGACGAGATCATATTTAGCGAATCGAAGGCAGCATCATTAGGGACTTATGATCTTTGAATGAACCGAGGGCAACATTGCTGAGGTATCCTTGTATTCGAGGGACTTGGCTATTCTGCATTAAAACACAAGGCAACAGGCAACAGGCAACAGGTAACAAGAGGGGTACCATAAAAGGTGTGTGGGTGCAACAATCACGTGATCAGATTCAATTATATTATCTTGTAATTAGGTGATTCTAATTCAATTCAGGGTTATCACTCCCTAGGATTACTAACCACACAATAATATAATATGACAGATTTAAGTGCCTTCAAGGCCACACAATACAACCTCGGAGGAGATACAAAAATATTATGGGGATGGGGAAAAAAAGAAAAGCAATAAACTTGAACCCCAATAGGGTTTGACATAAGTAATAATAAAATAAAATAAAAACAAGATGAATTTCAGGGTTACCGCACATTCGAGCTTTGACTGGTTGGCTAACCCTGAAAATTGGAAAAGGAAAAATAAACACGAAGGGGTGAGTGTATGGCTAGTTCATTGATCAGAAAGACAAAAGTAAATTAATTGAAATTAAAAAGCAAAACAATTAAATTAAATTAAAGACAAAAAAAATTATAGAATCGGGAACTTAGCTTTGATCTGATATGGTTCGTAGTCGGAGGAAACCCTGATGCTAACCTTGAAAAAATGGCACGAGGAAAACGTCTTCAGTGTAGGCACGATCTAAGACAAACCTCGCAAGCCCCAATCAAGGCACAAGTTAACTCTAGTTAATAAAATAATAAACTAATTAAAATAATACCAAAGTTACGGAGAAAAATCGAGAGTTCGAATCAAAATATCAACTAAATAATTATTGGATGTAATCGTAATTATTTAATTGATAAAAAGATTTATTTGAAAATAATATTGAATAATAATAATAAAATAATTATGAATAAAATTATAAAAACTCGAACTTTCGATAAAATAAATAATTATAATTTGTTATGACAAAATAATTTATTAAGATAAAATTATAATAATAATTATGATAGGAACAAAAAGAAAATAAGAAAATAGAAGGTAATAAAAAAAGAATTAGAAAAAAAACAAACTCAGCTTTTATCCGGTGTGGCTGAGCTCTGAGGGTGCATGGTGGGTATGTAGGTCATTAGATGCTCAGATTTAACGCTAGAGGGATCTGACGGTGGGCATCCGAAAGTGAATGGTGGGCACACGCGAATCTATTGCATGGTATCTGCAAAAGGCTCGTAGCAAAATAGATTATAAAAAAATTTTGCCCGAAGGCTGCCTCGAACCCACGACCTTACTCTCCCCAGTCTTTGGACGCTTCCCTTCACCACTGAAGCATTGTTACAACGTTGTTAATACAACCATTGCTAAACAAAATATATTAAAAGCGATCGTCCAAAATTTTCAAACAGAATTCGCGCCCAGCTCAGATCATCTTCTTCATTGAGTTCTGAAAATAAACCAGACCTTTGGCTACGGTTTTTGGAGCGTTGCTATTGACCTTGCATACTCAAAACCTCATACAAGCAACAAAAATACAAGGTGAAACCGTAGATGAATTTGTCTCATCAATACGAGTTCAGCCATGCCTATAATCAACACTAATTCCACCTGTACCAAGGATCCCTATCAGGAATACTCAATGCAACATGTCTAACAAGATTATGCACTCAAATTGTATTTATGCTTCATGAATTATTGGAGTCGAAAGATGGAAAAAGAAGAACAAACCGTGACTTGTTATGGCGGATTGGTAACGTGTCTGGGCTTGATGATGATCGTAAATCACTGAATGATGTTCCAGGAATGTGCTTGGATCTCCAAAACTTCTTCAATCGATCTCAAACTCCAATAACAACTTTCAATTTTTCTTGAGTTATATGAGCTCGGTTTAGGATTCTTTTAGGCTGCAAAAACGTGTGACAAAATTCCCCCTGCCTCTGACTGTGTTTATGCATTTATAGAGAGTGCATTAGGGTAACAAAATTGGATCAAATCCTCTTGAATCTTTGATTGCAATTTGAAGGAAAATTGATTTATGAATCTTTCCAAATATGCTCAATATCAATCCAATCTCGCCAATATTGTTATGAACGAAATTTAATGGAAAATATGAAGAATACTTGATTGGATATGATTGAAATTAGAACCAAGTCAAATCTCTTTCATAAATCTTTAATTATTTGATTTTAATCACGTTTTAAATGAATAAAAATTCAAATAAAATTAAATAAATCAAATAATTTCATGGGAATTTATTTTTAAATCTTGGATAACATGAGGATCAAACTTGGGCCAAAAACGATTGGGTGCCTTTGCAAAAAGATTCATTTTGGAGCCTTTTATTTACATTTTTTCCTCAAAAATCGTCCGAATTTCACAAGGCATATCTCCCTCAATTTTTAAGATATGGAGGAGATCTAGGACTTTTTGGAAACCTCAAGAGGTTCCTTACAAGCCACTTTGGAGGCTTTTTTTCATTTGAAGAATTTATCTTGATGATATTTCCTTTGACAAAAAACTGCTTTTGGTTGACTTTCAAAAAAGAGCTATAATCTTTTGATCCATATCTCTCAAATAAAGCATTTTTGGACTTGGCTTGTGAGACACAAAATTGTAGGGAATTCAATTTTCTTCAAAATGAGATTTGGATGGAAAATTTCTGATGTTCCATGTGGGAGTTATGGCTGGTCAAAGTTCAGTTGACTTTCTCATATGAAAACCCTAATTTAGACTTTTGGAATTGTTGATTTCTGATCTTTCCTTGATGAACCATGATCAATTCTTGATCAAATGGTGAATGATACTTCAATATATGGATGTTGACAAAAAATCAAGAGTTTTGACTGTACTTTGACCACAGTTGACTTTTAGGTCAAATTAGTCGACTGTTGTCTTTCTGAGCGGTTGAGTGATCAATCCTTTGAATTGAGCCTTGAATTTTGTCATGGAGGTAGTTTGGAATATCATAAACCATATGAGGTGCCTTGGAGTCTTTTGATCCATTGATTTTTCTCAGAACAACAAAACCCTAATTCCTTGAACCTTGTTTAGGAGGGGTGTCTTTGAGCCATATGCCTGGACTTTGAATTTGAATAAGAGAAATGGTATGGGAAAATTTTGGGGTATGACAGTCTGATACGAGGCTTGACCTTGTTGAGGGCTGGACTTGGTATTTGGCTGATCTCTCTGGGAACCTACCCCTAAAACTCGAACCTCATGGATAAATGAGTTGTTCTAAAATCCAAAGAGACAAAAAGTCTCGGCGACTACGAACGACCCCATGAAACCTTCTAGAACATACCAATGGGAAGGGTAGGCACCCTAAGCCGTTACATCGAACCTATGAACCTAGGGCTTATGTGCTTATGTGCTTATTATACGTGTGCAATTTATATACTGCGAATGTCTTGCGTTTTAATTTTCGCAGGTATCCCTACGTGTTCCCTGGCCTGCAGGGACTCTATTTCCAAGCCATGTCCTTCCCATGAAGGGCACCTCCATTTATGCGCGTCAATTGGCTTCTCGATGGCCATGAGACCTAGTGACTGTCTTGAACAGTCACCCCGCGCCTGCATCTACGCACTCCCTAGCCTGTAGGGATTTTCTTTTATATCTTTGTATTTTCACAACTACGTGTCCTTCCCACGAAGGACATCTTCGTTTATGTATGTTGATTGGCCTCTCGATGGCCATGAGATCTAGTGACTGTCTTGAACGGTCACCCCGTGCTTACATCTACGCATTCCCTAGCCTGTAGGGATTCTATTTCTAAAATCGCATCCTTCGTACGAAGGACATCTTCATTAGCATACGTCGATTGGCCTCACGATGGCCATGAGATCTAGTGACTGTCTTGAACGGTCACCCCGTGCTTGCTCCCGCGCACCCCCCTAACTTGTAGGGTTTGGATTTCCATTTATACATCTTTCATCCCTAGCCTGTAGGGATTTTCTTTTATGTCCACGTGTTTTTACGATGACTTCTCCCTTCCCCTGAAGGACGTCCCCATTAACGCACGTCGATTGGCCTCTCGATGGCCATGAGAGCTGGTAACTGTCTTGAACGGTCACCCCGTGCTTATTCCCTCGCACCCTCTAACCTGTAGGGTTTTGGATTTCCACTTATACGTCTTTCATCCCTAGCTTGTAGGGATTTCACTTTGTCTTATATCGTCCTTAAATAGGTTGTGTTCCGCATAGAGAACCTTCCCACGAGGGACAACTTCATTGGTACACGTCGAACAGCCTCTCGATGGCCATGAGATTTGGTGACTGTCTTGAACGGTCACCAGCCGCTACCTCTTGCATACACCCTAATCTAAGGGATTTCCACTGGCGTGTCATAACATCTATCTTGCAAGGACTTCACTAGGGTCTAATGTCGCCGCATAGGCTATCCTTAGGATTATATGTCACACGTCTGCATGTCATACAAGGAGTCATAGCATACGCAAAAAAAGGGAGTCTTTTACATACGCATGCATTTGCATTTTCATGCATTCATACATTTACATTTACATCTTCACCTGCATCCACACTTACCGTGCTAGCCGATTTCCCGATACTCATGGAGAAAGATCAAAGGATCATAAACTATGGAGAAAGGATGATGGATTATTGAGAATGATCTTGGTCTTACTAAAAAAAGGGATGTCTTTCACCATGCCAGACGCATGTCCATGCCTTGTCATAACAGGATCGTAAATACAACAAAGGTTATCGTCGAGCAAGGATTAGTTCAACAAAGAAGTTCCCTCATAGATACACTCAAGGGGTATCTAGTCATAAAGGGGTTCATCTTAGAACATAGAAAACATTACAAGGACGCTCTATGATAACTTGAGGGACAAGGGTTTGTCCAACTGGGGCAATATCCTGAACAAAGATGCATAACTACGATGGAGGGAATGCAACATATGTTAATTCCTCACCAAGGGGCAAAAGGATCATAGGGGTTCCCTATCAATTTACAAACTCTGAAGTTTGCAAACGGTGTGATACTATCCTTAGAAAAAGCAAAAGAGGTTCAGTCAAAGGAAACTCATGAAGTTCCGATACGACGAAAACCCACCGCTAACAATTTATTCCCGACAGGTTTGACGTGCCCAAGGAAAATTCGAGGTTACCCTTCACTTCTACAAATCCATGAACTAAAGAGTGAAACATGGTCAATGGATTTACAAAGGAGATCGTCCCTAGGATTAATAGGTGTTTACCATGTCAAAATTTCAACCCTTACGATAGCTAAGTATTACTGAGGATAAAAGTTTTACCTTCGGATTAGCAATTCTAATGGGATGACCATGCAGGTTTTGGAGTCAATTCATTCACTCCATTCGCGCACTACTGCAACTTTCCATAATTTCAAAATTAGGATTATTAACAAACTTAAGGGAGAATTACAAATACAAATAACTAAAATCTCGCTAAACATATGCTTTCAAGGTAAGACCGAGCCGACGATGTACATGCATTTTTTCCATTCCAAAACAGTGGAGATATAAGGATGTTAATCCCTCGTCACCCCCTCGAGCCAGGAGTTGTAGCTTGTTTCTACTTTTCCTATAAACCTTGATTTCAACCAGGGGCAGGGTAGATTTCAATTAATTCAATGGTGTATTTTGGTTGTCAAGAGAATCAGTCAATCCAAGCAAGGATTCAAGCAAAGGTTCAAGCATATCTTCTTCCTCGCGTTCATCCAAGAATGAGGGATCAATGGAGATAACATTCACAACATCTCCTCCCTCAACATATCATTCAAGATCGAGGACGTATCAAAATCGAAGCTTACAAATCAAAGTCAATAGGTGGTCACAACATTCAATATCCAAGGATCAATATCTCAAAAGAAGCATTCAAAAGAAAAAGGAGGAAAGCGCCCGCTAAGTCAAAATTCCATAAAAGAAAACAAAAAAGACTTAGATAAAAATTAGGGCATCCCGATAGATCAAATTCAAAGGAATTGGTTCATGCAAAAATAAGGGATTAAAACCAAACGAAGGCGAAATACCAAGGATAATCCTGTGACTGCTGACTCATCAGAGCTTTCCATCAATGCTTGGATATCTACAACATTTTTCATCGGTGCTTGGATCTTCACTAATGCTTCCGCTCAACATCAAAACTGAAGCGATTCTCTTGCAAACAAAGCACGTTCATTGGATTAGGCGAATTTTTAGGATTTGGAGAACATCAAGGAGAAAGGGGTGGGTTAAATAAATTCTGAGCCTTATACCCATTGTTTCTTAAACCATGAACCAGGCCAAGTTACAACATTCAAAAGTCCTAATTGAGGCAAGGTTAACTACGAAAGCATATTAAGCAGGATTTTGTTATTCTGACTCCTAGGTTTGTTAAAACTATTTCTAACCACTGCGCTTCTTCAAGCATTCATTTCTAATCATCCAGTCCTAATTCATAACGTACTTCGATTCAAAACTTGCATACGCATTGCGTTAGAGTTACTTCTCGAAGGATACAAACGCCATCGACGAATATACACTTAGCATCAAGGAGATCTCGAAGTTGGTTAATCAAAGGCGATCATTTCTAATAAAGACTCTGGAATGGGGGAACCACATCCAGAGGGTTCTCCTAAACATGGGCAAAATTTCAAGGATTACAGGGGCATGCAATCAAACATCCTATTTACTAGGGGCATTCTTCCTAAGGTTCAATCGGCTTGGGGGCACATCTCGAAGCAATAACAAACAGGGGCATGTCAAACATGGGAAGAAATCAAATTCAAAAGGATAGAGCACTATGGATAGTCCTCCATATCCTGGAGATCAAGGGCATACCTTTCAATCTAAACGCTGGAGTACATTGGTACGACGAGGTTATTTCTCGAAGTACTTCCTTCATGGCTTGGCGATCAGGGGCATCTTTTTCCACTAAAAATTGGGGCATTGGATATCAAATCCATAAGGTAAACAATTTGAAAGGTTAAAGGTGTGGAAAATCTCAAAAGGCTAAAGGTATGGAGAACTTCAAAAGGTTAAAGGCGTGGAGTATTTAAAAAAAAAAACCAAACTGGGGCAAGGCGCACAGCATAAGGAAAAGGCGTTCTCACACTTTACAAACATCGAACAAATCTTTCTCTTAACTACGGTCTTCAAAGTTCAAAAAACAGGCATTGGGAAATCGCGCTAGCATCCAACAACCTTACAACATTAGCGAGCTATATACGCTTTCGGTTACCAACAACCTAGCATTGGAGCATCATGCAAATACATATAAATCATGCATTACATACATTGGTTGGTACATTACACCATACCTTTTTTCAGGTAGTCTTCTTTAAGACAAATATCACAATCCTTTCTAGGAACCTTTTCAGGTAGTCTTCTTTAAGACAAATCTCACGATCCTTTCTAGGAACTTTTTCAGGCAGTCTTATTTAAGACAAATTGTCATCCTTTCCAGGAACCTCTCCAGGTGGTCCTCTTTAAGACATTCTTTTTCTAAGAACCTCTCTAGGTAGTCTTTTCTAAGACATTCATTGTCCTTTCCAAGAACCTTTTTAGGTAGTCTTTTTTAAGACATCTTTTCAGCCTTTCCAGGTAGTCTTCTTTAAGACATTCCTTATCCTTTCTAAGAACCTTTTCAGGTAGTCTTCTTTAAGACAAATTTTCATATCCATTCCAGAAAACCTTTTCAGGTAGTCTTATAGAATACATTATTTCGTTCCACTCGTTACATCAATCAACATATACATAAGCCTAAGCATTATCCACATACATAAACATTACCAAGCCGACATAAGCGTAGCCGTGGTGTAGGTGCAAGTATGGTTTAAACAAGTTCAATAAGGAGATAAAATATCGGGATTACATCAGCATACATACGCATTAGCATATGCATATCATCTAGTGCATTCACATATTACAAAAGCTTAGTTTCCGACCCTCGAGTCGTGAGTTTCCAACCCTCGTGTTGTGATAGGTGTGTTTTCCGACCCTCGAGTCGTGAGTTTCCAACCCTCGTGTTATGATAGGTGTGTTTTCCGACCCTCGTGTCGCGAGTTTCCAACCCTCGTGTTGTGATTGGTTTGTTTTCCGACCCTCGAGTCGTGAATGTCCGACCCTCGAGTCGTGAGTTTCTAAACATATCGTTTTCTTTCCGACTCTCGAGTCGCAAGCATCATCTTCATACAGGATACCGTCAAGGACTTTATGCAGATAAATTTTCTAGCGCTGTAGCAAGTGAATCTTTTTCATGCAGGTAAGTTTGCTAGAACTATAGCAAATGATTTCTCTTATGCAGGTAAGCTTGTCTAAACAAGGACAAGTGACTCCTATTGGTGCAGGTAAGCTTGTCCGAACAAGGGCAAGTGACTCCTATTGGTGCAGGTAAGCTCGTCCAAACCAGGACAAGTGACTCCTATTGGCGCAGGTAAACTTGTCCGAACCAGGGCAAGTGACTCCTATTGGTGCAGGTGAACTTGTCAGAACTATGACAAGTGATCCTAATGGTGCAGGTGAAATTTGTCCGAATCAGGGCAAATGATCCAAATGGTGCAGGTGAGCTTGTCAGAACTATGACAAGTAATCCTCTTGGTGCAGGTGAACTCGTCCGAACCAGGGCAAGTGATCCTAATGGTGCAGGTGAAATTTGTCCGAATCAAGGCAAATAATCCTAATGGCGGGTGAAATTGTCCGAATCAGGGCAAATAATCCTAATGGTGCAGGTGAGCTTGTCAGAACTATGACAAGTAATCCTATTGGTGCAGGTGAACTCGTCCAAACCAGGGCAAGTGATCCTAATGGTGCAGGTGAAATTTGTCCGAATCAGGGCAAATGATCCTATTGGTGCAGGTGAAATTGTCCGAATCAGGGCAAATGATCCTATTGGTGCAGGTAAGCTTGTCCGAACAAGGGCATGTGACTCCTATTGGTGTAGGTAAGCTTGTCCGAACAAGGGCAGGTGACTCCTATTGCTGCAGGTAAGCTTGTCCGAACAAGGGCGAGTGATCCTATTGGTGCAGGTGAGCTTGCTAGAACTATAGCAAGTGATCCTTTTGGGGTTTCACAAACTACGAGAACTTACTAGAACTATAGTAAATGGGGTTTCACAAATTACAAAGGGTTCTTTAATCGGGTTTATCACGTTAGTCCCTCGGCAGGTTTATCACATTAGAGAGCAGGTTTAACAATAGATATGTTAAACCCCATGGCTCTTAATTTTAACACCCTTAGTAAATTAAAATATGCGAATCGTGTCGGGTAAATTTTGGGGTATGACAGCGGCCCCTGTTCAATCTTCTTAAACCTGAAGAGTCGGATAGGCACGTTTGCCTATCGTGATCTAAAGGTAGAAGATGATTGAACACTGAGAATGCCCTGAAATTTGCATTTGTTGGGAAGAAGTTTTGTGGGAGATGGGCTTAAAGATGCCACCCAAGGTAAATACCCTTTTCTTTTTCTTGGATGTGAAGCCAATGTTTTTTGGAAGGACCCACGTGGTTTGATTGTAGCACGGCCTAAAAAGGCAACCTGAATTTTATGCAATGTTATGATGCATCCAATGTATGATGCAGTGAGCTTCTCAAATTAAATGAGAGATGAGGTATGTAATTTGTATGATGCATGATTATTTGTATGATGCATGCAATGTATATGCATTATGTATGAATGAGGTATGTAATTTGAATGATGCATGATTATTAACTATGTTAGTCGAAGTATGTTAGTAACTTTGGAAGAGAAAAAAATAAAACCTTTGTTTGTTGTTGGTGAAGTTTTGAAGAAGATCACTGCCGAGGAACTAACGTGATAAACCCAATTGAAGAACCTTTTGAAAAACCTTGTGGTCAGGGAAAATAAATCCCTATTCGTTGCTTGAGATGATATTAATTAGTGAGAATATTTGAAGGAGATCACTGCCAAGGGACTAACGTGATGAACCCCATTGAAAAAACCCTTCGTAAAACCCCTTTATTTTTTTTGAAGTAGATCACTGCCGAGGGACTAACGTGATAAACCCCATTGAAGAAACCCATTGTGAAGGATAGAAAAACACTTAGAAAGGGGGGTTTGAATAAGTGTAGTCTAAAAACTTGAACGATAAAAACAATATGCACAGTTATTTTTATCCTGGTTCGTTGTTAACTAAACTACTCCAGTCCACCCCCACGGAGTGATTTACCTCACCTGAGGATTTAATCCACTAATCGCAACATATTACAATGGTTTTCCACTTAGTCCGCGACTAAGTCTTCTAGAGTATCCTGATCACAACCTGATCACTCCAGGAACAAATGCTTAGACACAAGCTAAGACTTTCTTAGAGTATCCTGACCACCACGTGATCACTCTAATTACAACTGCTTAGACACAAGCTAAGACTTCCTAGAGTATCCTGATCAACACTTGATCACTCTAGTTACTTACAAATTAATGTAATCAAATAAGAGTTTTACGATGCTTCTTAAAAGCTATAATCACAACAGTGATATTTCTCTTAACGTTTAAGCTTAATCTCACTAATATATTACAACAGCAATGTAGTGAGCTTTGATGAAGATGAAGTTTCTGAGCTTTAAATTTGAACAGCGTTTCAGCAAGTCTTTCAGAATAATTTTGTTCAGAATTGGTAACATTGCTTCTCATCAGAACTTCATATTTATAAGCGTTTGAGAAGATGACCGTTGGGCGCATTTAATGCTTTGCGTGTTCCGTACAGCTTTGCATTTAATGTTTCACGCTTTTGTCAACTGCCTCGAGCCTTGTTCACGCTGTGTCTACTGACGTTGCCTTTAATAGCTTCCAACGTTCCTTTTGTCAGTCAGCGTAGCCTGCCACTTGTACTTTCTTCTGATCTGATGTTTGTGAATATAATATTTGAATATCATCAGAGTCAAACAGCTTGGTGCATAGCATCTTCTTGTCTTCTGACCTTGAAGTGCTTCTGAGCGTGATACCATGAGAACTTCAGTGCTTCTGCTTCTGATCTCAAGTTCTTCTGATGCTTCCATAGACCCATGTTCTGATTCTGCCTTGACCATCTTCTGATGTCTTGCCAGACCATGTTCTGATGTTGCATGCTGAACCTTCTGAGACAAAGCTTCTGAGCGCTGATTTGTGCATACTCTTTATATATTTCCTGAAAGGGAAATTGCAATGTATTAGAGTACCACATTATCTCACACAAAATTCATATCCTTGTTATCATCAAAACTAAGAATATTGATCAGAACAAATCTTGTTCTAACAATCTCCCCCTTTTTGATGATGACAAAAACATATATAAATGATATGAATTTGCGATCAGAAAGAGCAGACGGCTAAAGACAAATTACACAGCTATAGCATAAGCATGTGAATATGTCTCCCCCTGAGATTAACAATCTCCCCCTGAGATGAATAATCTCCCCCTGAAATAAATACTCGAAGAACTTTAATAATAAAAGACTTCCCTGATTATTTCGGTAGAGACGATCACATAAGCTTCTGTCTTCTGATAATTCATAGCTTCTGACTTCTGCTTCCATTGGACAGCTTCAGAACTTGAATTTCTTTAGATCCCTAGAACACTCACAGCTTCTGATTCCTGCTTCCATTTAGGACAGCTTCAGAACTTGAATTTCTTTGATCTTCAGAACATTCACAGCTTCTGATTCATGCTTCCATTTAGGACAGCTTCAGAACTTGAATTTCTTTGATCTTCAGAACATTCACAGCTTCTGATTCATGCTTCCATTTAGGACAGCTTCAGAACTTGAGTTTTCTGGATCTTTAGAACATTCACAGCTTCTGATTTCTGCTTCCCTCGGATAGCTTCAGAGCTTTGAATTTCTTCTTACATCACTTCATGCTAGATTGTATCAGAACATTGTTGAATGTACCAGAGCATCATCAGAGCATCTCTACATCCTGAAATGTTACAGAACAAAACTAAACGACAAAAGTCAGCATGAATGAGTTAGAACATAAGATGTGTATCAGAACACAAAATATGTATCAGAGCCATATAAGCCATATAGAATATGTCAGATCCAATAGACAATGTATCAGAGCAAGTAGACAATGATTTGGATCATATTCTATTATCAGAATTTCTGATCATTCTTCCTTCTTGCTTCTGATTCTGAAGCTTCCTAGCACTCAGCTTGCTTCAAGAATCCAAGAGCTATTTCTGATCAATCTTCCTTCTTGCTTCTGATTCTGAAGCTTTATAGCACTCAGCTTGCTTCAAGAATCCAAGAGCTTGATTCTAAAGAGTTGCTTCATCATCTCGTTGCTTCTTATGTTGATCTTGAATCTTCGATTCCTGCAACAACACAACTTAAAAACATATGAAGCTTGCAGCTTCTGTTAGTAAATGTGGGGTCTTTTTACTCGGTAACTGATAATATTAATCAGATCATTTATCATATATTTTCTCCCCCTTTTTGTCATAATATCAAAAAGCATAAAAAGATTCAGATGTAAAGCAAGAGACAAAAGGAAAGAAACATAAATAACTTTTCATTGATTTCAACAAGAAAGATTACAAAAGAGGAATGCAGGAAAACAGATGCAACAAGGAAAGAAAACTACAAAGACTTAAAGCCTAAGACTCTATCCTACGCAAAGACTGCGCAAACAACTCAAGAACCCTCTGGTCTTCAGTTTGTTCAGCCATGGAAGCTTGAAAACTCTTCATGCCTGTCCAGACTAGAACCTCCACTGTAGGAGAGATCCAAGAGACCAAAGAGGAAGTGAGGGACAGTTCATAGACAGGGAGCTAATGTTGCAAATGGGCTCCAGTGACTCAAGAAGGTCTTCTTCCTTTGGATAAATGTTGATAACAGCATTGAAGAAAAGATCTGTCTTGAAAGAGACTTGGAGAGCCATCCCAAGATATGCTTCACATCCTGTAACTGATTAACCCTTCCATCCGTTCTCATTGAGTTGAAAGGATTCATGATGAACGCTAGGTTGAAGATGAATGAACTAGGGTTTATGCCAAAGAAAAACTTTGTTGGACAAGAGAGAAAAGGAAGAAGAAAGAGAGCCAAGACTTATTGAAAAAATGCAACGAAATGACAGAATAAATAGAGGGAAAAAGAAGAGGGAAACGTTCGAGGAATATAAAAAAAAAAGAAGGACAATAAAAGAAATGATGAATGACATTTAATGTTACGTGATGTGAGGAGAGATAATAATGACAAAAGACGAGATTTGCACAGTTACCTAAGTAGACGTCCCCTCAACTGCACGCATGCTTGTCCAGAAATAGTGAACACGTGTTTACCATCTGGATAGCCAGTTATAGCTGTTTTGCTTTTAGAGAGATTCTGAATCAACTTAGACAATGAAACGTTAGTAATAACTGAATCACAATTTCTAATTGATTTCAATCAGAACTTCTTATAACAAAAAAAATCCAATTTCATTTCAGAAGATACTCATACATAATATCTTCTCATCTTCTCATTCTGGGCATAAATCCATACTGATATTCTTCAGAATGAACTTAAACCTATCTTCAGCAAGGGGTTTTGTAAAGATATCAGCCCATTGATGGTCTGTATCCACAAAGTTTAAAGATATAACACCCTTCTGAACATAGTCCCTTATGAAATGATGTTTAATCTCAATATGTTTAGCTTTTGAATGTAAAATAGGATTCTTAGATAAACATATAGCAGAAGTATTATCACAGAAAATAGGAATGTTACTCTCATATATCTGATAATCTTCCAGCTGACTTCTCATCCAGAGCATTTGTGTGCTACAACCAGCAGCAGCAACATATTCTGCTTCTGTTGTTGAGAGGGCAATATTAGCTTGCTTCTTGCTGTACCATGAGATCAGATGACTTCCAAGAAATTGACAACTTCCAGAAGTGCTCTTTCTTTCTATTCTATCTCCAGCATAGTCAGCATCACAGAATCCTACTAAGTTGCAATCTTTAGATCTTCTGTAAACTAAACCAACATTAGTAGTACCTTTCAGATACCTTAGAATTCTCTTAACCGCTGTTAAATGAGATTCTCTTGGATCTGATTGGAATCGAGCACACAAACAAACACTAAAGAGAATGTCAGGTCTAGAAGTAGTTAGATATAGAAAAGATCCAATCATACCTCTGTACAACTTCTGATCTACCTTCTTACTTACCTCATCCTTACCCAGTACACATGTTGGATGCATAGGAGTTTTGGCTTCTTTGCTTTCAGAAAGATTAAACTTCTTCAGAAGTTCTTTCACATACTTCGTTTGATGAACATAGGTTCCATCGGAAGTTTGGTTGATTTGAATCCCAAGGAAATACTTGAGTTCTCCCATCATGCTCATTTCAAATTCAGCCTGCATAGACTCAGCAAACTCCTTTCCAAGTGTAGCATTAGATGTTCCAAAGATAATATCATCAACATATATTTGACAAATTAAAATATCCTTTTTAAATGTTTTACAAAAGAGAGTAGTGTCCACTTTTCCTCTAGTGAAATCATTTTCCAAAAGGAAGGAACTCAAACGTTCATACCAAGCTCTGGGAGCTTGTTTCAATCCGTATAATGATTTCTTTAATTTGAAAACATGATTTGGAGACATGGAGTCTTCAAAACCAGGAGGTTGGTGAACATAAACTTCTTCATCTATATAACCATTTAAGAAGGCACTCTTGACATCCATCTGATAAAGAGTGATGTTGTGTTGAGTGGCAAAAGAAATTAATAGACGAATAGATTCTAACCTGGCCACTGGTGCAAAGGTTTCTGTATAATCAATCCCTTCTTGCTGACTATAACCCTGAGCAACCAGTCTGGCTTTGTTTCTTACCACTTCACCTTTCTCACTTAGCTTGTTTCTGAAAACCCACTTAGTACCGATGATGTTAAATCCTTTTGGTCTAGGAACCAAGTCCCATACATCATTCCTTGTAAACTGATTTAGTTCTTCTTGCATGGCAATTATCCAGTCTGGATCTTCTAGAGCTTGATCAACAGAAGTTGGCTCGATCAAAGAAACAAGACCTAATTGACATTCTGCATTGTTCTTAAGGAATGCCCTTGTTCTGATGGGATCATCTTTCTTTCCAAGGATCACATCTTCTGAATGAGCTGAAGCAAGTCTAGGTGATCTTCTGACTGTAGGTTCTTCAGAGATTCTCAGATTCTCTAAAGATGCAGCAACTTGATCTTCTGATTTGGGACTTCTGAGACTGCCAGCTTCTGCAACTTTGCTTCTTGGTTCTACTGCTTCTGATATATCAATATCAAAATCTGCAAAATTCTCAAACTGCTTTGGTTTTTCAAGACCAAGCTTATCATCAAATCTGATATTGATTGATTCTTCTACAATCAATGTTTCAGTATTGTATACTCTGTAGCCTTTAGAGCGTTCAGAATATCCAAGAAGGAAACACTTTTGTGCTTTAGAATCAAACTTACCAAGATGATCTTTAGTATTCAAAATAAAACATACACATCCAAAAGGATGGAAATAAGAAATGTTGGGCTTTCTGTTCTTCCACAATTCATAAGGAGTCTTATTTAGAATAGGTCTGATAGAGATTCTATTCTGAATATAGCACGTAGTGTTTATTGCTTCTGCCCAGAAATGCTTAGCCATATTGGTTTCATTGATCATGGTTCTGGCCATTTCTTGTAGAGTCCGATTCTTTCGCTCTACAACTCCATTTTGCTGTGGAGTTCTAGGGCAAGAGAAATCATGGGCAATACCATTTTCTTTGAAGAACTCCTCAAAGAATCTGTTCTCAAATTCGCCACCATGATCACTTCTGACCTTTATGATTTTACACTCTTTCTCAGATTGGATCTGAGTGCAGAATTCAAAGAACACTGAATGAGACTCATCCTTGTGTTTCAAGAACTTTACCCATGTCCAGCGGCTATAATCATCAGCGATGACTAATCCATATTTCTTCCCTCTGACAGATGCTGTTTTGACTGGGCCAAACAGATCAATGTGCAAGAGTTCTAACGGCCTTGAGGTAGAAACAACATTCTTAGACTTGAATGCAGGTTTGGAGAACTTGCCCTTCTTACATGCTTCGCAAAGAGCATCTGATTTGTATTTCAGATTTGGGAGTCCCCTGACCAGATTTAGTTTGTTAATCTGAGAAATCTTTCTCAAACTAGCATGTCCTAATTTTCTGTGCCAGACCCATTGCTCTTCAGAAACAGACATAAGATAAGTCACCTTCTGCTTCTCAAGATCAGAAAGATCAATCTTATAAATGTTGTTCTTCCTCTTGCCTGTAAATAGGATTGAGCCATCCTTCTGACTTACAGCCTTGCAAGACTTTTGATTGAAGATTATATCATAACCATTGTCACTTAATTGACTTATGGACAATAAGTTATGCGCTAATCCTTCTACAAGAAGTACATTAGTTATGGAAGGAGAGTTACCAAGACTTATGGTTCCAGAGCCAATGATTTTGCCCTTCTGATCTCCTCCAAAC
This sequence comes from Vicia villosa, assembly GCF_029867415.1. Classification (NCBI taxonomy): domain Eukaryota; kingdom Viridiplantae; phylum Streptophyta; class Magnoliopsida; order Fabales; family Fabaceae; genus Vicia; species Vicia villosa. The sequence continues at coordinate 292,943 of NW_026706044.1, forward strand.
TTGACTTCTCCACCTGGTTTAAGCACCAGGTCTTGGAATGTAGACCTTCTTCCCGTCATGTGTCGCGAGCACCCAGAGTCCAGGTACCATGACATTTTGCTTTTTGTCCTCTTTTCCGCCAAGGATATCTGCAATAGGAATTATCTTTTCCTTAGGTACCCACAATTTCTTGGGTCCTTTCTTGTTAGTTCTCCTCAAGTTCTGATTGAACTTGGGTTTAGCAAAATATTTAACGGGAGGAACAGTATGATACTTCTTATTCTTAGTTCCATGATATTTCTTAGGTTGTGTCACATGCTTCTTGGTGTGTGTTAAGTGAAAACTTTGTGCATGTGATGTGTGCTTAATATCATGGGAGTGGCCAAATTTAAATTGGTTATACAGAGGCTTGTATGATATTTTCATATCATCCACAGATTCAAGCTTGTATGGGATTTCACCCTCATAACCAATGCCAACTCTCTTGTTCCCAAACACAGCATATATCATAGAAGCTAGCTGACTTCTGCCAATACTTCTAGATTAGAACTTCCTGAAACTTAAATCATATTCTTTCAGAATATGATTCAGACTGGGAGTGGATTTTTCTGAATCAGAAGGAGATCCAACATTATTGGATAATTTTAAAACTTTTTCTTTTAATTCAGAATTTTCCAACTCAAGCTTCTTAGTTTCAAATTCAAATTGCTTTTTCAGCTTTTTGTAATTGATACTAAGATGAGCTTTTAATTCAAGAAGCTCTGTTAGACTGGAAACTAACTCTTCTCTAGATAGTTCAGAAAATACCTCTTCAGAATCTGATTCTGATGTAGATTCTGATCCATCATCTTCTGTCGCCATCAGCGCAAAGTTTGCCTGCTCTCCTTCAGAGTCTGATCCTGATTCTGATTCAGAATCATCCCATGTTGCCATAAGACCTTTCTTCTTATGAAACTTCTTCTTGGGATTCTCCTTCTGAAGTTTCAGACACTCATTCTTGTAATGTCCAGGCTCATTGCACTCATAGCAGACAGCCTTCTTCTTGTCAGATCTTCTGTCACCAGAAGATTCTCCTCGTTCAAATTTCTTTGAACTTCTGAAGCCTCTGAACTTCCTTTGCTTGCTCTTCCAGAGTTGGTTTACCCTTCTGGAGATCATGGACAGTTCATCTTCTTCTTCAGATTCTGATTCTTCAGGATCTTCTTCTCTAGCCTGAAAAGCGTTAGTGCATTTTTTAATATTAGATTTTAATGCAATAGACTTACCTTTCTTCTGAGGTTCATTAGCGTCAAGTTCAATCTCATGACTCCTCAGGGCACTGATCAGCTCTTCCAAAGAAACTTCATTCAGATTCTTCGCAATCTTGAATGCAGTCACCATTGGGCCCCATCTTCTGGGCAAACTTCTGATGATCTTCTTTACATGATCAGCCTTGGTGTAGCCTTTGTCGAGAACTCTCAATCCAGCAGTCAGAGTTTGAAATCTTGAAAACATCTTTTCAATGTCTTCATCATCCTCCATCTTGAAGGCTTCATACTTCTGGATTAGTGCGAGAGCTTTGGTCTCCTTGACTTGAGCATTTCCTTCATGAGTCATCTTCAAGGACTCATATATGTCATGGGCCGTTTCCCTGTTAGATATCTTCTCATACTCAGCATGAGAGATAGCATTCAGCAAAACAGTCCTGCATTTGTGATGATTCTTGAAATCTTTCTTTTGATCATCATTCATTTCGCTTCTCGTGAGCCTTACACCAGTAGCTTTAACAGGATGTTTGTAACCATCCAGTAGAAGATCCCATAGATCAGCATCTATACCAAGAAAGTAACTTTCCAGTTTATCTTTCCAGTATTCAAAGTTTTCACCATCAAATACTGGTGGTCTAGTATAACCATTGTTACCATTGTATTGCTCAGCAGAGCCAGATGTAGATGCAGTTGGATTTGATTGAGATTCACCAGCCATCTTTTACTGAAGCGTTTTTCTCTTCCTGAATCTTTTCTAAACACGGTTAAGTGCTTGCACCTTAGAACCGGCGCTCTGATGCCAATTGAAGGATAGAAAAACACTTAGAAAGGGGGGTTTGAATAAGTGTAGTCTAAAAACTTGAACGATAAAAACAATATGCACAGTTATTTTTATCCTGGTTCGTTGTTAACTAAACTACTCCAGTCCACCCCCACGGAGTGATTTACCTCACCTGAGGATTTAATCCACTAATCGCAACAGATTACAATGGTTTTCCACTTAGTCCGCGACTAAGTCTTCTAGAGTATCCTGATCACAACCTGATCACTCCAGGAACAAATGCTTAGACACAAGCTAAGACTTTCTTAGAGTATCCTGACCACCACGTGATCACTCTAATTACAACTGCTTAGACACAAGCTAAGACTTCCTAGAGTATCCTGATCAACACTTGATCACTCTAGTTACTTACAAATTAATGTAATCAAATAAGAGTTTTACAATGCTTCTTAAAAGCTATAATCACAACAGTGATATTTCTCTTAACGTTTAAGCTTAATCTCACTAATATATTACAACAGCAATGTAGTGAGCTTTGATGAAGATGAAGTTTCTGAGCTTTGAATTTGAACAGCGTTTCAGCAACTCTTTCAGAATAATTTTGTTCAGAATTGGTAACATTGCTTCTCATCAGAACTTCATATTTATAGGCGTTTGAGAAGATGACCGTTGGGCGCATTTAATGCTTTGCGTGTTCCGTACAACTTTGCATTTAATGTTTCACGCTTTTGTCAACTGCCTCGAGCCTTGTTCACGCTGTGTCTACTGACGTTGCCTTTAATAGCTTCCAACGTTCCTTTTGTCAGTCAGCGTAGCCTGCCACTTGTACTTTCTTCTGATCTGATGTTTGTGAATATAATATTTGAATATCATCAGAGTCAAACAGCTTGGTGCATAACATCTTCTTGTCTTCTGACCTTGAAGTGCTTCTGAGCGTGATACCATGAGAACTTCAGTGCTTCTGCTTCTGATCTCAAGTTCTTCTGATGCTTCCATAGACCCATGTTCTGATTCTGCCTTGACCATCTTCTGATGTCTTGCCAGACCATGTTCTGATGTTGCATGCTGAACCTTCTGAGACAAAGCTTCTGAGCGCTGATTTGTGCATACTCTTTATATATTTCCTGAAAGGGAAATTGCAATGTATTAGAGTACCACATTATCTCACACAAAATTCATATCCTTGTTATCATCAAAACTAAGAATATTGATCAGAACAAATCTTGTTCTAACACATTGTAAAACCCTTTCTAAAACCCCTTTGTTTTTTCGAAGTAGATCACTGCCGAGGGACTAACGTGATAAACCCCATTGAAGAACCCTTCGTAAAACCCTTTGATCACTGTCGAGGGACTAACGTGATGGGCAAACGTAACTATCAATACCGACGACTCGCAGTTTGCTGTAGAAGATAGTTAACTTGCTATAGCGTTAGCAAGCTTTCGTAGTTTGTGAACCCCTAAAAGGATCAGTTGCTATAGTTCTAGCAAGTTCACCTGCACCAATAGGATTAATTGTCATAGTTCTGACAAGCTCACCTGTACCATTTGGATCATCTGCCCTTGTTCGGACAAATTTCACCTACACCATTTGGATCATTTGCCCTGGTTCGGACAAATTTCACCTACACCATTTGGATCATTTGCCCTGGTTCGGACAAATTTCACCTACACCATTTGGATCATTTGCCCTGGTTCGGACAAATTTCACCTGCACCATTTGGATCATTTTCCCTGGTTCGGACAAATTTCACCTACACCATTTGGATCATTTGCCCTGGTTCGGACAAATTTCACATACACCATTTGGATCATTTGCCCTGGTTCGGACAAATTTCACCTACACCATTTGGATCATTTGCCCTGGTTCGAACAAATTTCACCTACACCATTAGGATCACTTGTCATAGTTTTGACAAGTTCACCTGCACCAGTAGGAGTCACTTGCCTTGGTTCGGACAAGTTTACCTGCACCAATAGGAGTCACTTGTCCTGGTTCGAACAAGTTTACCTGCACCAATAGGAATTATTTGCTATAGTTCTAGCAAACTTACCTGCACCAAAGGAATTACCTCCCATGGTTCTGACAAGCGTACCTGCATAAGAGGAATCATTTGCTATAGTTCTAGCAAACTTACCTGCATGAAAAAGATTCACTTGCTATAGCGCTAGCAAGTTTATCCGCATAAAATTCTCGACGGTATCCTGTAGATGTATGAAGATGATGCTCGCGACTCGAGGGTCGGAAAGGAAACGATATGTTCAGAAACTCGCGACTCGAGGGTCGGAAAACACACCTACCACAACACGAGGGTTGGAAACTCACGACACGTGGGTCGGAAAACACACCTATCACAACACGAGGGTTGGAAACTCACGACACGTGGGTCGGAAAACACACCTATCACAACACGAGGGTTGGAAACTCACGACACGTGGGTCGAAAACTGGGCTTTTGTAGTATGTGAACGCGCTAGATGATATGCATATGCTAATGTGTATGTATGTATGCTGATGCTGACGTCAATCCCAAGATTTTATCTCCTTATTGAACCTGTTTAAACCATATCTGCACCTACACCACGACTATGCTTATGCCGGCTTGGTAATGTGGATAATGCTTTTGCTTAGAGATATGCATAGTTTGTTTATGAATGAAACGAATAACAAGGTTGCTATCATCGATAAGGTCACCGGGAGCATTGTTCAGTGGTTTTTACACGTTTATTTACCGTTGATTTTAGTCGTCTTTGCTTTATTTTGTCAAGTGTTTTACTTCATTCCTCTACATTTTATGCTTTGGTTGTGTATTTTACTGTTTGCAGGCTTAAAGGAATAAATGGAGACAAATCAATGCCAAAAAGTACAAAAAGGGGAGTTTCGAAGGAAGTGAAAAGTCAAGCTACATGAGGTCTGACACGACCACCCGTGTCACCTGAAACTGGCCATGTTAGGATGAAGCGTGGCAAAGAAAATGCAAAAGAGATGAAAGTCACGGGGCTGACACAGCTCGTGTTAGCAAGTGTGAGATATGGAAATTTTCAGCATGTTTCTCATCGTGATATGCGTGTAGTATTTTGATCATAACTAGAGCTTCGTAACTCGGAATGACGCGGTTCGGGTGGCAAAATTTCGCTAACGAAAAGGGCTACAACTTTGATGAAGAACACAAAGCAAAATTCTGAAGTTAAGGGCTTACACGGACCGTGTTAATCAACACGGCCACCCGTGTTGAAATGTGGCTGGAAATGCGAGTTTGAACCAAAGTCAGAGGATCAACACGGGCACCCGTGTGCAGAAACACGGCCCGTGTCGATGAGCGCGGGCTGAATATGTGTTTATAAGCTTCCTCACTCAAATGGGATTGTGGACCTCCGTTTTTTTTTCGGGCCATACCTCTGAGCGGGAGAGATACGTGAACTGACTCTTTTTTATCGCTTATGCTTTCGCATTTTTGAAAATTCACAGAGTCGCCACCGACCTTTTATTTTATCCAATTAAGGAAAGGTTTATAAAAGAAACAGAAAAAAGACCTTTAAGAAATTCTGGGTAAGGGGGTAGGTTATACAAAGGGAAGGTGTTAGCACCCTTTGTATCCATGGTTATCCATGGGCTCTTAAGTTTGCTTAGCTCACTTGTTTTTCGATCACTTTTCAATTGCTTTAGAATGCTCATATGTGGTTTCAAATACCTTTGTAAATTGAATTTGTAATGATCCTTGTGCGGATGTATACAAAATGCTTTTTTATCTTTCGAAAGATGTTTTGAAAAGAACGTTAACTTTGTAATGATCCGTGTTTGGATGTATACAAAGTATTGTCTTTTTGGAAAGTTTTGTTTTGAAAAACAACAGTGTATGAGAATTTTGTTTGTTTTGATTTGAGCAAGCAAACTAGGAGGTCTACCCTGAGTTGTAAGGTCTTTATCCTTATTTCCTTTAAAAATCTATCCTTTCACCGGATATAAACAAAAGGTTCGATTTTGTACTCAAAACAGCGGAATTTTGACTTTGATTTTGAAAAGAATGAGAAGGGATTACCTTAAAAGGTGCAAGTGTAATTGTGTTTGGATTCAGATATTTTATCTTTGAAGTTAGTGATCTAACGGTTCAATTTTATCTTTGACATACACGCAGTTTATATTTGCTGGAAATTAAAATGCGGAAATGTAAAGTGCGGAAAGTAAATCTACGTTATTACATCGATTGTGCAGGAAATGTAAACTAGCCTATTTACATGATTTTGACAACCTATACATTTATCTAGGAATTTAAATTGCAAGAAAAATAAAAGGCATATTTTTGGATTTTTTATGATTGATTTTAATTATAATTAATGCATGATTAATTAAATTAAAATGAAGAAAAAAAGATGAAAATAGATTTAAACCTAGGAATTAAGTTTAAAATATGTACCAAATATTTGTCAATTAATTTTAAAACAAAACTAATTTTTTGGAATTTTTTTAAATTGATTTGAAATTGATTAAGCTAATTAATACATAATTATACAAATAATTATACAAATAATTAAAACTCAAAGAGAAAATTATTCAAAATATGTAAAAAATTAGTTTATAATATATAAACAATATTTTATATAAAGAACAATTTTTTTTATGATTTTTTGATTGGTTAGAATAATTAAAAAGCAAATGTATAAATATATACTAATTAATTATGCAAAATATTGAAATTTTGAAGAAAAATAAAATATTTTTATTTCATAAAATAATATATTATTTTAGAAGTCTAAAAATATTTTTTGTGTATTTTTTGGATTTTTAAAACTATTTTTAATTAATTTTGCAAAGAAAATTAAAATAAAATAGAAAATAAAAGGATACTAATCAGATGTGGTTGATTGGAGAGTCCATGGTATGGACTGGCGTGTCAGGTGCGTTGGATGAGCTGGAAAGTGAATCTGAAGGCTCAGATATTGAGACACATGGCCATCAATACACCTGCAAAGCACTGGATTAGTGGAAAATTCAAAAGAACGCGCGCGCTGGCTGTCCAATGAGGTAGGGACACCTCATCATCTTCAACCTCTCGCTAGGACCTTTTACAGCGCTTTTATGAAAAGAGCGCTGTAATTGATGAGCTTCAGACCTGCAAAATAACGAATAGGGGTAAACCTAAAAATAAATTTGACGCGACCTATCCATTCAACTCGTCTGATCCATACGAACTTAATGGTACCACTTAGATCCTCTAATTTTGCCTATTTCAGAAAGCCCTAATTTTGAGATTATGAACCCTAAAATGGTAACTTCGTGTGTAAGCGTCTAAAGCTCAATTAAAGTTCCAGAAATGATCTACACACCACACCAAGTTCAAATATATGTCTACATCGTGCTAGATATGCTTGTGTTATGAGATACAAGTCAGTTTTAGTTTGAGCAAATCGTGACCTGTGTAGCTCGATTCAGTGAGGTTTAAGACTTGCAATTGATTGGAATAGTTTCAGTGAAGCTCAGAGATGATGTTTGAATGCTTAGTTTGTATTGAAATTGACTGAAATTAAAAATTCGAATTTGAAATTTCTTTGAAAAGTTTAAGTGGTTACAAGCATGGTACAAGCATAAGAATGGCTCTGATTTCTGTTTTTTTTATTGTGAAGTGTTATAGCCTTTATATAGACTATGTTGTGCTTAGAATTGAAGCCAAGAAGCATCTAGTTGCCTTTGTGGAATTCTTGATTTTTTATATTAAAAACCTTTGAATTATTGACCAAGTCTTCTTCTCTTCAATGCTCTTGCCTTGCTCTTCAATTCTCTGCAGAAAATCAGAGATTCCTTGGGTGAGTCATGCTTGGATTGTAAGCTACCCATTATCCATTCATTTTTATTTTAATTTAATCTTAAAATAAGATAAAATTAAGCAAAAAATGGATAAAAAAAGGTGTGGGCCTTGTCTTGGTCGTGGGAGGCCCATAATATTATGGAAATGATGTTTGAACCATGAAAACTTGGCCCCATTTGGAAAAAATACATTTTTGAGCAATGTTGATTTCATGCATTTTCCCAAAATTTAGCCAACTTCAACAAGGTGTAAATCCCTCAATTTTTGTCATATGAAGGAGATCTTGCACTTTTTGGAAACCTCAAAGAGTCCTCTAACCAATGTTGGTCTCATGTCAAAATGATTTTTGATTCTCCTTGTGTGTCCTTTTGAAAAAAGTGTCTTTTTGTTGACTTTGAAAATGACCTGTAATGTCTTTGATCATATTTTTCAAATGGTGAATCCAATGACCATGGGATCAATGGCATTTGAAAGATAATTGAATTTCCTTCAAAATGAGCTTTGGTTTGAATTTTTTGGATGAAGGATGAGAGAGTTATGACCAATCAAAGTTGAGTTGACTTTTCAGGCAAAAACCCTAATTTTGAATCTTAGGGTTTTGTTGATTTTTGATCTTTCCTTGATGAATTATGATCATCCAATGATCAAATGATGAATCCTTTTACAAAATATGGACTTTGACAAAAAATTTCATTTTTGACTGTCTGTTGACTTTTTTGGTCAAACGGGTCGTCTGTTGACTGTTTGAGCTGCTGACGGTGCGTCTGAGTGAATTGAAGTTTGAAAATTTGTATGATGGTACTTTGAGATATATGGATGTGCATGAAATCCATTTGAGGTCTCAAAAGCTTGTTTCTCCTGTAAAAACAAGAAAACCCTAGTCAGGGACTGTTTGTGTACGAGACAGTTAAGCGTACCTGATTTTTGTGCAGTGTTGAGTCTCTGCTAATCGCGTGATATTCAGAAGACTTCTAGAACAAAAATCTTGGAATTTTGAATTGTGAAAGATTGATTTGATTGATGGTACAAAACACTGAGAATTGTACTGCCAGCAGTTTGGCTGTCAACTGACTGTTCAGGTATTGACGTAGCAGTTAGAGTGAAAAATCAACAGTCAAAGTTAATTTTCTTTTTTTGTTGTTTTTGTTTTATGTTTTATGTGAAAAATGAAAGTTTATTTACATGACTTGTTAAAAAAACACAGACATAATAAATAACTAATATTTGCTGTATGCGGGCAAAATTATCGATAATAACCCTGAAAACCATTTAATGCACAGAAAAATGAATATTTGACTGGCAGAAAACACATAAAATATTATCTGAGTAATTAAGCAATATTATGACAAATAGTACAACATTTAATACTGACAGTACAAATATTACATACTATATTGAACAGTACGACGAATAAACGGTACATTTAAGAAATAAGAAATACGGCAAATTTTAAGAATGACGATTGATAACCCATGCTATAAATAGTAACATGTAGATGATTGGGAGCATAAGCATCCCAGGTCCACAGTGTTCCGGGCTATGTAGACAGAAGAAAGACATGATCACCGTAGCAATGGTGATGACCATAAGAAAACACGTTTCCCACCGCTTCGCCATTTTGTCGGGGAAGAAGAAAGGATGGATTATGAAGTAGAAATTTGAGAGATGAGTTAGAATTTGATGTGAGATTTTTATGAAAAAATGAGAGGTATTTATAGAGTGGAAAGAAGGATAGAGACGTTGGGGAATGATGTGATTCCGTACAAAAGGAAAATTTGAGTGGAAGTAAGATTTGAAAGAAAGTGTATGATAGTGTTGGGAAAAAGAGAGATGTAGAGAATAAAGTTAGGATTTGATTTTTGAAAAAGAGATTTGAAAAGATTTTTGAAAATAATGGAATATAGTACAAAAATTAGTGGGAAACAAAAGATAATAATAATCTACTTATTACCAGTACAGTCTGAGTTTCCTGATTCTGCGCCTGCAAAAAGATTTAACTCTGTACCAATTGTGTCAATACTATTTATCTGTAAATAAATAAATAGCATGTGTGAAGTAATAAACAGTATTTGGCGTTTGCGTAAGAATAAATTCAACTGCAAGCCAAATTACTGTATAAGAAAAATTCTAAAAACTAAGTATTTCATATGTCAGGATATTTGTTGAAATAAAAATCCATGATTATATGAGACTCTTAATTTCCAGATTGGAGTTTTCTTGAAAAAAGATGCGGGCAAATTTTGGGGTATAACAGTTGCCCCTATTCAATCTTCTTAAACCTGAAGAGATTGTCTGAAATCTGAAGGTAGAAGATGATTGAATATTTAGATGCCCTGAAAATTTGCACTTACCTTGATCAGAAGAGATGTTGGAAGTTGCATTTGAATGTCGTCTGCGAAATGTTGTTGGCAGATTGAAACATTACCTGAGATGGGCTTTCAGATGCCACCTGGTAAATGTGTTGATGGTTTGTTCATCAGGATGAATCCATTGATTATATCTTGATGAAGGATTTGAAAGTCTTTGTGTTGACTGTTTCGGAACCGTCCAAGGTTGCCGCTTTAAGTTTAGGTTTTGAAAGTTGATCATTGTGGAACCGTCTGAGGTATCAGCTTTAGATCTTTGATGTTAGATCGTTCTTGAACCGTCTGAGGTATCGACTTTAGATCTGCAATGTTAGATCGTTCTGGAACAGTCCGAGGTATCAACTTTAGATCTGTGATGCTAGATCGTTTTGGAACCGTCTGAGGTATCAACTTTAGATCTGCGATGTTAGATCGTTCTGGAACCGTCTGAGGTATCGACTTTGATCTGCAATGTCTGTTTTTGAGTTGGTAAGTGATCAGAATGAATCTTCGGCTTGATTATATCTGAGAGAACCGTTCATGGAATTCAGGTGAACACTGCATGTGATTGAGAACATCTTTGTTGAAGATATCCGACTACCTGAAAAATCAAGTTAGTGATATGCAATGTTTATGATGCATGTAAATGTGAGATATTCCCGGAGAAATATGCATGTGATGTTGTGTATGAATATGCGCATGATGCATGATGTATGATGTATGATGTATGATGTATGATGTATGATGTATGAATGTGATGTCAAGCTTCTATTTGGGAAAATAAATTTCCGTCAGTCATCTGAATATGACTATATTGTGATTGTTGATGATCTTTTGTCTTGTTTGAGTACCCTCGGCTGGGGAAATTCTTTGAGAACCACGGTACTCTGTTGAAGGACCTTTGACTATCACTTGGGAATGAAAGGTAGCTGGAAGTTCTGATGCCCTTTCAAATGGGAATGAGGAAGATGCATAATCCTCCGATGCACTATCTGACCAAGTCCGGGTGCGGGGATCACACCTTCTGAAGATAGTAATCTGGAACAACCCTGCTGGGGGATAAGACTTCTTTTGAAGAGAAAATCTTTTTGAGGAATTTGCTGAGAAATGCGTTTCTCTTGGGGATTTTCTTATGATGGAATGATGTCCAGATAATTGGGACATTTCCTGAATGCTATTCCTGTTTTTCCTGGTAAACATCAATCATATTCAAATGCACATGTTCATTCAAAATTATCATTGGGACGTTTACGTATTTAAAACAGAAAAAGTGAAAATAGTGATTTTGAGCCTAAGCTGCATTGATTTTTTGAAAAAGAGCCATGATAGGCTGATTCGCACAGGGAGACAACAATCCTAGAAGTAGGAAATTGTCAGAAAGCTTTGGAAAATATTTATGAAGATAAATAGCTATGTGAAAATAGTCCAGTCAAGTTTCAATTCTGCTATTGCCAATCTGTCTTCGAGCATCTCATCCCTCACTTGTTGGAAGAAAGTGATTGGACTGATCGGTGTCTTTGAGGTGTTGAATCTTGATGGTGAGTAGGCAGCTAAACGGAACATAGTTGTATGCTTCATTCCCTAACTTTTGCCTAGGCTGCCCTTTCAGGTTTTCAGCCTACCGGGATAGTATTCGTTTAGTCTCTAATTTTTGCTTGGACCGCCCTTTCGGGTTTTCAATCCACCGAGACGCTCATTTTTTGCCTAAGTTGCCCTTTCAAGTTTTCAACTTAGCGAGCTTTTTTTCTTTTTAAGCGAAGTATTTTTTGACTATGTCAGCATTCACAGGGTGTGGGAAATCCTCACCATCCATGGTGGTAAGCAACATGGCGCCGCCGGAGAATATTTTCTTGATTATGAATGGTCCCTCGTAGGTGGGAGTCCATTTGCCTCTGGGATCACCTTGTGGTAAGATGATGCGTTTGACAACCAAGCCACCAGTTTGGTATGCTTGACTTTTGACTTTTTTGTTGAAGGCTTTGATCATACGCTTTTGGTATAGCTGACCATGACAAATAGCTGCGAGCCTTTTCTCATCAATCAAGTTTATCTGGTCCAACCGTGTTTGAATCCAATCGTCTTCGTCTAGATTGGCTTCTTTCATAATCCTTAGGGAAGGAATCTGAATTTCAATTGGAAGAACTGCCTCCATACCATAGACTAAGGAAAATGGAGTTGCCCCTGTTGAAGTACGCGCAGATGTGCGATAACCATGAAGAGCAAAAGGTAACATATCATGCCAGTCTTTGTAGGTTACTGTCATTTTTTGTATGATTTTCTTGATGTTCTTGTTGGCAGCTTCCACCGCGCCGTTCATCTTTGGTCGATATGGAGAAGAATTATGATGTTTGATCTTGAACTGTGTGCAAAGTTCAGTAATCATTCTGTTGTTTAGATTTGTGCCATTGTCTGTGATAATCCGTTCAGGGATGCCGTACCGACAAATGAGATTGTATTTGATGAACCGGGCCACCACATTCTTGGTAACAGAAGCAAATGAAGCTGCTTCTACCCACTTTGTGAAGTAGTCAATAGCGACCAGGATAAAGCGATGTCCGTTGGAGGCAGTAGGTTTGATTTCTCCAATCATATCAATACCCCTCATTGCAAAAGGCCAAGGAGCCGTCAGGACGTTTAATGGAACTGGAGGTACATGTACTTTGTCAGCATATATCTGGCATTTGTGACATGTTCGGGAGTGATGATGGCAGTCTGTTTCCATGGTAGACCAGTAATAACCTGCTCTCAGGATCTTTTTAGCCATTGTATGTCCACTGGAATGAGTACCGAAGGTACCATTGTGTATTTCTTCCATGATCTGTTTTGCTTCCTTCTTGTTTACACAGCGAAGTAAAGTCGAGTCATGGTTGCGTTTGTATAAGGTTCCATTGCTTAGAAAGAATTTGGCAGCAAATCTCCTTAGAAACTTTCTGTCGTTAATGGATGCCCCTTCAGGGTACTCCTGAGCTTCGAGATATCATTTTTACTTCATGGAACCATGGTTTTTCCTCGGTTCCTTCGGTATCGATCTCATTGCAATAGGATGGTTCATCTTGCCTGTAAATGGTGATCATAGGCGCCTCGTTGTCCCACCTGACTTTGAACATGGATGACATGGTAGCTAAAGCATCAGCTAGTTGATTTTCCTCGCGTGGGATGTGTTCGAAAGTGATTTCTTCGAAGTAAGGAATCAAACTCAGCACATAATCTTTGTAAGGAATTAGATTCGGGTGCTTCGTGTCCCATTCCCCTTTGACTTGGTAGATTATCAAGGCCGAGTCTCCGTAGACTTCCAGGAATTTGATTCTTAGATCGATTGCAGCTTTAAGACCCAGAATACATGCTTCGTATTCGGCTATATTGTTAGTGCAATTGAAGCATAATCTGGCAGTGAATGGTGTATGACCTCCTGCGGGGGAAATGATCACAGCTCCGATGCCATTGCCAAGTGCATTAGAAGCTCCGTCAAAAACCATAGTCCACCGGGATCCTGGCTCGGGTCCTTCTTCTGGTCCTGGTTGTTTGTAGTCATTGACTAGCATAATGTCTTCGTCTGGGAAGTCAAAGTTCAATGCTTGATAATCATCCACTGCTTGATGAGCCAGATGATCAGCTACCACACTTCCTTTGATTGATTTTTGTGAAGTGTATTGAATGTCATATTCTGTTAAGATCATTTGCCATCTTGCTATTCTTCCAGAGAGAGCAGGTTTTTCGAACACGTATTTGATGGGATCCATCTTGGAGATTAGGAAAGTGGTGTGATTTAGCATGTACTGTCTTAGTCGGCGAGCCGCCCAAGCTAAGGCACAACAAGTTTTTTCGAGTAGTGAGTATCTTGTTTCACAATCGGCAAACTTTTTGCTAAGATAGTAGATTGCGTGCTCCTTTCGGCCGGATTCGTCATGTTGTCCTAGTACACACCCCATTGAGTCTTCTAACACAGTTAGGTACATTATCAGAGGTCTGCCTTCCACAGGTGGCAACAAGATTGGAGGTTTTTGGAGATATTCTTTGATTTTGTCAAAGGCTAACTGGCATTTGTCATTCCACCTTTCCACTTGATCTTTCTTCAACAGTTTGAAGATCGGCACACAAGTAGTAGTCATGTGGGCAATAAATCGGGCGATGTAATTTAGACGTCCCCAGAATCCTCTGACTTGTTTCTCGGTACGAGGTATAGGCATTTCTTGAATGGCTTTAACCTTGGCGGGATCAACCTCAATACCTTTGCTGCTGACGATGAAACCTAAGAGTTTGCCGGATCTTACTCCAAAGGTACACTTATTTGGGTTCAGTCGCAACTTGTATTTCTTGAGTCTGTCAAACAACTTGTGTAAATGACCCAGATGTTCTTCCTCGGTGTTGGATTTTGCAATCATGTCATCGACATACACCTCTATTTCTTGATGAATCATATCATGAAATAGCGCTACCATTGCACGTTGATAGGTTGCTCCTGCGTTTTTCAAACCAAAGGGCATTACTTTGTAACAAAAGGTTCCCCAGGGTGTTGTGAAGGTTGTTTTTTCCATGTCTAAGGGTGCCATCTTGATTTGATTGTACCCTGAGAATCCGTCCATAAAGGAGAATACCTTGCATTGTGCGGTGTTGTCAACCAGTACATCGATGTGTGGTAAAGGGAAATCATCTTTGGGGCTTGCCCGGTTCAGATCTCTGTAGTCCACGCACATTCTGACTTTCCCGTCTTTTTTAGGTACAGGCACGATGTTAGCTATCCAAGGAGGATAACTTACAACTTTTAGGAATCCGGCATTGAACTGTTTTTCAACCTCGTCTTTGATCTTTTTTGACATATCAGGCCTACTCCTTCGTAGTTTCTGTTTGACTGGAGCGCTACCTTCTTTGATTGGCAGGCGATGAACTACAATGTCCGTGTCAAGGCCTGGCATATCTTCATAGGACCAGGCGAATATCTTGACGTAGTCTCGCAGCATTTGAATCAGTCTTTGCTTGATGCTGTGTTCTAAGTCAGCCCCTATTTTGACTTCTTTCTTTTCTTCGTTGCTGCCCAAGTTGATGACCTCAATTGGCTCCTCGTGAGGCTGTATGGCCTTGTCTTCTTGTTCTAGCAGCCTTGCAAGTTCTCTTGGCACTTCACAATCTTCCTCACTTTCGTCCTCAGTTTGGTAGATCGGACTTTCAAAGTCATGACGGGCAATAGCAGAATCGTTGTTGATTGGATCCAGAGTGTATGTGAATCTGCATGTTAGTTATGTGAGTGTGTGTGAAGAAAAACATAGCTATTTGAAAGCGAAGAAAGAAAGAAAAAGGATCACAAAATTTAAATATGCAAGCGTCCCATGATTTTATTGAATGCACATGATCATGATATGATAAGCCCTTATAGAAGGACCAGTGTGCTAAGGCACACGGCTTTCAAGCTCATGGTTCGATTGTTCAGGAACCATTTTTATCTTTGCACAATATACACAAAGAAAACAGGAAATGGCATTTACTCCTGGTCAAAGGAGATCACATCCTCAGCTTTCCAGTTGTTCAATCCACTGTTGTGAGCAGGGAGTATCCAGCTGTTCCAGTTGCAGTTGTCTTCTTCATCTTCCACAGCATTGATTTCATTAGTGGGAAAATGAGCCGGTGATCCTTCGGGATAAGGGATATACTCTGCTGGATACGAGAGCCCAGGCTGAGATATCTCTGTCGGCTGAGCGAGATGCTCGATAAGGCCGTCCCATGCAGTCGGGATGATGTTTTGAATAGAGACTTGTGCATCCTGATGAGGAGTGTATTCTGACAGAAAGCAACCCTCGTTATTTGGTATTCCCCTGGCTTCTTCAAGAGCGAAATTGTCATCGTACTGTTCATCCCATCCAGTTGGGACAATGTCCTCCATAGCAATTTGTGAGCTCGGAGGAGCGGAGTATTTCACCATATAGTCATATTTGCCGCTGGGTTCTCCTAGCGTGTCCCATACTCCTTTGGGTGGATTTTGATATTGCTCAGTGACGGGACTTGTGAAACTTTCGTCATTTCCAATTTGATCACCCCATCCAGTCGGGGTAATGTCTTCCATAGCAACATAAGAATTCTGAGGTGTGGTATACTGATAATTATACCCGCCATTTGGTTCTCCCACAGCATCCCACATTCCCATGGAAATGGGTGGAATCTCATCTGGATATGGCTGAATGATATGGTTCAAGAACACTCCTTCATCTTCAATAGCGTTTACTTCTTGGCTGACGAAGTGTGACATTAATCTTCCAGAACGAGGACCTTGATCATTCTTTTGATCTTCACTATCATAGCCTAGGCCTAGCTTGTCAGACTTGTAGGGTATATCGGAAAGTTGTCCCCATACTGTGCAATCACCCTGTTCAATCATGGCTTTGGCATCTTTGAGAGAAGCCATAGTTGTAGTTGGAGTAGCAAGAATATGCTTGGTGGTAGAGACATCTGGAGAGACCACCTTAAAAGATTGGCATGGAGTTTCGATGAATTCGTCCTCCAACTCAACATATTTGGAATTGCTTAGGTGACTAACCACATATTCCTCTTCGCCATAGACTGTGACAATCTTTCCTTTTACTGGATATTTTAACTTCTGATGCAGGGTAGAAGTTACAGCGTTTGCCCCATGTATCCAAGGGCGTCCAAGTAAACAGGAGTAGGCTGGGTGAATTTCCATTACGTAAAAGATAGAATCGAAGATTTGAGAACCCACTCTGATTGGGAGATTCACTTTTCCGTATACCGTTCTTGTTGACCCGTCAAAGGCTCTTACCACAACATCACTTGGTTGTAACACAATTCCTTCGAAGTCAAGCTTTTCTAGTACTGTTTTCGGTAACACGTTCAAAGAAGAACCGTTATCTACTAGCACATGAGATAGAGTGGTGCCATTACATTCAATGGAGATATGTAGGGCTTTGTTGTGATTTTTTCCAGCAGGGGTTAGATCCACATTAGAGAAACCGAGACCATTGTTCACGGTTAGATTGGCAACACAATTCTCAAATTGGTCGACTGAGATCTCTTGAGGCACATGCGCAGCTTTAAGGAACTTCATCAGAGCTTTGGCATGAGCTTCTGAATATTTTAGCAGGGATAGCATTGAGATTTTTGAAGCGGTGTGCCCCAGTTGCTCAACAATATTGTAATCACTCTTGCAGATGATTTTCAATATTTCCTCCATTTCTTGCTTTGATGGATCCTCAGCAGTGATCTCCACCGGGGTTTGAACTTGTTCAACTTGTGGCTCTTTGCCTCGAGCGTTGTTATCTTGATTAGGAACTGGGACTCGGACTGGACCAGTAGTAACATTTGGAGAAATTTCTGGTGAAAAGATTCTTCCACTTCTCTTGATCTTGCTGGTACCCACAATATTACCCACAGTTGGAGTAGTTAACTTTGCGGCCTCTTCAGTCGAGGTACCCTGCTTAACTCCATGAACGTAAACATTAGTGTCGTATCCCCATGGGATAGCTTTGTCTGAGGAGTATGGAAATGGAGTTGGACTAGCAATGACTACTGATGCCACTTTGAGTGTAGCAGAAATTTTGAATGGAGCCTTGGCAGAGATTTTGAATGGTAAGCTGGAGATCACTGAGGCATCCTCTATTCTCATCCCGTTTGCAAAGACTTCGCACAACACGTCCATAGAAGGGAGCCTCTCAAACATAATGATACGGCGATCCATCCATTTTTGAATTCCCATCCTCAGATTTTCACAACCATTGGGCAGGCAGGAGCAGTAAAAGCAGTCGGGGTCACATCCTAGGAAGTAACCAGCTCGGATTAGCTTTCCTTTGACTTCGCAGAGTGGAGTTGATAATTCGTTCACATCATAGATGTAAACAGTGTCCAGGATAGCGTTGACAGTTTTGTCATGCTTTGGCATAGATGCGGTGATGACATTTGGAGTTTCTGGAGGATCGAACTCAATTTCCCCAGCATCTATCATATCTTGTATTTTATTTTTCAAGGCCCAGCAGTGATCTGCGTCATGTCCTGGAAAGTTTGAGTGATAGGCACATGTTGCATCAGGGCGATAATTCGGAGAGGAAGTGTTGACATTCTTTGGAGGACCTTTTAATGTGATCAGATCTGCTTTTAGCAAGTGCTGCAATGCCTGAGAGATTGGCATGTTGATTCTGGTGAAATTTCTTCTTGGTGCATCTGGTCGATGCGTATATTTTGGCTGTTGATCTTTTTGAGATGCAGATGTGGAGATCAGAACTGCCCCTACAGATTGATGCTGCTCACTTTTGCGACTTTTCTGAATTTGTGTTGCATTGACCTCATTTCTCCCGCTGATGGGCCTTTTTGTAGTACCAGAGGAGGAACCTATTTGAATTTTTCCATTTTGAATGCCACTTTCAACACGTTCTTCGGTCAGTATCAGGTCAGTGAAACCTGATGATGAGCTTCCCAGCAAATGGTTATAGAAAGGGCCAGTTAAAGTGCCCATGAACATGTCGACTAGTTCGCGATCAGATAAAGGTGGTTGAACCCTTCCAGCCATATCTCTCCACTTTTGTGCATATCCTTTGAAACTTTCTTTTGGTCCCATAGACATGCCCCTTAGTTGAGTACGGGTTGGCGCAAGATCAACATTGTATTGGTACTGTTTGTAAAAAGCAACAGCTAATTCTTCCCAAGTATGAACCTTGGTATTTTCCAGCTGGTAGTACCACTCGAGTTGTGTACCCGACAGACTTTCTTGGAAGAAGTGAATCCACAATTTGTTATCTGTTGTATGAGGTTGTATCTTCCTCACATAGGATCTCAGATGTAGTTTTGGGCAAGAAACTCCATCATATTTTGCAAAGACAGGAACTTTGAATTTTGGAGGGATAACAACATCCGAGATGAGCCCCAGATCATTGAAATCTAAGCCAGGTACTTTTTGTATCTCCATAGCTTTCATACGGTCTTCCAGCTGTTGGTATTTGTCATCATCCGGTTCGTTCCCAGAATGATCATCTTCTTCATTTGAAGAGAGAGAGGGTTTAGCAGAACCCTGGTTGCTTTGATTGTCTTCTTGTTCACCATCACCGACTGTTTCAGGGATCGGTGGCTTTTTGAACTTTTTGACTGGGATTTTGATCTTCCTTTTCAGGTGACTCAAGCCTACAGATCCTTTGGGCTTCTTTTTCTTCTTGATTATCAGGGCTTTCAGTTCTTGTTGCCCCTTTGCCAGTTCCAGAATTGCCACTTGAACTTGGGCATTCTGTGCTTCGAGGTTCTTGATGCTTGTCTCAGATTCCATCTCTTCTGACTGAAATAAACAGCGAGGAGATGAGAAATCCGTCATGAGAACCTGTTATGCAATGTGTATGACTGGATGCAATGTATATGAATGAAATGTATGAAATGTATATGCAATGTATGAAATGTATATGCAATGCATGAAATGAAATGTGCGTGCAATGTTTCAAGGATCTTAGAGTTTAGATTTGTTAAAGAAGAAACAAACGTTAGTTAATCAATTTATTCTTTTTTTTCTTTGCCTCATTTGGGCTTACAAGACAGAAATAAAATAAATGATCCTTCAGGTCTCCCTTGGACGCTTTCTCTTTGCCCCCAGGAATGTGTTGATCTGCTGCTCTTCTTGAAGCTGTCCAGTGAGCTCCAATATCCTTCTCTCATAGTCCTGACAGTGTGCTTTGAAGGTGTCTCTTTCCTCTTTTAGTTGAACCCAAGATTTTTGCAACTCTTCTAGGTCAGTTGGCATATCCGGGTGTAGAATAACTTGAGGTTCGTATCCTTCGACCTCTGGTTCAATAGTCACTGGTAGAATAGCGGGATATGGCATAATGAGTTTTTGAGCATGAGTGCGGACCCATCTGAGATAAGGTTCCATAGGGATAGAATTCCATTGCCCCAAAGTTTTGCTTTCTATTCTATAGACACTGTCCCATGCATGTATGAACCTTCGTCGGTGTCTATGAGAATCATTCTCGTAATCAAACACAATGCCACGGATAATCATGTCATGAGGACCGTTGCTCCTTGCATATCCGAATTGGCGTAGAGCTAAAGAGGGATTGTAAGTGATGCCTCCTTTGATGCCAAGGAGTGGCACATTAGGGTACTCTCCACAATGATCAATGATAGTAATGTCTCTTTGAAAGAAGTTGTTCCACCGGATATCTGAATGAGACAAAGACATAATCCTGCGAGACCATTGCATTCTTTGTTCATTTCTCAACACTGATCGGGGAAGATGAAATGTAAACCACCTAGCCAGTAGTGGTATACAACACATGAAAGTTCCTCGTTTCTTCATGGTACGAGTGTGTAGAGAATGTAGAATGTCTCCCAGCAATGTTGGTACCGGGTTACGGATTAGGAAAAGGTTGATGATGTGTACACTTATGAACTGGTCGGGATTAGGGAATAAAACCAACCCATAGATCAAAAGTGCCATAACTTCCTCAAAAGCTGGATAACTTTTGTTTTCTAGCAGTAGTCGAGCCTTTTCCAACAAGAACTTGGCAAGCAAACCCTTAACTCCACTCTTTGTTTCCCAATTGGACTCGATTTCTGATTTTCGCAGATGTAAAGCAGCAGCAATGACCTCAGGTTTTGGAATCCTTTCTAAACCAGTGAAAGGTAATTGATTTCGAACAGGCAATCCAATTAGTTCAGAGAATTCTTCCAAAGTGGGTACCAACTGGTAATCAGGAAAGGTAAAGCAATGATGTTCAGGGTCAAAGAACTGGAACAGGACCCGTATCATGTCTTCTTCAAATTTTGAGGTAACCAAATGGAGTATGTGACCATGCCTTTCGGTGAATTGAACATTCCTGGGGAATTCTGACACTAAGTCTTTTAGTTCAGATGGTACCGTTGAGATGTTGATTCGGATGTAATCTCGGGTGGCGGGAGCCATTACCTGCAAAAACAAAGGTAAACTCTTTGATCCTTGAAGTGTTTTGTGAGAAAATGATATGCTTATGATGCAAACATGTGGCACACAAAAACAAATCAAACAATAGCCTTAGGTTTAAAGGCTTGCATGGAGCTGATAGGTGATACCCTCCCCACTAAAGTTGAGTTGGTTAAAACCTGTCCTAGAATAGTATTCGGGTTCTATGATCCTTGGAGGTAACATCTCAATACGGCGCTCGAACGGCCGATCAAAATATTCCTCGAGGATAACTAACTTCGATCAATTTCAAAGCTAGCCACTTCATAGGCCACAAGTCAAGTTCAACTAAAAAGGTTCTAAGACAAATTAGTGTTTAATGACATTTCGGAAGCCTAATATACTCCTTGATCGTTTTCAAGGGACATCAGTATAAACCAAAGTATCGCACTAACAATGACTACCAGATCAACCGCATCGGTACATGCCGTACAGTTTCCTTGGTCTATTGTCATATACTTAAGGTATCTCGAGATTCGGGTTAGAATCTTCCACACAAGCAAAATACCCAAACAAACCTTTGAAAAATAGAGCAATCAAGTCAAACAATTGAAAACATCGAAGTGACTTATTCCCTTAAGGTAACCCCTTTTGAAAACATTTTGTTTTTTGAAAGTATCTCCCCAGAAGAGTCGCCAGTTCTGTGGACCTCCGTTTTTTTTCGGGCCATACCTCTGAGCGGGAGAGATACGTGAACTGACTCTTTTTTATCGCTTATGCTTTCGCATTTTTGAAAATTCACAGAGTCGCCACCGACCTTTTATTTTATCCAATTAAGGAAAGGTTTATAAAAGAAACAGAAAAAAGACCTTTAAGAAATTCTGGGTAAGGGGGTAGGTTATACAAAGGGAAGGTGTTAGCACCCTTTGTATCCATGGTTATCCATGGGCTCTTAAGTTTGCTTAGCTCACTTGTTTTTCGATCACTTTTCAATTGCTTTAGAATGCTCATATGTGGTTTCAAATACCTTTGTAAATTGAATTTGTAATGATCCTTGTGCGGATGTATACAAAATGCTTTTTTATCTTTCGAAAGATGTTTTGAAAAGAACGTTAACTTTGTAATGATCCGTGTTTGGATGTATACAAAGTATTGTCTTTTTGGAAAGTTTTGTTTTGAAAAACAACAGTGTATGAGAATTTTGTTTGTTTTGATTTGAGCAAGCAAACTAGGAGGTCTACCCTGAGTTGTAAGGTCTTTATCCTTATTTCCTTTAAAAATCTATCCTTTCACCGGATATAAACAAAAGGTTCGATTTTGTACTCAAAACAGCGGAATTTTGACTTTGATTTTGAAAAGAATGAGAAGGGATTACCTTAAAAGGTGCAAGTGTGATTGTGTTTGGATTCAGATATTTTATCTTTGAAGTTAGTGATCTAACGGTTCAATTTTATCTTTGACATACACGCAGTTTATATTTGCTGGAAATTAAAATGCGGAAATGTAAAGTGCGGAAAGTAAATCTACGCTATTACATCGATTGTGCAGGAAATGTAAACTAGCCTATTTACATGATTTTGACATCCTATACATTTATCTAGGAATTTAAATTGCAAGAAAAATAAAAGGCATGTTTTTGGATTTTTTATGATTGATTTTAATTATAATTAATGCATGATTAATTAAATTAAAATGAAGAAAAAAAGATGAAAATAGATTTAAACCTAGAAATTAAGTTTAAAATATGTACAAAATATTTGTCAATTAATTTTAAAACAAAACTAATTTTTTTGGAATTTTTGAAATTGATTTGAAATTGATTAAGCTAATTAATACATAATTATACAAATAATTATACAAATAATTAAAACTCAAAGAGAAAATTATTCAAAATATGTACAAAATTAGTTTATAATATATAAACAATATTTTATATATGTAACAATTTTTTTTATGATTTTTTGATTGGTTAGAATAATTAAAAAGCAAATGTATAAATATATACTAATTAATTATGCAAAATATTGAAATTTTGAAGAAAAATAAAATATTTTTATTTCAGAAAATAATATATTATTTTAGAAGTCTAAAAATATTTTTTGTGTATTTTTTGGATTTTTAAAACTATTTTTAATTAATTTTGCAAAGAAAATTAAAATAAAATAGAAAATAAAAGGATACTAATCAGATGTGGTTGATTGGAGAGTCCATGGTATGGACTGGCGTGTCAGGTGCGTTGGATGAGCTGGAAAGTGAATCTGAAGGCTCAGATATTGAGACACATGGCCATCAATACACCTGCAAAGCACTGGATTAGTGGAAAATTCAAAAGAACGCGCGCGCTGGCTGTCCAATGAGGTAGGGACACCTCATCATCTTCAACCTCTCGCTAGGACCTTTTACAGCGCTTTTATGAAAAGAGCGCTGTAATTGATGAGCTTCAGACCTGCAAAATAACGAATAGGGGTAAACCTAAAAATAAATTTGGCGCGACCTATCCATTCAACTCGTCTGATCCATACGAACTCAATGGTACCACTTAGATCCTCTAATTTTGCCTATTTCAGAAAGCCCTAATTTTGAGATTATGAACCCTAGAATGGTAACTTCGTGTGTAAGCGTCTAAAACTCAATTAAAGTTCCAGAAATGATCTACACACCACACCAAGTTCAAATATATGTCTACATCGTGCTAGATATGCTTGTGTTATGAGATACAAGTCAGTTTTAGTTTGAGCAAATCGTGACCTGTGTAGCTCGATTCAGTGAGGTTTAAGACTTGCAATTGATTGGAATAGTTTCAGTGAAGCTCAGAGATGATGTTTGAATGCTTAGTTTGTATTGAAATTGACTGAAATTAAAAATTCGAATTTGAAATTTCTTTGAAAAGTTTAAGTGGTTACAAGCATGGTACAAGCATAAGAATGGC